>NC_069719.1:12660430-13260430 GCF_027358585.1 Pangasianodon hypophthalmus
AAAAAAAAAAAAAAATAATGAAGGCTGCTGGGTTTTGCTGCAAAAATAAGAAGCAAGTGCAAAGTCAAAGTCTCCAGAAGAACTGTGGCTGCTTCTGCAAGACGCTCAGTAACACTTACAGCTCATTTCCTTATAAAACTGCACATCAAATAATGACTTTGTTCCATTTATTACTGTTTACTTTATAGTATTTTCTTAATGTACAAACATTTAATTTCATTATTTTTGAAGGCATCTTTGCTCTACAGCATTTCTTTGCACATGCGTGTGTACATATATATAAAATGTACACAAAACCTTTTTTTTAACCAGATGTAGATATACATAATGATACGCATAACAATGTTCTGAATTGTCACAAATGAATTTTGTGTGTGTGTGGGTGGGTGGGTGTGTACTGGGTGAGAGAAAAAGGCCATGCATGAAACAATTGAGTACAGGTTGTAAACAACAGAAATCGACTACTTGCTGGAAAGCTCTCTAGTGGTTTTGTACTGAAGCACAGTGTGGGCCAGCCATTTCAGTATGATTACTGAGCTTTATAAAGTCAAGTCTCCTTAAAAACTAGGAAACAGTGGGTCATATTAATGAATGCTGAATTAAAATTCTGATTTAACATTCTGTCGTGTCCCCTATTGTCTGACACATGAACATACCGTTTGCCTTTTCTGCAGAGCTCACCCAGCCCCCACACTCTCACTCCTGCTCAGAGCGGCACAGGAAAAGCACAGGGGACTGGAGATCGAGGGGAATCGGTCTCAGCAGAACACAATAACAGCAATTCAGCACCAATTCAAAGGATAAAGGAATCTCATATTGACTACTACAGACGAATCGAATTTATATAGGATTAAAAGGCGCCATGCTTAAGGGCTTGTGCTGAAGAGAATTATGAGTAGTTGACAATCTTACAATAACATGCACGGTTAAATATGACAGTGTGCATATTAAATTTGACGAGAAGCAATTTTTTTAGAACGGTTCGGGATGCATCCCAAGTATTCTCAACTGAGGACGTAAACACAACTGTCAGTTATCAAGTACTAGGCAAATGAAGATTAAACAAAAGCAGCACTGAAATGTTTTCGGAATATAATAGCTATTGTGTGTAAACAATAATTAATCATAATTTGTAGCCAGTGTGTTATGTACACTGGTAACCATTAGCCAGGTAATGTTAGCTTGCTAGCTAAAACACAGAGTAGAGGAAAAAAGATCAGTGTCAAATACATACTCCAAAGGTGACCTACAGCTTTGACCCAAGATAAAGCTAGAAATACAGAAACACAAAGCAACACACTAAATGCACTCCTTTCACCACTAGCTGATGAAGGTAACTTGCTAGTTAAAACAACTAGGTAATGGTAGTGACTAATCTGACAATAACACACTGGCTGACTATAATTCACAAACTATTTAGAAAATTGGAAAAGAAATAAACTTATTTATTTGTTTATATGTTGGGAAATAGTACCGACAAAGTTTATTAGAAAATATTGCAGGCAAAAATAACTAAGAGCAGCTCGAGTGGGATTAAAGTAACAGTCATGTATACACCTTTATTTCAGAGCCCATGGCGCTGGTCAACGTGAAGCGCCACTGCAAAACAAAACATAGCTACTTCGTAATGTCTTATTTATAGCCATAAAATAAATGTCATCTTTATAATCATAAGTTGATCATTAATGTTTAAGCATAAAAAGGTAACTGTCATCGCCATTCAGTTATGTTAGCTGCTTAATTGGACCCTTCTAAGCACAGAATTTATGTAACTGGACCTTTACAAATTTTGCTTTTATACCCCTGGTATAGGCATAAAAGCAATGCAGGCCAAGAGCACCTCCGGTCACATGAAACATGTGTTTCAGATAGAGGAGAACAGTCTGAAAAGGGCCTCTTGGCAAATGACACACTCCATAAATTCCATAAATCCTCTGAATTATGCATGAGTTTGAGCCATCTGCTAGCATCCTAAAAGTCCACAATTCACCACAAATTTACAGCTCTTAAAATACCACTGATTATTTGTGTAAATCAGTGTAAAATATTAGATTTTGGACCCCACAACAGGAGTGGAACAACAGCATTAAAACGAACAGTAAACAGCAGTGACATACTGTATGTTGTAAGTTTTCTGACCATTATGCTCCATAGAGATATGCTGCATATAGAAAACACAATAAATATATTCAGTCCATAAAAGTAAGAGCTAAATCCACAAGCCTAATAGTATTTAACCCACATTAATGTGCCCTAACTCCTGTAGCATATCTACTCTGTTGGAAGTCTAATTCTGCTGTTATGGTTCATCTAACACACAAATAAAAATAGCTTCGCCCAGAAACTGAGCTAAAGACCATGACTAATGGCTAGAATAGCATCGCCAATCGGCAGCAGCGAGGCCTTTCTCTGACCCGTACATGCGGGATGGGGGAGTTTGGAGGCCATGTTGAGGAGCTGCAGGACTGACAGGTGGTGAGGGCATGGCTACAGCGTGGGAGACGAGAGCCTGAATGACAGGAACGCAAAGAAGCAGGTACTTGACATTCAGTGAACCGCATCAAGCCAGACCATTAACACACACACACACGCACACACACACACACACAAACACACACATACTCACACGTCTTACTATCCTTGTGAGGACCTTCCATTGACATAATTATTAATGCAGCTAATTAATGCTATGCCTACACCTAAATCTAAACCTAACCATAACCTCAGTAATTAAAATGAAACCTTTTAGTTTAGTATTTTTTTTAAATAAAAGCTGCAGCTTTCAGTTATTAAAACACAGTTTTCTTCATAGGCGCCAGCCAAATGTCCTCACGATGTCAAAACTATCAGATATTAGTATCTTTGTGGGGATATCTGGTCCCCACCAATATATAAAAACATGCCCATGCCCACACACACACACACACACATGTACACACACACACACCATTCATGCGCTCTTGGAGATGCACAACACCGTTTCCCTTCTTTTGTCACATTCAACGACATATTTACTGCACAAGCTTTGGCCCACTCGCACCCTGTAGCAACACAAATTACATCCCTCTGTAGTGCTTTCAGGCCCTTGAAGAGTAAAGCATGGGACTGCATTCCTTTTCAAGTCTTTGACGTTCAATTAGGAGCTCTGCGACTTGCATGTGGCTGCGATGGGGCAACGAGCCCAGCTATTCTTCCCAGCTGATTGAAATTCATCGCACAGTGTCTAAACTCCAGGACCTGTTTGAACATTGTTGCAAGGCAGACAGGCTACAGGATGTGCTTAGTCTTAGACAATGCAGAGAGAACTAGTGAAAGAAGACAATTAGAAATGCCCAACAATGACAGTGTAGAAGACTTGCAGAACATTTTTTGCTATATTTTGGCCACCTCTGAAAGCCTTGTGGGCATTACAGCTATACTGAGCATTCATTTAAGCCTTTTATCATGTATATTTATGCAAGAGCCTGCTGTCTTTCTGGAGATTTAATTCAGTCTCAACACACAAAGTCTTAAACACAAAGAACTGCTCTCATATGATTGCTCTCAAGAATGCTGTACATGCACATCAGTCCATAACAATCAAGACCATGTATACAAAGCATATATTCTGACTCAATATATCAAATAAAAAAAAAAAAAGCCCACCAGATTGGCTTAAAAAAGCTTCACAATTAAAAGTAAAATTTCAGGATCCTGACAAGGCATAATAAATAACATCTACCTCAAGACTGACTCATCCTATCCAAAAAAGAGCATGAGCAGTCCAAAAGAGACCATGCTCTGAGACCCTAATGTCCAGATTAATCTTTTGCATGGCCCAGATGCTCATCTTAACCTTCAGACAGCAGCTTCCAAGCCCTACAGCTCTCTTTGGCCTTTTCATTTAATGGACAAGCAGTGTAAATATCTCCAAAGCCCTGAACTCCCTAAACTGCCCCTCTTACTTGCTGGAAATGAGTCCCAAAAAACAAACAGGCTCGTTTCTCCCATCTGTAGGATGTTAAACATCATGGAGACGTCGTATTCCAATACATCTCCTGGGACATGAACATTTTTCAGCTTTTAATTTGTACACATTTCAGATCAAACAGTGATTTTTGAACAATAATAAAATGTTCTCAAACTAATACTCCACAGTTACTTTAATTTACTGAAACAGTAGTCTTGAAGCGCACAGACAATTCCATACTTCCATGCTTCATGACAAGACAGACACCAGCATCACAACTGGACAATAGCCAAGTAAATCACACGAGGATGTGAGAATGAGGCTTCTCTTTTAATGGGATGGAGTGGAGAGGTGTGGACGTTATTGCGTGCAGGGGGTGTGGGGATGTGCAACATTAAAGAGGCCAGGTGGCTGATTTAAGGGCTACCGTGCTGTGGAGGTGTGAGACGATACTGTCTGCCTGCCAGACACACTGGATTTACCCAGCCTGAGCTTTGGGAGAGAAACTGATTAGAGGAGGTGTATAGACAAAGCTGCTTACTGTGAGCTTGGAATATCTGAAAGGTTTAAAACCAACCCAGCCAAAACAAGTTACAATGCACTGAGGATAGCGGTGATAGAAACAATTGAATAAAAAGTGTCCCTGGACTGCAGACTCCTCCTAAATCCACAGCTCCAAACACAATCTCAGCATCTGCAGTGAAAGTGAGTGCAGCAGAACAGCAGCCCATTCTGCCAGCCCCCAGGCTCAATAATACAGACAGATCCAGGCATTTGTGTTGTCATGGTTACATGGTCTAACCAGCAGAATTAAAGCTGTCGAGGTGGGTAAGATGAGCGAGAGAACACCCCCTCCCCACCCTATTAAGAACACACACACACACACACACACACACACACACACAAAACACAGATCTGGTGCAGCTGACCAACTCAACTACCCTTAAGGGTTGGAAACGTGTAAGAGAGGAGCATCCGAGAGAACAGGTCCTACCTGTCCTTCACACCAGTAGGGAACTGGCTGCAAATGAGTCGGCGCATCAGAACGTACATCTCAACTGTCTACAGCCACGTCCTTCACACCAGTGCAAGGTTAATCCATTAAAGAGAACTCCCACTCCCACTGGCTTTACAATTACACTCAAGTGTTTCCTCTAGATCAAATGCAAAAAGTATCATAAATCAGTGGTGCTAATGACTTTTGTGTTTGTCAAAGGTGGCTGGTGTCATAAAGTGATTTGACACAAAAGTGCCGAACATCTGGAAAGCGATCTGAGCAAAAGTTTCACTTTAGTGCAGCACAAAGTGCCTTGCTGAAAGCCGATCCTGACATTAAAGAAACCGTATGAAAAGAGCTTTCAATCTCACCACACAGAGGCAGCTGTCGTCTTTGAGGTGCTGAGGCTGTGCAAAGCCTTTAGAGCTTTTCTCGAGCCCCCACTGCCTGAAGCCGCCTGCTGCCGCAGCTCATCCTGACGGCAGAGGAGGAGAGGCGCAGGATGGGAATCTCCAGAAAGGCGCCTGGTACTGTGCAGATGACAGTGTGGTCTATTGTTTTGGCGGCAGCAGCAGGAATTTGTCACATCAGGGGTTTTGTATGACAAGACACTTCCCCAGAGAGCCTTGCCTCAATGCGACAAAGGCAAATATTTACATGTGAATTCGGCGGAAAAGCGCATTTTGGGCATTGTGCTGGCTTGTCATCTCCACTGAAAGCGCACAATGTCTCATGTGTCTAATGTCAAGTGCAAAAATCACAGTGGCTGGAGAAAAGTGAGCTTCCAAACAAGTACCATCATATCATATTACTTTGGGAAAATTGTCAGTTCTAAATAAAGTTGTGCAATCAGTGTTTTAAATCTGGGCCAAGATTACAGATTCCCACAAAGAGAATAATGAAAAACAGAGAGTCTGGTCATGTCCAAAAGGAATTGGTTAAAAATGTCGTTAAAAAAAACAGAAAAGGAAGCAGGGAATTATTTATTTATTAGGGACAGTGAACAATGAAATAGAATACAGAGTTGTAGCCAAGCCTGCAAAAGTTAATTATCAAGTTGTCATTCCTGAAAACTTTCCTTTGTAAAATTTTGGGAATTCTGCCATACCTATAGACCATAATTAACAGTGCATTAGTATTAAAATGCAGAAGAGGAAGAAAAACCCGTAAGCACCAAATCCTCACTGGACCGATTAGCTGTTATAGAAAGCATTTCTCATAATAAAAACTTCAACAGGTTTTTGTATATGCTTCAGCATTCATAGCTTGTTAGAACCCTAGAGCAGGAAGAGAGGAAACTGAGTCTTAGTACTGGTTAGTGTAAATAGCTGCAGTGAACAGCAAGCCTCAGCATTATGACCGGATTTGGCATGAGCTGAGCTGTACAGTGCATTCCTCCAGGGATGAGTCTGTGCTGGCTGATCTGGGCCACGTCCTAACGCTGGCCTGCATGGCAGTCGGCCAACCTGGACTCAGTGTTTACTTCATGATGGAGAGACCTGTCAGGACTAAGGAGATAATTACTAGTGTTCACACTCTTCTCTCATACTCCTTTGCTGCATAGGGGAAAGCTGTGTTATCCCACAAATAACAGTGTACGACAGATCATTTTTCAAAGGTCAAAACAAAATGGTCTTAAATAGCACAGTGAATGCACACCATTGTCCTATACAGTCACTTTCTGCTGATCTCTCTCATTTTTAGCAAGACAGCCTGCAATTACTACATTAAAACACCTCTGCCCTCGTTCATCACTGTTTGGAGTTTCAGGAGATTATTCTGTAGTTGTAGAGTTCTATAGCTGATCACTCAGACCTAGTGTCCCTCCAAGTGTTAACAAGCATCCGCACTCATTCAGCAAGGGCACAAGCAGTTGCCTTGTCAGCTGTGTTTGCCTGTTGAAAGCATCTGCATTAATGAGATTTAAATCCTGTCTACACACAAACCCTCACAAAGCAATAAAAACCAGTCCAAACCTTTTAAACACCAAACTACACATGACTACCTTGGTTTCATAATGTAATACCACTGAAAAGATGATTTTTAATTAATTGTACTGATTAACTATCATAATTACACAGGAGTGGACGGGTACACTCAGGATATAAAGGTAAAACTATGTAACGCACACTAAAGGCGTTCTCTGGTGTGTCTCTCTGACGGAACCATGAAAGGCTTTATACAGAACTGCACAGCTAAAGGTTTCATTTCATTACAACTATGAACCACTCAAAGAACCCTTTGGAAACCTTTGTTTGTGAATTAAACACAGATGACTGAAAACATAGCACTACAAAATAAAATCAGTGGACGAACAGAGCCAAACAGGAGTACGAGGTATTAATTTAATACACCCACAGGATGGTAATCCTCCAACTGTAAAGTGGTTACACTGCCTACAATTTAAAAGAATACAATAATGTTTTACTGTATCGATCCTATGAACATCACATTTCACAGATCAAAATAACCAATCAGAGTACAGACACACCAAACAAATATTTTCTGATTGTGTGAAATTCTTCACACAATTTCAGATCGCTTTCATCAGTGTGTTCTTGCAGGCTGGTAGGACAAGCAGTCATGACCAAAAACCTTATTTGGCAATTATGCAAACACAGGTAGACTACATGCACCCTTTGCATGACCGTTAAACTGAAAAGTCAAATTAACTGCATACATACTAAGCATTTAAGTGTGTGACTTTTAGCCATTTTACAATTGTACAACAGCAATTACGAGTATGAAATAACAGTATGAGTGTTGGTAGCTTTAACAGCATTGTTATTATTGATGCTGAAAATCATGGCAAAGTTATTTTGGGGAAATGCTGCTGTAATAAAACTAATAATGATTAATGACATGTAACAACTTTTGTGTTGCAGTAAAGGCAGGGCGCTTAATTCAGCATTACCATAGACCCAGCTGTGCACACTGACCCACAGTTCAACTTCTTAGCAGATTATCCCAGGAGAATTTAACACAATATAGTTTCATTTATTTAACTGCATGGTTTCCCTACATTTCACATTGGCAAAGCTCACATTATAGATAGATATCAACTCATAAGTTCTTTTGTTACGCAAACTTTCGTCTGTTCTGGGGAAACGTTTTAAATAGACTTCATATACACCCACCGGCCACTTTACTAGGAATACCTCTAAACCTGTACAGTCTAGGAATACCTATTACTAGGAATATCTCTACACTTGTACAGTCTAGGAATATCTCTAGACTTGTACAGTCTAGGAATACCTCTACACCTGTACTATACAATTATCCAGTCAGCCAATCATGTGGCAGCAGCACATGCAGATACAGATCAAGCGCTTCAGTTATTGTTCACATCAAACACAAGAATGGGGAAAAATTTGATCTCAGTGACTTTGACCATGGCATTATTGTTGATAATAGACAGGATGGTTTGAGTATTTCTGAAACTGCTGATCTCCTGGAATTTTTTACAAACAACAGTCTTTAGAATTTACACAGAATTGTGTGAAAATCAAACTAGTAGAACTCGATGCCATGGTGTCGACTAGGATCCCTCCATCACAGGTCTAGTCCTTCTTGTTACTAATGTTTATGCCTCAAATACCCTTAAAATATACTTCAAATAGGAAAGAAGCTACTCAACAAAAACTGTTTCCAGATTTAACCTTGCTGTGACCTTGACCCTGTTTGGATCAATTCCAAAATTGGTTCATCTGCTGGTTACAGTGATAATTCCACCTAAATCCTACAAACATTCAACTACTCAATTTGAGATATTGTGCTAAAGAGAATCTCGGACTGACGGACAACCTGAAATATAATACCTCCACCACTAGTGGCATAAAAACATCCAGTGAGTGTCAGTTCTTTGGGTGAAAAGGCCTTATTAATGAGAATGGTCAGAGGAGAATGGCCACACTGGCTTGCACAGGAAGTCTACAGTAACTCAAATAACAACTCTTACAGCTGTGGTGAGCAGAAAGGCATCTCAAAAAGCACAAGACACCGAACCTTAAGGCGGACGGACTACAACAGCAGAAGACCAGAACAGGAATCTGACACTATAATGGCCACCTGTATCTGCACGATTTATGCATTACGCTGCTGCCACATGATTGGCTGATCGGATAAGTGCATGAATGAGCAGCTTAGAGAAATGATTAGCCTATTCTTCATCTTCCTTACTGAGCTTTTGGCTCAAGCTGACAGGGGAACAAATTCATTCAGATTTAACAACAAACAAGGCACCATGCTAGACCAAAGAGGTTTGTCCTTTCAATAATCCATGTAAGCCTTTTTCCTAAAAAAAAAAAAAAAAGCCTGACTAACTCAAATTATGAAATGTTCCAGACTAATACAAATCAACTCCCTCAGTTCGAATAAAATAAAAGGTCAGATGTGGGTCACAAAGTGCAGTTTTTCCAACACTTAGCAGTTTTGTCAAGTCTGAAACTTTTCTGAAGATTACACAGCAGCGAGCCTGGACTCTCTCAGCAGTAAGTCTGGAACTTTACAGAGGAGCCTCCTGTCTTTTTTTCCATATCACATTACAAGAGACAAATCTGTAAGGTGTTGTTTAGAACAGTGATGGTTCAGTAGCTAAGCAAGAAAAACAGGAGCTCCCCCTTTTTGATACTAAGGAAACAAAAATCCATTGGAGAAGAGCCTTGCACAAAGTGCGAAAGCACAGGTAAAAAAAAAAAAGCTGCAAAAAAGCAACATCACTGCAGTACACACTATGATTTAGTGCAGTCTATCTGTTGCTTTGTTGCAGACGGCTCCAAAATCACTGTTTGCTGAACATGCTAAACAGCAACCCACAGCTTACAAATAAAACAAATACATTATTATTAGGGCTAGTGAGAATAAACAGAGGGACATTTCGAACCACAGTCGACATAAAAGCTGTGTTAGACTGCATAATACTCTCAATATTACTATCATTACTGAATTTACACTCTGTGGCCCTACTAGATAGAGGACTCCATCGCTCCATCACATGCAGTTACACTTCTTCCTGTATATCACCTTTATGCATGACCTAAATATGCCTTTTTTTTGAATGTGTCTAAAACGAAACATAGGAACCATGTAGTTTTTTTTTCCTGATATAAATAACAAGTAGAGCTCAATGCCAGTGGTGTCACCGGGGACGCCTCCGCCACCAGTAAGCCTTCTTGTTACAACTTTCTATGCCTGAAATACCCTTAAAATATGCTTCAAACAGGAAGGAAGCTATTGAAGAAAAACTATTTCAGAAATTTGCTGTGGCCTTGATCACGTTTGGATCAATTCCAAAATCTAACCAATCCATCTGTTGGTTACAGTGATAATTCCACATAAATCCTACACGCATTCAACCACTCGTTCCTGAGATATCGCGCTACTGAGAATCTCTGATGGACAACCCACCACTCAGTAGCAGAGGCATAACAAAAATATATTCTGTTAAGAGACATTAATTAATATATTGCATTAAATGCATAGAAAAATGAAAATGGGTCACAGATGCAACATAAAGCAATATCTATCCATCCATCCATTTTCCATACCGCTTATCCTACACAGGGTCATGGGGGAGCCTGAAGCCTATCCCAGGAGACTCGGGACACAAGGCGGGGGGCACCCTGAACAGGGTTAATAAAGTAATATAATATAATAGCAATAGAGCTCACACATTTTAAATGCTCACAATCCTACAAACTCCAAACAATACATCTAAACAGCTGATTAAGCATCTGTTTCTCTGTCTCACGTCCTGGTCTCAAAACTGAGCCGACCCAGTGTGTGGGTGATTCCTGAGAAGAGTTCAATACGAGTCCTAAAATGCTGACACACAGCTGGATTTATACGGAACAGTGAAAACAAAGAAAGCACAAACACAAACTTACAATAATGTCCAAATATGGCTTTAATCAAATGCTTGACAAAATGGTAATAGTGTGTGAAGGGTATTATTTAGATATTTCTTCTCCTTAATCAGGAAAACGTGGTTTTAATTAATTTAATCTGCAGCTCCCGCCCTCCTGTTACACGCTGGGTCCTTAGGTAGAAGACAAAAGATTACTGAAGTGTGACGCACTTCGGTTTTATGACAGGAGGACACATAGCTGTGGAGATCTGTAGTCAAACACATCAATAAGAACTTCCATCTGCTTATGATTAATGTAGGTTTCACCCATTTCCTACTGTCCCCAACAAAGACAGAAGAATACAGACAAAGCACAGAACAGCTTTTAGTTTCAGTCCTGCTGCCAAGCTTAATCCAGAAAAACAAAAAAACAGCCAGAGGAACTCCTTATTCTGCTATTTCAACCTTCTAAATACATTCATCTGTCAACAAATCTCAGCAAAGTAAAATAGCTTTAGATAAGACATCTCTGTGACTGCTTTTTGTATAGTCTTCAACAACATAAGCAATCAAAATAGGAGGAGATCGAAAAAGCGGAAAGCACACTGCAAACATGGCCAAATGTGACAAATAACGAGGACTGCTGAGATCTGGGTGTCTTTGGCATTCAATGTGAACTTTAAATGGCTCTCTGGGGTAATGCTCAGACCCCAATAAAGCCATTTACAGCCATCTGTCACCAGAGACCAGCCACTCTGATAAATGCGCTGATAAGAAACGGAGCAGAAGCTCAGCCCAGCCTGGGAACAAAAGCATGGGACAAGCCCATTGAAAGCTCCGTTCTGTAGCACGACAAGCTCTCACTGAGGTCCCACGCTGCCACAGGTTGATATCCTGAATTTCAGTGGCAATGGTTTATTTAGCTCACTCACTAACAGTGAGTTTGAATGCAACTTGCTATGGAGTCCTTACTCTGTGTTACAAGAGCAATAGTGTGATATCTGCCTGCTCTTCATCGACCTTCAGCTAATATTAATAAGAGATATGTAATATCTTTGGGCTAACTCATCCAGACACCTTAATATAGCATACTACCAAATATACATTTGATTCAATACATTTACGATATACTTTGCACAGATATATTAGTCAATAACCAGCCAGCATAGTTGCCAGGTTAAATATATCAGACTGCCAACTAAACCATCTCTGCATATAAACAAAATAAATACCATAACCCAGTCAGCTTTCATTAAGTAGGCATATTTCATTGTGATCATTGTATTGTAAATCTCTCTAATGTCAGTATTAAATGTGCGTAATAGATTGTCTGTGTCCTCCGATTATTGATTAAAGACAAGACAATGTTGCCTCCCAAAACCCCAGAGTTTATTAATGAATGATGGGCTGAATTTAGACAGTCTGATATCTAAGGCCTATCACTAGACCATCTGTGTTTGTGTCTCAGGTCTGTGTAGAAGTGTGTGATTACTGTACAACAGTGTTTTCCAAAACTGGTCCTCAGGGACCACATTTCTTCCTCTGTGCAGCTCCATACACACCTAAACTAAGCAATCAGGAACACTGCGATATACAGGAATGGTCGGATATGAGAAGCGGGAAACATTTGGACCATCTCAGGAGCTCGGAGGATCAGTTTGGGAAACACCACCATGCACACCATGTTCCAGCCTGGATAATGGTGATAGTAAGCGAAGCTCTCTATACAGCCGAAATCTGACCTCCTGTACACTGGTCATAAAGTGGTGTGGGATTTTTTTTTTTTTTTTTTAAAGTTTTAATACCTTTCTTGGTAACTCATAGCCCCACCCATAGTGTTATAGTGATAGTGTTAGCAATGTCATGAACTACAGAAGATGTACAAAGGCTTGAGAATTATATACTACAAAAAAGAAAAGTTTCCACATAAATGAGACGGAGTGTAACAAACACTATCAGGTAGGCTTTATCAGTCGGGTGAAAGAATTAGGTACATGCTATTAAAGCAGCCATGGTGTGGTGCAAGCTTGTACACACCTTAAATGAGTAAGGCGGCTTACTCAGGTCTATCCCATCCTTGATCAGCTTATCTCGGATCAGGATCTTCAGCTTGAGTCTGGGGTAAGTCACTGGATCTGGAGGATCTCCGAGCACTAGATTATTGTTATTGGACAGCTCAGGTCCTTCTCTGTCCCAGTGGGACCCACTGGCTTTAGCAGTGTCATAGACACTGGAGACATCAGGAAGGGGCTCTAAGGTGAAGTAAAGACCTGGGGCCAGCTTCTTGTCCTCCTCTCTGAGTCTCTGCACTGCTCGGAGAACTTTGAGTCTGTGATGAGGGGGAAACACACCGATGGCGTCCAGGTCTGGCTCTCCGATCTGCTTACACACCTCCAGGTCGTCGTAGCCGTTATCCACGAAAGACTCGACATACTGGGAGAGCTGCAGGGTTTTCAGCCACTCGTAGACTATAGCAGGACCACTGCTCATCATTCTTCCTGCAAAATCTTCCTCCTAAATCAAATCCAGTTAGAGGAGCTGCTGTGCTGGCTGCATTATCCTCCTCGTCCTTTGTGGGAAGTGGAGTTTCCAGAACAGAGCCACTGGGAATGCCAGCTTGTTGTGTTTCTCAGTCATGCCAAGAGGAGGAACACAGTTTCTTTAAACAATCAGGCTACAAAAGCAAGACCAAAGTTTAGCTGCAAACTTCAGGTAAAGTGCAGGTAAAGCTGAAAACGCTGTTGGTATTTTATGGTAAACACAACCTGGTGACATTGGCCATTGCTGAGGATTTACCTTGGCAAAAGTGTCAAACAAATCTCAGTATTCAGCATTCAGTATTCAGCATTCAGTATTCAGCATTCAGTACTCAGCGCTGGCGTATCCGAAGTGTCAGGGAATCTCCGAGCTTGCACTCAATCAGCCACTGATAACTGTTTTAATCATCATGCAAGTCTTCAGGCTCTTCAGTGTTTCTGATTCTAACAGAAACAGCCCCAGCAGCTCCTCTCTCGAGTGTCGAGTCTCTAACACAAAGCCACAAACAGACGGAAAGTAGCTCTGCCTGCCTCTTCGCGTCAACTGAACTTGCTGTGTCCGTTTCTGTCTGATTATCAGCCTGCAGCTGAACTGAAGCGAGTCTGCATCTGTGGCTGCGTTTTACTCCACAGCGCCGCTTAGCGGCCACGCGAGGGAATGCAGCTCGCCGAGGGGTTCAGTCTTACTGGCTTTTTAACCATCTGTTAGCACACAAACAGCCAGATCCCACACTGACCAACCTCAGAGCTGGGAAAACTCACACAGGGCGTCTGTATGAGGTTTTGTTAATTACACAAATTGTGTATTTTGCATAAAAGATCTGCTGTAATTTATATATATATATATATATATATATGTGTGTATATATATATGTGTATATATATATATATATATATATATATATATATATATATATATATATATATATATATATACACACAGAGTACTGTTCAAAAGTCTTAGGCACCCTATTTTTTTTTTTAGTACAAACTTTGTTATAGATGTTTATTTTATGACTTCTACATTATTGATTCAGTACAAAAACATTTTAGATTTCCAAACATTAGTTTTCCAGCACAAAATTAAAAGAAAAATGTTTGTATGTCAGTAAAGAAAGCAGCATATTACATAAGAGACACTTTTCAGACAAAAAACATAATGAAGGCTGCTGGGTTTTGCTGGAGAAATAAGAAGCGAATGTGACAGTCAAAGTCTCCAGAAGATCTGTGGCTGCTTCTGCAAGATGCTCAGTAACACTCACAGCTCATTTCCTTATAAAACTGCACACATTGTACCTGAGACTACTATTTTCTTTTTAAAGCGAAGGATCATCACACCAAATATTGACTTTGTTTCATTTATTACTGTTTACTGCCCTTTATAGTATTTTTTAAAATGTAGAAACATTTAGTTTCATTATTTTTGAAGGCATCTTTGCTCTACAGCATTTCTTTGCATGTGCCTAAGACTTTTGCACAGTACTGTGTATAAACTAGAGCAGATTACTTAACTTTTAGCTGCAAGTAAGTGTTCTGTAGGTGTTTAGATTACCTTCATCAAAGGTGATTAGGGGGATGGGGGTTTGAACCCTGCATCAGCCCTGTGTGCATGGAGTTTGCATGTTCTCCCCATGCTTCGGGGGTTTCCTCCGGGTACTCAGGTTTCCTCCCCAGTCCAAAGACAAGCGTTGCAGACTGATTGGCATTTCCAAACTGTCCGTAGTGTTTGAATGTGTGTGTGTGTGTGTGTGTGTGTGTGATTGTACCCTGTGATAGGCTGGCACCCCATCCAGGGTGTCCCCCGCCTTGTGCCCCGAGTCCCCTGGGATAGGCTCCAGGCTACCCTGTGACCCTGTGTAGGATAAGTGGTACAGAGAATGGATAGATGGATAGCTAGCTTGATAGCCAAGTTGTTTATGCTAGCCAGCTATATGACATAATGATATAATGTAGAAGTCTAATATTCTCAGATGATCGTTATGCAGTAGTTGCTCATTACACACTGTCCCTGCACCAT
This sequence comes from Pangasianodon hypophthalmus, assembly GCF_027358585.1. NCBI lineage: Eukaryota > Metazoa > Chordata > Actinopteri > Siluriformes > Pangasiidae > Pangasianodon > Pangasianodon hypophthalmus. The sequence goes on from NC_069719.1 coordinate 12,675,776, forward strand.
AGCATTACTGCAAATGTGAACTTACTTTATTTGTTTATACATATTTTTTTCTATTTTTTTTTACATTTGACGTTTTGCAAAAACTGCCGCAATTAACACTATAGCCCACAATCAAAATATCAAGCCTAATGATGCTTAATTATTTATCTCAGCAGCAGTCTCTGAATGGCATGAACAAGCAGGCAAGCTTCTCCCTAAAGCCCAGGTTACTCTGACCAGCCACAGCAGAAATGTGCACAACACATCAGCTTTACAAGCTGTTCAGATTGCCAGATCCTCGTTTTTATGTGAAATTAGGCTGCTTTACCACTGCTGTAGCGGGCTGTGTTTTTTAGTTGTTCACAGGTTGGCACAGGTTGGAGAGTAGGCGTTTGGTATATTCTAGATTAATTATATTAATATTCTGCTAGTTTAAATAGGAAAGCTGTTTTTTTTTTTAAATGCAGACAATAAATGTTCTATGCATGTGCTATGTTTCTGATTAGAATGTAATGAATTAACAAGTGCAATATCAAACCAGTAGAAAAGAAATAGCTAATGCAACTACAGTACATGTAAATATTTATTCATTCATTCATTCATCTGTCTTCAGTAACCACTTTATCCTGGTCAGTATTACAGTGGATCCAGAGCCTATCCAGGGGAACAGGCAAAGTGGGGGAAAAGCATAGCTCATGGGTCATGGGTGGGCTAGTGCAGGGGGCATTTATGCTGCCCATATTTCTTCCATACATTTCTACTACCAAGGGGTGAAGATGACCCTCCCTCTATAATGGATTTCCCCCTTGACAGCAGGTCCATGCCTGTATTCAGTATACCTGGGACCAATCATTTTGGTTGATCAGCCGTTATAGATTGCTATATATAATAAAATTTTGAAATTGTATTTCTTTAAATGTCTGTTCAACACTCTGAGATCCAAGATGGGATGTAGTAAACTATCTTTCTTGGTAACAAGGAAATATCAGGTATAGAAGCCTTGTTGACTTTGATCTGGGGAAACTTCCCAATATTGCACCTTCTTCTAGGAGAAAGTAATTTTCCTCCTTTAGAAAAACGGGTTTAGAAAAAAAGATTCCTTAGAAACACAGAGGTTTCATAGCATACAGAATTTTTATTGTCCCTTGTTATTGTTCTGACCACCCACTTGGGAGCTGATGTAGTTTGCTAAGCATATATGTGGTCTGAAAGCTGTCCAGCTGGTGCTGCATGCTGGTGGAGGCTGCTAATTACAGGCAGAGCAGTCTCATTCATAGATGGTAAGTGACAGCCATCTAGCGGTGAAGCCAGTTGTGAAACACTGAGATGCTCCAGGAGCTGATTTTTCACATTAAAAAACATTGTGTGTTTTGTGCGTTTAGGGGGTGATTTTTTTTTTTTGGACAGCATGGGGAAGAGTGCTGTTGGTCCAGTGAACAAAGGGAAGGCACTCGTGGCAGGGACGGGGCTGTCCTCACTGACTGAGATTTTTCTCTTTTTTGGCAGGAGGGAAAAAAACTCAAACTTGTGTAGAATTGGCTGGCCACTAAGAAACTCCTGAGGCCACCATCACTCTTTTTCTGGGGGTGAGAGGGGGTGGAGTTTAGGGGTTTCTTGGCCACGGCAAAAGACATCTTACCTCAAGGCTTGAGCAACAAGCCAGGCTGCTGGCTGAGGGTTGAGCTTGGGCCTGCCAGTGCCAGTCCTCCATGCCATGGGCTGACATGCCTTTGACCTTCAGGCCAGAAAGGCTGTGCTACAGGTAAAGTGGGTCTAACCTCAGTGATGATTCATGTGCTTGGCATATGTAGGGAGGACAGGCGGGATATATTTTGTAGGCCCAGAGGCAGGGCCCAAGAGTTTGCCGTCATACACGTCCATTTTCTCATCAGCAGGGTTTTGGACCCTTGGCCAGTTGATGTGGATACTATGCAGCAGAACAGTCATCCGGCTGACATCCCACTGGCACTGTCCTCAGAGGCTTGCTGATCAGGCTTGTAGTTTTGGGATACGCCAATTTTGAACCTATGGTTAAGAAACTTTTTGCGAAATACTGCAGTTTTCTGGTTGGTGATAGACATCTCAGCATGTTTTAACCCCATACAAGTGACGCAGAAGGGATGTGAATACCTCACTGTGATAAGAGCATTGCCGGCTCACAGCTACTGGGTCTCAGAGACCTCAGGTGCAAGAAGTATATGTTTTCTGAGAAATAGAAAATAAGAAACATAATCTTTTCTAAGAAACTTGTTGTTTCTCCCATAGCTGAAACACTGGGTGATGAAAAAAATTACTTCAAATGGCTCTTTAAAAAGCCCCCTTCGAAGTCCCCTATGTGGGCTTCATCTCTTCAAAATGGACTATAGCTTATGTTTCCTTTGCAGCTACACTTTGCCTCACAGTTGCCAGAGGTTTTAAAAAAAAAAATTAGTAACTGCTCCACGGAACTTTCTTTAAAGATTTTCATTGCTGAATTTTCAACACCCAAGAAGGATCCTGTTCAGAGAACACAATTACAAATGTTAATGTATCTATGCAGGCTTTCATTAGAAACATGAATAACTGGAAAATGAATATACGTAAAACGTGATGCTCAGAAAGGATTAGTTGTCATATTGGATTTCATCTTGAAATCATGTTTGAGAGTGGGAACGGGGTGGAAACCCATGCCTAATAATTTCTGTACCTTGGCCTTACGAGAGAGTTATACTCTTGAAATTTTGTATACAAAAGTTAGAACACACTCGGTTATCATGAGAACTATGCTTTAGAGTGTGTAAATGTGTATGGGTCAACCTAAAAGCTGAGGAGACTGAGGCAGTTTGATTTTCTTGTTTTCTGGCTTTGTTTTTTTTTTCCTGTGTGAATTATTTAGAATTTAAATTCGAAAGTCCAGATTATGGTGCCATACAAAACAACAACCATTTGTTTCAACTGTACTCTAGCATAGTGGGCAATGATGGCACCTTGTGGCCAACACCTGTAAAAGGCTGTTTCACTGAAGTACACATGAATTCTTCAAGACAAAAGAATCAGCAACAAATGTTTGATTTACATTTATTTTCCAATCCACAGTTATGTATAATCAACATCTTTCCTAGACTGTAGGTGGCAGCATATTAAGACAAACATCCATGTGAAATTTTGCTTAATAAAACTGTACAATAACTTGGCTATAATGAGGAAAACTGCACCCCACAGAAACTTTCAAACATGGCAATTAAGAAAACAGACCCTCTCCCCAGAAAACAGAAGAGCATGGGCTTTAGGGAGTACTGTACTGGCTGAGTATGCTCACGCTGAACAATTCAAAATGTAACAACACACATTAAATATGTTCCTCCATGCCTGACTGAGAAACAAAAGATACATGGGATCTGCTCTTGTCTAACATGATTCAGAAATTAGACATCTTCTCTAAAGGGTATACATTATGAATGTTTCAAATTTGTAAACACTAAGTATCATGCTGCCTTTTTTTTGTGCAAGAAAACTTGTAGGACACACAGTATACAGAAATGGCCAGTAGTCTCGGACACACAGAGCTTCGAGGCTGAAGCAGCTCCTCCATCTACAGATCATCAAGCAGTTGGCTCACTTTCAAAAGTGTTTGATATTCAGGGAGAATATATACAACCAATTATCTTAAAATGCACCATTCTCTTTAAATAATATACTAAAAGTATTTATTTGTAAATATCTGAAATTAAAAGTATATATATTTTCCAAATATATAAATATATTATATCATTAAACTGACAATGAAGACAGATCTGAGAGTAAAAGACACTCCTTGAAGCTTGCCATTAACACATCTCAGCATCTTGCTTACTCGTGTTTTGGTCCTTCTAAAAGAAACAAATGCCAAAAAATAGTTACAATACAAACTACAAAAATATCAATAAAATGACCTTCATGTCATTATAATAGAAAACATATAGTGCAAAACCACACAACTGCTTATACAAAAAAAAAAAAAAAAAAAAAAAAAGAATATGAAGCACAGTAGCATAATTCATTTTCAGTTCGCTCAACGCTGAAAATTCTCCGTTTTGGTAGGTATTTACACAAATGTAATGGCAAGCAAAGGAGTGGCTCACTGTATTTCTAGGGAGGTCATGACACCATTCTCTCAGATCCTCTATAACAAGCATCACAGCAGGTCAGACCCTCTCAGTTTGGACAATCAGATACTAGCTAAACAACTCTTTGGTGTCAGACAAGAACATGGCAGCCATCCCCAGTTGCTTTGTGCTAGCACTCTCAAATTTGTCTTCAAATGCCCAACTATTTACAACATTTGGCAGCAATTTGGAAAAAGAACAGAAAAGCATCATCCTTCATTGGTAAATAGAGAACAAAAAAATGCTCCTAAATAAACAAGTAGCAGCAATTTCTTGCACCTCACAAACCGAACTAAAGAAAAAAGACTCAGCACGTACATAACAAAAAAAGGTCTCAACTTAGAATTGAAAATAATCAGGTGCTATGGCATTTCTATAACCGTATGTGAGCACACACATATTCCTGCATATATGTATGTTCACAAAGACTCACAGATATACACATAGGTCGAGGTTAGCATATTTGCATGATAAGCAAAGGCAAAAGAGAAACCCCTCTCAGGTACAGATTGGGGAAATGCTGACCAACAGCATGGAGTTGCTTAGTGGTGCTCGGTCACTTCCTCTGCAGCAAACACAAAGATGGCTGTAGTCGGTTCTCTGAGCTGGATGAAACTCATGCATTTATCAAGTTACTTTGGGGAGAAAATGGAGATGAATAGAAGAGAAATATATCTTTCCTCCACCTGAGGACTGCTGAATGGAACCAGGCCTGTATAGCAGTTTCACTGCAGAGCTGCTCTAAGGGGTCTCCTTAGGGGTCACATAGCAGAGAAGCTGAAGCATCATGGGAAAAATGGGAGGAGGAGCAAGACTCCACAAAGTATCCACAGAACATTCTTGAGTTTCCACCAGTTAGTGAGGAAATCTACTACATCAGTCATCACAAGGCACATACTGTAAGTCATGCCTCACACTTTTGTCAAGTCTTCATCAAGTTTCGCCACAAGGACAAAAATAGTACACATGCTCCAGAATATAGTTCTCCAGTGTATGATATGCAACCGCTCATAAACTACATATATTCAGCAGATGATTAGATCATGCTCAGTTCATTTACCCTAATATTTGTTTGGATGTACACTGTTGTATGTCTAAACCAAAAGCTTTTCATGGATTTCTAAGAATATGATCAGTGTAAACCAACATGTCCTTTATGAAAAAGGACTGAAATGAAAGACTGGCATGATTCTACTTTGCACTGGCCAGTCTATGATCTGGCAGAAATTATCACATGCTATATGGTTGTTACAGCACATTACCAGCCCTTTAGAGATGGAATTAATGACACTTCATCACACGTCTAGCCTTCAGTCCATGTGAAAAGAAAAGAAAAACAAAAAGTAGTAAAATGCTAGGTTCCTAAATCACTAGACATGCTATTTGTTTAGATCCATGTAATCAGAAGGCATTACACCAGGCAATGCTATGGGCATAACATTTACTGTGCTCAGCGTTCAACTACTCTCGCCCCATTCATTTATAGAAATAATCACAATCTTTTTCTGTTTTTTTTTTTGTTTGTTTGTTTGTTTGTTTTTTTTATGATTAGAATGGCAGTGACAAAATGACAGCACAGATGATGATGAGAGCAAGTTACATGGCCAGAACTCATGCTGAGTCCTCTATCCTGTAACAGAAAGGAGCATCTTTGTGACAGGAAAGAGTGCTCAACCTCTCACGTTCCATCTAGAGAAATGGAAAGTTTTTTTGCTGGCATTCCTTTCCCCCCTCCAGCTTCTTCCATTCTCACTCTCTGTTCAGCCCCTCAGCTCAACCTGTATCAGATGACTGAGGAAACACTGTGGCGTTGAGCTTGAGAATGGCAGACACAACCTTTACTTTTGAGAGAGAAAGGAAGAGGATGAAGAGAGGGAGAAGAGTGGGGATGGATGTGCATCCCCGAGACAAAGGACCCCCTGACTGATGGCCATCAGAGCTGATACCACTTCTTATCCTTGTACTTCAACATCACCTGATAAACAGAAAAAATAAAAAGTACAGAATAATAATAATAGTAAACCGAAAAATAACCAGAAAAAATCTCAAATCATCATCATCTAAATCACAAAGGTCAAATATTCATTGCATTATTCTGGTATTACATGCTCATGCCAGCAATGAACTCACATCATGTGCATGCTTTGAAAATGAGTCTGCGCTGGCCATCATGGCTGCAGACCTCTCCTCCAGCTCACTGAGCTTCTGTCCTCTCTCATCTAGAGCTATCCGGGCACGTGCCAGCTCGCCCACCACTCCTGATGCTGCCCCTTTCATGCCCTCCATGCTACCTGGCCCTGGAATGTGCTGGGCAAGGCTGCGTGAGGCCTTCCCTGCCGCCAGTTCTCCAACTGTGAACACAAGACCAAGGACAAACAAAGGTAATGATGAATATTTAGAACTAGTGCCCATTGATCTGACATGATACTGGCGCAGGAGCTTGGGATTGTTTAAGTTTCAGCAACAATTTCATGTTTAAAAATGGAAACATTATGTAATCAGATGTGGGTGTTTCCTAATGCACTGAATAAAAATAGTAACTGTGGAGGATTTTGTTTCTGATATATTTTATTTTTATCACATCAAATCCACCAGCATCTATTCATAGCAGAAAGATATCTTCAGACGGTGTGCATTAGAAAACTCGTATTACTTCTTGGTTTTCAGTTTATTTGAATAATTTTGCACTAAGGTTTGAAATTGTCCTTTTCATTACTGACCGTCTACTGTATTGTTTATGATTCCTTGCAGATTCACTAGGCGGTTTGTGTAGCTGTGCCTTTAATAGGTTTCACAGTCTCTTTAGGTAAGAGTGTTTGCAAAATGACTAAAGGTAAATGTTTATTTTAAGTATGTAGCTCTCAAAGGAAGAATTAGCATAGCATGGCATTAACTCTAAAATGGTTGTTTCCTCCTTGGACCACAGAGCCACCACTGCAATATCTGATTTCAACATTTTTGCAATCTTGCTGTTATGTAAATAGCTTGGGCCTGAGCCCCAGGCCACTGGAGCCTTGTCAGTGGAAAAGGACCAAGTAGTTTGGAACTTATATTTTTAAGTTTTAATGAATGCATACAACACCACTGAGTGTGCTTCTGATACATACAGAGATCCTCTCTATCCAGGGATTGGGCCCCGCCTCCAAAAAGACCTTTAAAAAAGCCTCTGTTAGGAGCCTCTGGTGTCTCGACTGGAGTGAACAGCTCTCCCAGCATTTCCTGCAAACATCAACATGAGTACTAATTGTGTACATTAATCCACCCTACAAACTTCATGCATGATGGGTTGTATATGAATCGTACAGTTACACACACACAATGAGTGAGTAGGGATGTCTGACCTGTAAGTTGTCGCAGGTTTCCTGACTGTAGGTGATTCTCTGGATCTCTGTAGGGGAGGTGAGATACAGAGCCTGGCCCAGGTTGGAGAAGCAGAACGTTCGGGCTATCCGCATGTCCGTCAGAGGCAGATAGTTTACATCTAGTAGCGGCCGCAGGCTGGGCAAACTGACACAGAGAAAAGAGGCTGAGTATGACAAAAGGTAAACAGTTGAGATTTTGCAGTGCTAGAGCTAATGCTCCATAATTCTGTGCGGCACTACGATTACAGAGAAGGAAAGGTTTTTAACATTACCACAGGCAGCAGAGTCACAAGCATACCTCAGAGTCATGATATGCCCGTTGGCACAGAAGCAGGCGATGCAGATTCCAGCAGGCATGACCACAACGTCGGCCCTCAGCACATACGAGGTCTCAGTTATGTTGTGTTCAAAGATGCAGTTCTGTGAGGGCAGGGCCACCACTTTGGCCTGTTTCTCAGAACAGACCACAGCGTAGTAGGTGTCTTGGTTCTCCTGAGAAGAAGGGGGTGAGGCAGGCCGGCGCCGCCGCGTCTTTTCCCTCTCCTCCTCAGGGGTGTTGAGGTCATACCAGCACTCAGAGGCAGAAGGCTGTAGAGAGCCACTTGAGTCCATCAATGCCATGTGCAAAATGCCTCCTTTCAACCGAACTACTGAGCCTGGGGGAAACCATAGACATGACACACATAAATTAAATCTTGGTTTCCTTGCAATTCAATACTGCATTATTTTACATACATGATATCTGCAATTTTTTTTTTTGTGATTTGTTTTAAACAAATCACACAGTCAAACTTTGGGCATGCCTGAAGGCCTCTAGAAATTATATATTCAGTTTTAGTGTCCTCTTACCACAGAAGGAGACGCCTACTGTTTGTTGCAGCCTCTGCTCAGGGGTGGAGGGCACATTGAAGGAGATACCCAGCATAGTGCCCACAGAGGTGCCCACCCAAAGGCTGGGGGATGCTGCCACATCACTCTTCCTGGACAGGGAGTCGCAAAAATGCAAAGAAGAGATGACCTCTCGTGACTCTTTGTCAATACTGGTCACGCTGGAGCTGCGCGAGCGGCTGAAGGAGTTGTCCTTGGCATCTGTCAGCATGGCGATCAATTAGGTACACAAAAAAGAGAGGCAGAGGGAGAACACAGGTCTGTTTAATATAAACATGCGATTTAGGAAACCTCATGGAAATCTGAAGCTGAAGGAAGAAAAAACGGCATTTGCAGCAAATTTGTAAGTGAATTTATGCATTGTGAGCAATTGCCTGAGAAACCGTGAGGATTAATAATAATTACTGTGAATCACAGAATTCTTTGCTTTGGTTTTGTACTGCACATGAAACAATTGGTAAGTTAGTTAGCATTTGAAACTACAGGGGGCAGCTAAATATATCTTCAGTGTAATTACAAGGAAAAACCACACAATTACTTTTCCCATCATAATCGTGACAAAGATTTTCATATTAGCAGCACATTGCAGTAAAGCCAGTGTGTGTGACACAAACAGGCACATAAAAATGCCATGCAAAGACCTCTCATAATCCAGAAACTAGAATGGTGTAAAGATCCAGCAGTCATTTTAGTTACGTCACTTCTTTAAATAAGAACTGATCCTGCAGAGACCAGGGGCCTGGTTTCCCAACAGTGTTTTTAGGGCAAATGACACTGACAGAGTTTCTGAAGTGTTTTTAGGTCACACAGGTGTCAGTGAACATGTACCCTTTAATTTAATGTTTCAATCTACCTCAGCTCACTCCTGTAATACATCCACACTGCTGTTTCATTTACACAAAATGAAGCAGAAACTTCACAGAAAACCATTCAATTTACTCTCCCACCTCTTAATTATATTCATGATCTACAACAATGTTTTGACTGTGTGGCCTGTACCTGCTGTGTGTTTGTACTGTAATTATAATCATTACACCAACCCGGAAAACACAAATACGCTGTTTACTCACTGTCCCATTGTCTCAAGTCAAGACTGCTCCCACTGACAAAGTTGCACTATTCCCACCAGGAGTGCTTATAGAACGCAAGTGGTGTAGACTGGACACAAAGGACACTTAAATTATGCAGAGTAGAATTATAGCTTGGAGTTAAGAAGGGGCAATACTCTGCTTACAATGATATGCTATAACACTTCGGAGAAACCAGACCAAGGTTAGTCTCACCAAACCAATTATTAATGAATTAGCATCAGTGATGTGCTTCACATAATCTTGAAGGAAAAATCCACCCTGAAATGGCTTGCATATCAAATATTTATAATCAGTATATGATCTTCAATGCCACAAAGGATTTATTGTATGATTAAATTCTGTTGACTTTTGACTGTTGACTGATAGTGACACCAGACTGATGCAGCAGTGCTGTCATCCTTTAGTCTGTCCAGCTCCAGTTTTTTGTTAGATGCTAACAGCAAAATCTGACAGTTATCAATTATGTTTGAGTTTGTTGAAACAGTTTCTCCTGTTAACATTGTAACTGCAAAAGCAATGTCTCCCTGTGATGTGAGCAAGGCAGACAACTGCTAACTTCTCACATGAATAACGAAATTACAGCATAACCAAACAAATTAACATCAGAATCGCCAAGCACATCACAAATATTTCACTATGGACATAGTTAAAGTGTGTACTGGTGGATTGTTCCTTTAACAACATCTGCCTTATAACTAGAGAAATGCAACATTATATTTTGTTATATACTAAAACATGTATTGAGGGTGTACTTATTTCCCTGCCTTAATCTGTAATCTGTCCAGTACTGCCCTGGATGTAGGTGGAAAAATCTTCTTCTGTTCCTCCCACAACAAACCCAAGTTAGTGAGCAGGTTAGTGAAGCCAACAGAGCAGACCCCAGAGGAGGAAAAGAGTTAGTACAGGCAGTCACCCCGGGTCAGCCACTGCAAGGCCAGATCAGGACCACTCACTGGAATCAGGCACAGAGTGAGTCCTGTGAATAGATGTTGCTTTTCTTCTGAACACTTCCTCCTTCTCATTACACACACGTTTCTTATTAGGGAGAGAGCACTGCCGCTGTATAGTCCCTTTCACACATAGTGTAAAGAATCAAAGAAGCAACAGAGCGACACTGATGATCTCACACGCAGACTGGCACACAAAACACTAAGCCTCATTCACCCACACTCAGCACCTTTTAATGCACCTTTTTAACGCAATTGCTTCCTTAACAAATGCATGATATATTTATATAAGACGCACACATACACAGCAAAAGTTCAGGCTTACCATCTTGTTTCTGATCAGCAGCCAAGCTAAATTTCCATGACATCTTAGCTGGAAAAAAAACACATAATAGTTCTCAACAAAAGTAGGTGTCTATGAAATACGGCAATCTCTCGTTAGGTTCAGAAAGCAAAAAAAAAAAAAAATTAGTCATTTTGTGTCTTCCTCCATTTAGCTTTAAAAAATAGGTGATTCAGAAACTGATTGAAATAGATCATGATGCAGAGTCAAACCATTAGAGCCGGCCACGAACTCAACTGTAGCCTTGAAGAGATTAATATTCATTCATAATAGATTTAGTCACATTTTGTAATCAGACCATGCATGAAAGGGTTAGTTAAAGTGAGGACCAGCACCATCCAAGCAGAACATCAGATGTCTCATTAGACTTCGAGAGAAATTCAACGTGTTATTGAACTGTAAGGTTCCAGTAGAGAAAGTGCACTGAGCGTTATATAAATCTTGTATGCACGTGTGTTACCCTTGCAGTGCATCACATAGCCTGTAATGTTAAACAAGGTTAGTCAAAAGAAACAATCAGGAAGCATAACAGTTAGTAAAAGCATCAGTGTTTTGAACCCAGTGATCCATGATTGACTGAAATCAGCTACAATGAAGGAATGATTAGGTGTTTCAGTGTGAATTAAGACTTTCAACCAGAAGAGAGTCATGAAACTATCATGCAAATGAATAATAATATTCTCAATTCTGTAGGTATTCTGCTGAAATCTTTAATTTTTTCTTCATTGACCTACTAACTGCACTGAAGGTTAATTGTTTAGCACAAATGTCACTCTGATGAGCTGTTCAAGCTTGAAGCACCAGTGCATTAGTGGAAAGAAAGTTACAAGCCAAAAAACCTCATACAGTACCAAAGTCATTGGCAACACTCTTTGATAACAGTCTGCTTTTCGACTTCACTGCAAAATGTTTAAAAACATGTCAGTAAGGTGCATCTACAGTATTATCAGTACAAAACATGGGTGATAACAGTGAAAATGATAATTCCATACCCCTTTCAAAGAAATTTAGTTTGCTGTCTTCATCAGAATGGCAGGGGGAGTCAGAGCTTACGCAGCCTACAACATATTCCATAGAAATATATGCCATTGTCCAGTGGTCATGCTGTTGTCTATCAGCTATGAACTGTTAGCTACAATATGTACCAAGCACGGCAATATATATTATACCTGTACAGGCTTGGGGAATAGTAAAAAATGATAATAGCTCTGAAAAGCATATTTGGCAAAGAAATAAATGATAACTACCTGATGTAGGAGATTTGCACCGGTCTTCTAAGGCAGTAGAACCATCATGGCCATCACAGAGACCTATTGATCACAAAGGCATTAAAGAACTAATGCTAGACAGGTAAATGTCTTAGTATGTAATAGTAGATTCACTTAAAATTAAGGCACAAATAAAAAACTAGCCCAATAACAGAGGCAGCCACCACAGAGCAAATGGACAGAAGAGAGCAGAAAGATAGGTGAATGATGACAGATGACTTACTGAGATAAGAAGAGCGCAGTTTTTTCACAGATTCTGAATAAAAGCTAGAGAGGCCAGACATGCAAGACTTCCTATGTAGATTGTCTTTGCAAAACCAGAAAGAGAGACGAACAGTACAAAGGTGAGACAAAGAAACCAAAGAAAATTAAAGGAACATTTAAAATGCCCTGAATCACCCACAGCCTAAAGGCATATTCCAGGACTGTGTGAGTAAAACTCATGTGCAGCTATTTAAGTTATTGAAGTCACTGCAGGTAGGATCCTATGGATTCAGAAATATTTCCATATAAATACGCAACTGCACAGAACTGCACCATGTTCTTAATATAAAACTAATTTAGTCTTGGCCAATTCCCACCCTCCAGTCAGGTCTCCCCTAACGTACAACAGCTACCAGTCCAGGAGGGTGAAGGTATCGCGTGCTTCCTCCGAGACACCTGCATCTTTTCAAACTGCTGCTCATGCTGTGTCACTGGGTGGCATAACACACTGCATGAGCTCAGACACCCATGATTGGCTAGTGTCGCTGTAATGAGGTGAGAGGGAGTATGCCACCACTCCCTTCCTGAGAGCATGGCCAATTTTGCTCTCTTGGACCCCCATAGTCCATAGTCGGGATTTGAATTTGCGATCTTGGATTTGAATTTGCGATCTTGGATTTGAATTTGCGATCTTGGGACAACAGGCTTTTCAGATCAACATTTACGCTTTATGTACCTAATTTATCAAGGTCAATATGAGCTAGAAAACAATTTTTATATTCTATGAGAGTTCCTGAGTTTGGGTTAATGTACATATAATGAGACTCATTGATATGATACACATCATATAATTGGCATATAATTGGTTACTGCAATTACATATATATATATATATATATATATATATATATATATATATATATATATATATATATATATATATATACATACATACATACATAAATACATATATATGAGTCTTTAATATTAATGACCAAAACAATCCATAAATTATACAAATACTAGACTATCCATTCAGTTAAGACAAAAAGAAATGCCATATAATGCTAATATACACCTCACTGTTTTTATTATAAATATTAAAGCTAAAGACTGTAAAAGAAGAACGTAACCAGATGTATAACTGGCGAAAGATTAATAACATTTCATGCTGAGTGTTAAAGTACTAATATCAGGAATGCAATTTACATTATTTTGTTATAATACTCAGAAGTGTTATAACTAGGATATTTTGCACAAAGTAAAAATGGTAAGACAAACCTTTAGTAAAGTTGTGTGTGATTTTAAAAGGATTTAACACATTTAGCACTAAATGGAAGTGTATTGCTTATTCTCATTATGCCGTCGAAGTGTATTGCTTATTCTCATTATGCCATCTCTGTGAAAATGATGTGACAACATTGCAAATGTTGTTGGAAAGTTTATCAGGCTGAAAGTGTTGGCAAACAGGAGGTTCCTTCTCAATAAGTTCATTATATTTTCTTACATTTTAGTATAGAGCTATGTTTTGTGGTGTGATAAAATACGGCTTTTCAGACTTGAAATTGTTACCCCTGGGTCATTATAATCTCTGGGTAAACAGAATCCTGGGTTATATTGTTTCACGTTTCACATTGCTCATACTTTACCCGGGGTTAACAATTAATCCTGGGTATTCATAATCTGATGTATATTCCTAAACCCTAGGTTAACGTTCTTATTTGCATACTTGTGGTGTCAACAACCATGATTGGATAAATACAGCATGCGACCGGTTTAAATAAAATTATATGAATATTTTTCTGAATTCCTTTTAAGCATGGAGAGACTTGGGTTTACATGTACAATAGCATCACTCCTTACTGCTCCGTCCTCATCTCAGAAATTATCGTTCTTGTCGTTCCCAGGAGTCATCACTGGTGGCGGTTCATTGCTAATGGCTGGATATGTTGACTGGATATGCCACTTTCGAATGACACGAACAACTTTCATGTTTTTAGTAAACGCTGCGAGAGACTATATTATGAAAGTCCACACGCCTCTGCGAGCTGCTATTGATGCGGAATGGAGGGTCGCAATTACGCAGGGTTTCTGTGACTGTACAAAGCACGTGATATGAGGCACGTGCTATTCAATTTCTGATTGAGTGTCTGTTGCCAAGCATCTAGCTGTAACATTCTAACGCTGCATCGTTTCACACTGTACACGTTTAGCACCGCAATGCAGGGTTCACACCGCAAAAGCGGTGCTAACCCTGCTTCGGAGTAGAGTTTCACAACCCCGGGTAAAAAGCACTGTTAAACCTGCTTCTAAATTATAAGTGTGAAATGTTCCTCAAAAACAGGGTCAAAAGCGGGATTTAGAACGATAACCCAGGGTTAGGCACAGTGTGAAAAGACCTAATAGTTGTGTGTGAGCTTTCAGCCACTTTCTCTAATGCTTAGTGGTTTTGTTGTTGATCTGATATGTTAAAAAGCCTACAACATGTTAAACAAAACATCAAAACCATGAAAGAAATGAGAAACTCATTGTTATCCAAATTTAGGGCTGTAATTACAGCACTCAGTGGGGGTACAGGTTCTTGCATTTATTTTCATTACATCCACTACTGAAAGGTTAAAAAGAGATGTAATCCCATTAATAAATTTTGATGCAGAAGAATGTAAAAACTGAAAGTCACAGTTAAACCAATCCAACTAAAAAAAGATTTTTTTAAAGTGAAATCCAATCCATAGGACTCTAAGCAGGTAAATGTATAACAGTATAACAGTCCCAGGCTAATGTGGTTTCTCAGGACATTGAACATGCATAGCATAGCAGGAAGAACATGTAAATGCTTAGACAAGAATAAAAAAAAAAGCAAAAACAGACAAAGAAAAAGCCCAAAAAGACAACACAAAGACCTAAAAGCGTGAGATTGATGACTTCATGAATATGCCCTCACTATTGGTATTGATTCTGTTTGTTTTACTGTTAGGGGTCAGGGAGTTACAGCCTCTGCTGCCTTTCAGCCAAGCCTACTGCACTGCCTAACAGCCATAAAGACAGACACACTGATGCTGCTCACTCACCCAGTGAGCTTGATTATTAGCCTACCAGACATTCTCATTGCTCACCTCCAGAGGGCTGTCTGGCTTTGCGGGGAGAGCGTGGCTGTCTCTGGTGGGGATCAGAGGAGCCGTAAAGTTCTGCTGTGCTCACATTGAGCAGCAGAGTCTTCTGGAGATAATCCACCACCACCAGGCCGTTCCCATTACCAAAAACCACTCTGTGGGGTAAGAAGAAGAAATATACAGGTTGAGTTAGCACTGACAAATGATATATTCTGTAAATATGATGAATAATTTGGATTAAAAAAAATCACAGTGTAATAACCCTTCAAACCAAAATCATGGCTTTCCATATAATGCAATATTGCAATATTATGGCAGCTTTATAACAGCTATAGCAATAATTGCAACAGCTGATTTAATCAGCTTGCAGCATCAGGCACTTTCTTTTGATTGACTTTCTTTTTCCTTCTAATGGGCCTCAGTCAGAACAGCATGAAGCCAAAGTAATACAAATTTGTTAGAGAATCTTCTTAGGGAGCCATCATTTTGTGAGGCGACGTGTTTAAAAGTTCTCTGGATTACACGTGCAAAGACGACTAGATATACAGTGGCAGTGATCAATTATATTAACACCTTGCAAAATTGCAGAGATGTCCAAGACCATTGTCAAACAATGATATCTGAGCAAGTAAAATTGCATATCTAATATGTTTTATTGAGATTTTTTTAAATCAGATTACTGTAAGATTATTAAACCTTATTATTAAATCTGTTGACATGTTTCTAATGTTACATAATCACATCAAATAAATGTTAAATTATTTTTAGGCATTTACCTTTGAAAATCTAATTTAGGCTGGAACTTTCTCAGGGTTAGAAAGAAATAAAATCACCAAGTAGTACCTATAAAGATTAAATTAGCCCAGCTCCCTATAAAACTAATGCATCCTATAATTTGTGATATCATTCTCTGTATTGGTATTGGTATGTTAAGGTTAACTGTATAGCCATTTCAGATTTCCTTGTGGCACTCTACCTCCACACTGGTATACAGTCACAGTCCTGTAGTAAATACATGCAAAACATGATATCTTGTGTGTAACAGCTTACAGGCCATAGGCAGAGTTGACAGCCAGGCTTGTGATCTGCTGTGGTGGCTCCCCGCTGACCCACACCAGCTGAATGACCAGTTCCACCTGGTAGCCTGGAGACTGCTTGAGCGGAGTGCTCCTCACCCTGTAAAACACACAACGAAGCAGCCATATGCAAAAACCAAACCACACAACACAACCACCACAATACTATTAACAAAAAAATGTATGTGTTATCTATAGAA
Organism: Pangasianodon hypophthalmus; assembly: GCF_027358585.1. Lineage (NCBI taxonomy): Eukaryota > Metazoa > Chordata > Actinopteri > Siluriformes > Pangasiidae > Pangasianodon > Pangasianodon hypophthalmus. Next base: position 12,692,371 of record NC_069719.1, read on the forward strand.
CATGATTGAAAACAACATAAGCATGGAAACCAGAATGCATTTTTCTCCCATGGTGTGTTTAATTTAATATGTCTTCACTTGATGATAGCTGAACTGCGACATGAGGTTTAATCTTATTTTGTAATAAAATGTCCTCAGAAGTCACACAGTGGCTGTCGATAATCAGAGCATTTTGCTAGAAGACTACAGAGAAGAATTTCATCTTTTAAGTGATTGTTACTGATGAGTCATATACAATATGACGAGGGACATAAACAAACAAGGTAAAAAGGTTTTCTGATTTTTTTTATGAGCATAACTAGCAACAGTGTAAGTGAAGCGCACACAAGAGGGAGCAGAGAAGTCAGAGTTACAGTACTTGAGGCAGGGTACGTTATCACGCAGGCCTTCGGTGGAGTTGTTGCTGCTGGAGGATAGGTGTGTTTGTGGTGCGCTGGACTGAGGGCTGGATGAAGCTCCCGGTGTGGATACAGCCGATGCGTGGTCCCCTGCACCATCCGGAGAGTCTACATCATTCAGCTCACACTGCATCCTCACCTCCAACAGCTACACATGCAGAAAAAATACTCATATTTTGTTTCCTATAACATTAGAAATATGAATCGCAGTAGGGTTTGTACATCTTGAACTGTTTACTGAACACAGGCCAATGTGTGGTATGATATCAGGATATTAGTCATACCTGAACCTCCTCTGTGGTTACTTCCTGTTTGCTGAACCGGTAAACAATGACATGAGCGGAAACTCCAGCCACACACAACATACGGCTCTCTGGGCACCAGGTCAGACTCTGGATGGCAAAAGGGTCCTCATCCACTATGTCAGTGCTGGGCTTCTCCTCCTTGTTACGGGCTTTTTCAAACACCTTGGCTGTTTTCAGCTTGTACAGCACCTGCAGCATTACTGTATGATAAACACAGTTTCAAGTTACTTAAGTAGTTAATTTAAAGTTAGTTCAAGTTAATTCCCAGAAAATTTATCAACAAATATCAGAAACCTCTCTATATATTGCACAACATGACAGAGCATGCCAACAGTCCAAAATTATATTGATTATTTGGCACTCACATGCAGAAGCATCCCAAAATTTGACTGATCCATCAGCATGTCTGTAGTGCATGAGAAAAGAAAAAAAAAACCATCAACACAGTGAGAAAATCGACATTGAATTAAAAAGAAGTACTATAGCAATCCTCTTAAATTCTCTTCACGTGATCCATTGTCTCATGTTACACGTCCTTTACACAAATTGTTTGTTTGGAAGTGCATTACAGGCAAAATTACTATTCGAATTATTCAAGGCATTATGTGAGTCATATTCAAATATTTAAACCACTGCTCATACACGCACACAAAATAACATGTATGTCACGAACCATTAAGACTTCATCAGCTGTAGTGTGTGCGTGGTTGTGCAGTGTGATGCTTTAAAATTGTCCATATTTCAACTTTAATTTCCATTCATGGGACATTCTGAGCTCACTTACAGCGTGTTTAATTAGCTACATTAACTGTCTCCTTACTGTACTGCCACACAGTTAGTTGGCTGAATACAGATGAGGACAGACTAAATCAGTTTGCTTTGGCTAAGCCATCACTGTTCTATGGAGATAGCCTGCAGTCTCACTTGGGAGTTTATGCCTTGCAGATGTAATTAAAATTTAATCAACCTCAAATTTGACCTTGTTTGCCGCTTACTTTTCAAATTTAAAGCGCTGAGACAGACCACTGTATGAGATGTGACAAGAAGAGTTTATATAGGCATGGAGAGAAATTCCAAATTACTGAATCATTTACCATGACACAAGGCTAAAATACCGCAACGTGGAAGCAGCACCTGATTTGCAGACACGGGTGGTCCTGTGCCTTTTTGTATTAAACTGAAATATATTTTTGCGTCTGGAAAAATAAACTGTCGAGCAGCTTTCAACACATCTGCATGATCCTGTGCTCATAACACCCATAACCTGCATAACCTCAGAAAATATGGACTGTTCCCTAAAAACGCAGATACACAGGACACACACTCACCCTGTGATAATGATCTCTGGATAGCTTTGTGTGCCCTGGCCCCAATTACCACCACTTATAGGCCATTCCTGGAAAGAAGAACTCAGATTTCAGCACTGAATAAACCATCTTTGCACAAATAACTGGACAGACACATGTATGGACAGTTACCTTTTTACTGTAGCCCTGTCTCTTTTGCCTGGATCCCACAGAGTAAAGTGCAGGGATGAGTTCATCAGGACAGTCAGCAAAGTATTCGCAGCAGGTCACTGGGGACTCGTGGATAGTCAGAGGATATGGGTTTTCAAAGATAGGGTACCTGCATAGTAAAATGTCGATGCAATCATTTTTGTAGTCAGAAAGTGGAAAGCTTATTCCATTTGTATCGCTCCTGTGCATTTGCATACCCAGTTTGTGCGAGGTCAATAACTACTAAATCCTTCTCCAGCAGGGCCACTACAGCATAAGGCTCTTGATAATCTGTGCAGAGATAGTTATGCTCAATTTTATATCATAAATACTTACTTCTGATATTGTGACCATGGTGAATGTTTCTATTATGTACACCTATTCACCTATTATGTACACCTATTCACCTATTAAACCAGTGAATTAGCACAGCATGCGGTTTAGGAAAAATTTACTGCAAAAAAAGTTTTCATGGGATAAGACTGAAGGAGAGGGTTACCATTCGGATAGGGAGTTTCACACAGAGTTAGGAAATCCACAATGGGATAGTCCATCTCCAGTACAGCAGTGCTTTTTCCATGCATTACAGTCAGGCAGGCCCTGCGTCCCACTGTATCATATGAAAGACCTCCAGACAGTATCATAAAAGGATCCCTAGCCAAAACAATGAACAGGTACAGAATGAACACCTGTGTGATTTCTAAACAGCAGTCACCTGAAGTTCAGCAAACTCTGCATTTGCATTACACAAATGTGCTGAGGATTTTCACCCTGAAGCTTACCCAGCTCTAGTTGTTTTGTATTCCACTTTCAGAATGGGTTTGCATGGCTCAGGCTTTTTTCCATCCTTAGGCTGCTTGCCTAAAAGAAATAATCCCAGGAGAGCTTTTCATTTTATTTACTCTCCTATTTAAATTAAATATGTTGATATTTTTAAAAATCTGCATTTAGAAATCTTTACTACAACAGCCTTAAGTGGCCCATCAGCCAGGCTGAGTGTGCTTGGACAGGAGCTTTACCATGTGGCGTAGTGATCTGTGCCGGCTTGGCAGGAGAGCGTATATTCCATGTGGTAAGTGTACCATCTGAATGACTGCACACAAACTGTTTCCCTTCATGGTGCCAGGCCACTGAGTGGATCGCCTAGAGGCCAAACAAAGGATGAGCAATCAAACACAGACCATCCAGGCAAACCATAGATATGCATACCGCTTTTTCTTGTTGGAAGATTTTTATCTTCACAGAACAGACAATGTAAATAAGTTATCAGACATTAAAGTATTAAATTCCAACTGTTGCTTGCGGAAACGATCCTCTGCCAATGTTAAAGGGAAATCTTATAAGAAAACTAAGAACCAGAAGCATGAGAGTTGGCATACCATATAACCACAAGCATGGCTGGTCGATTGAGAAGCACATCTGAATAAAGCATGCATGACTTAATATGTGCCCAATATGTGCCCAATCTATACAGTGGTGATACTTCAGGATTCACAAAAAAATGACAGAGGAGAAAAATTGATACCAGAAAAAGGAATACAAATCGTAAATCACAATTAGGCTGTTTTCACACTAAATATTTCCTTTATGTTTCCTCATGTAGAAAAGACGCACAATATTACGTGTCCCCAGACCATCCCAGTGTGTACCAATACGTCTCCAAGTACCCTAACACCATCCCCCTTCACATACAAGTACAGTGTCTCATCCCGCAAATGATTGACCTAGTGTACCAATGTTTAAAGCTGTTTCACATTACTGTGCAAAATAAGTATGTCAATATTTTTATGATTATATGTCCTTATTATTTTAATAATAAGGTAATGACTGAGTGAGTGCGTGACTGAGTGAGTGAGTGCGTGACTGACTGACTGAGTGAGTGAGTGACTGAGTGACTGAGTGAGTAACTGAGTGAGTGAGTAACTGAGTGAGTAACTGAGTGACTCATTAAGTGACAAGCCAGTTCCATGAGGTGTTTTGAATCTAAAAAATTCTAGCATGTACACTGTACCCATACCATTACTACCACATCTATCTGGATTAGATTTATTATTAGTATTAATGATGATTGAATAATTTTTCTCTAATTATGGTGAGGAGGACGCTGCCTGCCTATTGCTCTGGGAGAATTTGGCCCCATGTTAAGTGATGGGAATAGGATGGTTAATCTCTCTTAAATGTCAAGCATTGTCAATAGAGTGTACACAAGTGTACACATTAATAATCTACCAGAACATGAATAATTATTGAATTAAATATTTGAATGATTGACTCTTAGAATTTATATTTTTTTATAAAATTTATTTTCTGTATAAAACTTATGAAAGCTTAAACAAATCAAATTAAAATATTAAGATGCATCATACCTCATCATAGCTGTAGCGGTAGTCAGCTTTCTTTGATTTCAAGTCCCACAGCACAACAATACCACATTCAAAACCAATCAAAAGCTGCATAAGATAACAAAAGGTATTCAGTGGGATTCTTGCTCTTTACAGGGAATGCAGAACTAATATACAGCTGTATTATTGGTGAGAGTCAACTAATTAACACTACTGCTTTGTGGTTCTTACCTTTCCCTCATCCATAGGATTATCACTGATGTGTACCACAGGACCAGGGTGGGTTTTTGAAGAGCTAAGAGTGAGAAGAGCAAGAAAAAGCAGACAAGATTCAGTGATTAATCAGCTAAAGAATCAGCTAAAGATTCGACTGAGGAATCAGTTGAAGAACCATTTAGAGAATCAGTTAAAGCTGACTCTGAAATTATTTTAAAAGATGCTCTTTGATGAAAGGAGATATATTTAGAATGGGCTTGATGACCTCAAGCATATATAGTATATATCAACAGAACATTTATCTACCTCAGTGGACCAGGAAAGTAATTTAATTACACCCTCCCGAATGTGAACGACACCATCTCCATAGCAACAACAGCAGGAACGTGAGGATGGATCCTAGAGAGGTGCCATCCTGGTGCACTGACCATATGTCAGTAATCTAACTACTGTCTTCAACCATGTCATGTTCATTATCTAAACAAATATTAACTAGTTTTCCCTTTCACAAGTAGAAGGACTCATTTCAGAACACCTACAGGTGGCCTTAAACCAGAATTTTTTTCTGTCTCTTCTGACACATGCCTGTTTAACATTCTTGTCCTCACTGTAGCAGTTCTAACTTTCTTGCTTTTGAGCTTAGTTCATAGACATCTCTGGGAGAAAAAGAACAAAACTGAATGTGCTGTTGCATTCTTTTAACTTCTTTCTTGTTTCTATAGCAACTCATCTGGAGAACTGGATATCTGAGACTGAGATGACTGTAGATGGCCACAGCAAATGATCTTCCTGCCGCTGATTACAGCTTACCACTGGAAACAGTGGGACACTGACTGCTCCTGTCTTATAATCTTAAGACATATACACACAGTCTGTAAACTCTAAGAACTCAAGTACATACAGCATTATTAAGAATGCATATATGCTCTATTAAAGGCAAACTATTTATTTATGCTTCTGATTGGTATGGACCAAGTAGAGAGAGCATTACAGTCGGGGAAGGGTAAATCATCACACACACTCACAGTTCAATGGCTTTGTTCCACATGATGACATAGCCTGAGAGAGTGAAGGACTCCACATTGACAATGTGAATGTTCCCTCTTTCTGTTCCGATGTAAAGCCATTTACTCTGGAAGGGCAGATGGCAAAACGTGATCCTGCCAAAACACAAAGAGCAGAAGAGATGACTCTATAAATCTGCATAAATCAAATGAGATCATGGCAGACTGTGCATGGTTGCCATGGAGTGATATGGCTTCAGGAGATATGGGGGAAAGGCTGAAGTCACCAGACACTTAATGATAGACGAAAACACTGTCTTTCCCTTCTGACCTTTTATGTAATGTAATGATCTAAGAGTTAACTTGGAGCTGATGACGTATTATGACCCATAGCGTATACGCTAATGTTGTAGTCTTTTAACACTTGAACACACTTGGTATGCCGTTCAAATAACTCATGTAAAACCATGAGCATAGCCATGTGAGTACTACACTATATAATATACATTAAGCTCTAGAATTACTGGCACACTTATGATTTATAAAAAGAAAAATTATGAAACATGTCTTTGTGGTTCATTAGTGTCATCTAACACTGAAAATATATTATAAATATAATTGTTAGCTGAAGTAAATCCATTCTAAGTTAATTATCAAACATATTTAAAAAAAACACAATTATTGTGTTTGTCACAATTATTGGCACCCCCTATAAATTCCTGTGGGAAAAAGGTGTAACTGAAGTATGTTTCCACTCACATTTGACTTATTTAAGTTCACCTGAGTGTTTAGAAGCTCTTACACAGTCATCAGTGACTTTTACTGGGGTATAATGCTGCACTCCACTTAGCTCAGAAGTGAGAAGTCAAAGCTCAGAATGACGTCATTTTCAGCCTCTGCTGGAAAAAGTATGGACGCCTCCATGTTCGTCTTTTGTTAGCAACAAGCTCGCCAGCCAGTGAACTGAATAACATTATAGATTTAACAAGCTAATATGTCTGTATGTTGACTGATCTAAAGCAAATACTTGTATATACAGCATAATTCATTCAAAGATAAGAAGTGCTATTTGTGTACTGCTGATGGTGTACGCAAGCATGTTGATTTCATGTCACTTGCTGAACTCGGAGTTGAGGAATTCCGAGTTGAGGGGGCATTTTCGTTTTTTTTTTTTTCCCCTGGTCTGAGGTTGGAAATTACGAGTTATGACCTAATGAAGCATAAATATGAGATGACACAGAGGCCAAACTCATCAGCATGGGCAAGATTAGAGAACACACAAATGAAATGTAACAAAAGTATGCTGACCTTCATAAATTAGGCAAGTGGCTACAAAAATAGCTACATGCGTATTTCATTTTTTCCAAAACTATAGAGCAATAATTAAGAAGTTTAATACAACTGGAGCTGTAATAAGATTATAAGGGTAGTGGTTGGAGATTTGCAGAAGATTAGCAGCATGTTAGGGTGACCAAGACCAATCTACAATCAAATAAGATCTCCATGCCAACCAACTATCAAATGTCACTTTAAAAAAAAAAAAAAAAAAAAAAAAAAAAAAAAAAAAAAAAAAAAACTCAAGGTGGGTGTGGTTTAAAAATAAGAATATTAGATTTACTCATATTCTCCAATCTCACCAAGCATTATAGGAAAACACTCGGTACTACTGGCAAAGAGAGGTTACCAATAATTGTGACATAGTTTTGTTAAAAAATATTTTTTTTAAATGTTTTTGTTAATTTTTATTTTCTTAAATAATAGGTTAGATCTCTCTCATATTTTCAGGGTGAGATCAAGCTAATTAACCACAGACATTTTTCATAACCTTTTTTTTTTTTTTTTTACCATGGGTGTCAACAGTTGACTGTGTATTTGTGGTTATTTTTAACACTGATACTCTGTATGGCTAAAAGTTTCTGGACACCTCACCATCACACCCATATGTGGTTCTTCCCTAAACTGGTGCCACAAAATTGGAAGCACGCATTTGTATAGAATGTCTTTGTATGCTGTGTTGTAGCCAGTGCTGAAGATCAAAGATCACTCCGGAGAGCAGAGGGTCCAGGCCATAGACTTTATTCTTTCAAAAAATAAAGCCGAGCGATTCTCTGCAGAGAAAGCTCCCCAACTCTTCAGAGGGCCATGCTTATACATTTACACAAACAAAAACGTCCACATCCAGTTTTTCACAAGAATTTACAGCTTGTTCCTGCTCTCCCCACTTAGCAGGATACTGATGCCTATATAAGGTCATAAAGATTACTTTCAGGCCTCCGTGTCACCTTGTGCACTATACCGGTTCCATACATCTACAACATTGAGGATTACATGTTATCAAATATGAGTACACATTTCATGGTTAACATTTTATGGTTACAATAGCTGTTCTATAGCTGTAGTATTACAATTCCCCTTCACTGAAAGTAAAAGGGCCCAAACATGCTCCAGCATGAAAATGCCCCTTTGCACTAAGTGAGGTCCATGAAGACATGGTTTGCCAAGGATGGAGAGGAAGAACTGGAGTGTCCTGCACAGAGCCCTGATCTCAACCACACTGAACACCTTTGGGATGAACTGAAATGCTGACTGCACCCCTCCTCGCTGGACATCAGTGCCTGACCTCATTAATGCTCTTGTGGCTGAATGAGCACAAATCCCCACAGCCACGTTCTAAAATCTATTGGAAAGCCTTTTTGGTTATTATAACAGTAAAGCAGTGGTAAGTCTGAAATGGGATGTTCAAAAAAGCACATATGGGTGTGATGGTCAGGCGTCCACATACTTTTGGCCATATAGTGTATATCTTATTGAACCAAGCAAATCAAGATATTCAGATTATAAATATGTAACAATTTTTTTTACTGCAGAAAAAACTATACAGCACACCTTAACAAGCTTTATGTTCTGGTACTGCATATCTGAATACAAAATTCTTATTTCTGTGGTTGTTCAGAAGTATGGCCTATACTTCTCTGTACCGTAACAGCTGACTTAGAATTCAGATGCACATAATCAGCCACAGTGTCAGTGTTTCACAATACCACTTCTACACGACTGAGTGCCACTGAAATAAGCTCGCTTTGACTTCACTGTTACATAGCACAGCTCACACAGAACAAATGGAGAGGCCAGGAAGACGCCGTGCTCGCCAGTATTATAAATATAATGTGTCAGTTCTTTCAGACTGCAACTTCAGCAAGCTGTGATGATGTAAGCCTTGCTGGAGTACGATTGATCTAACTGACGATACAGTTTACTGCTCTCATATTAATGCATTCCTGTATTAAAATACTAATGCCAAATCTTTTTGAGAAATCTATAGTTGTAAGTTCTAGAGAAAGCATTTAAGGAAGAGGTTTATTCAATTAGTCTCCTGTGCATTCACAATTATTTACATATCACAAAAAGGAATAGAGAAAAAGTGGATGCAAACAGGCAAGCCATGTCTCAGGTTAAGTGCTCTGCATTACTGATCAGAAGGTCAGGGGTTCAAGCCCCAGCACTGCCAAGCTGCCACTGTTGGGCCCTTGAGCAAGGCCCTTAACCCTCTCCCTGCTCCAGAGGCGCTGTATCATGGCTGACACTGCGCTCTGAACCCAGCTTCCTAAAAAGCTGGGATATGCGAAGAAAAGAATTTCACTTTGCTGTAATGTATATGTAACAAAGGCTTCTTCTACTTACTATGCAGCCATTTTATAGTTGTCCAAATCTACAACTTTTTCCTGGATAGTTCACTGTATTACCCATAATGCACTGCAAATTCAGTGTACACAGTGTACAGTACTTCTGAACTAATGTAACGCAGTACACAGTGATTTCTTTCAGCTGGAAATTTACTTGTGAGGATGTATAGCAGTGTGTCCAACGTCATGTATAAATGTAAATTAAAAAATGTTGTTTAATGAGCAGTAAAGTCAGCAAATACTTGTTTAATGCAGAAAATCACTTCTGATTCAGGTCAGTAGGTAATTTGTTTACGTTACGTGTGCAACTGTGGGAGACTATATTTTATTAAAGCACTCACTAGTACGTGTTGGCTGAAAACGACACCACGACGGTATACAGTGTTCTATATAAAACTGTCTAAATAGTAAATGAACAAGTGCCGGAGGTCGAGGCAACCACAAGAGACGTACTGAAATGCTACAGTATGACTGCCTTTCTCTCCCTGTCTGCATTCTTGGATTAATCCACTTCCTTCCTAAGTAGCCTGACTCCTATGCTGATTCGGAAATTTGGAAATCCCCGGCATCACTGTCAGTTTCAAAATCAAAGACATCTCGGTAGCAAACAAGCTGAATTTAATCGAACCCCTAGTACATTAATGTCTGTGCGACCAACTGCATGAAAATCATTTAGGTGTTTTTTTTAAGCCAGGACTAACTACAACTTACCTCTCCCTGGTGAATTTAAGGGAGTGGAGAATAGCTGGGATTTTTTGCCTCAGATTCCATAAATGAATGCTGTCATCAGCCAAACCACTCACCAGCGCCCCCTGTAGAAAAGGCCACACAGATAATCAGTGTAGAACAAGCGACAGGATAATTGAAATGTACATCAATCCTCACATAACAGAAAAGAAGATTGCTTGCATTTCTTTTTTTTTTGTCACATTCAGGCATAAAGTGGAAACCTACCAAGACCTAGAGCTGGAACTGTGTGTGCAGAGCACAGAGAGAAGCTTACCTCATTGATGAGAAACTGCAGCTGGATGACAGCCGAGCCACTCTCATGCTGGCAGTAACACTCTACACCGGCACGGCCAAAGCTGTGCTCAGCTTAGTCAAGGTTAAATCAGTGAAACAAAAGAAAATTCATTGAATGATCACTTTAGGACAGTAATATAACAATATCGTATATCACTATGCATAATTGATCTGTAATGTGGCATGGATTGGCATCGTGCTGACAAATAAAATCAGTAATCTCCATAACTTCAGCAATAAAAAGGACCTGCTCCCAGGAGTCTGTCAGTACCATCACTGAGGATCTCGTCCACTGATGCTGCTAAAAGGATTACAAAGTCCCAGAGGACAGGCTTAAGCCGTGTCAGTGTTTGCAGCAACCACTGCAACACTGTGCTATAAATGCTCTCATTCAGTGCCACTCTACAGGCATGCAGCCCACACACAGCCAGCCACGCTGAGCAGCGGCATGCAGCAGCCACCCTGTGCTTCCCTGTTACTGAAGCACTCAGAAAAGACAGCATACGCAGGGCTGATATTTAGACAAATGAAGATTGATGTGTAGGCCAAATGGGAAATACTGTAGATGGTACAACCCAAATGAAACAAATGAGCTAGAAAAAAAAAGGAACAGTTCCACAGGTGATTATATCTATAAACAAGATATTCTGCATTCTTCTGCAGGACGTGCTCCCTGTTAATCACTTTACTGTAAAGCACAATACAAATCAAGGCGAGGCCCTTCCTCCATCTTAGCTGTGAGTGCATGTTCCGAAAAAAGTTTGTTATTTTAGGAAACCTGGAGTTCTGGCACATTTGAAAGGATCAAGCCTTAAAGGATAGACAGTATAAACAGGAAATGTCTAAAAAAAATGCATGCATGCAGTATAACTGAACAGCTTTAGCACTTTAATGGGGTAAAGCGTAATCATACTAAGCTTTACCTATTACAATCACAATATCAACACACTGTGAAAGCAAATCTAGCTTAGCAAATGAAAATACCTTGAATATAGTCAGATTTATTTAACACTTTTCATTATGAGATTATTAAAAATAAATCTAAGATAAAAGACTACACATTTTCAAGACATTTCAAGCTTGGCAGATAATTTGGATTATTTCAAGCCTTTATTTGTAGATAAGAGGAAAATCTGTTTCTGAGTAGGTGAGCAGAAGCTTGACAAACAAGAGCACACATCCAGGTACAAGTGCACTTGAGAGGTAGACAGAAAGAAAGAGACAGAGCAGCAAATACGTGTTTATGTCTCTCATGACAGCTTAATAATTCATGTTTGGACCTGGAAGATGATCACTGCATTTGGTTATGGAAATATTTAGCATGGCAGTGGATAAGGGCTCTTCGTGATTAAATTTATGCAATCATAATCTGGCAGGCAGGTGGAGAGCGTCCTGCTCTCTCCTCTCACCCTGTATCACCTTCTTTTCACATGCACTGGAAAAGGAGTGAGGCTCTTCTTTTACAAAGCAAGCTTAGCATCATCACACTTAGCACTCGGACTAGATAAAGAACAGTGGGATAGTATAAATAAAGATCGGCAGGCCGTGACAGCATTATTTATTCATAAGTCAATGCATCTGACAGAGCTGCTGTTCCTCTGCATTTCGTACTGGAGCAGAGCCCAGTGCTGTGTGTTTCACAGGGTCAGGCCCTGAACACAAGAAGCTCACTGTGGATCACTTCTACTGCGGACATAAGAGCTTACTGTGGATCAACTAGCACAGCTTAACACTGAACAATGACAGATCTGACTTTAGATCTAACACAAGCTCTCAGTCCCAAAGGACACCGAGATGTATAAATGATGTACAACAGATATATGAAAGTGAGTGGCGTAGACGTCTACTGAGGCATGACCTCGGATATCGAGATTCCCTTCCACTCTATCTGCTGTATGTGCTCAAAGCTTAAGCTACCCATCATATAGACATCATATTATTGTGCAGCCACAACAGGTGACGCATATCATGCAGCAGCAGCTTCCGGTGCTAAACAAACGACCTCGCAATCTGATAAGGGTGCTGTCATGTGACTAAAACAGCAGGCCACGAGTGTCTACAAGCAGCGCCGGTATAAAGGCCATGACTGTCAGCATTTCCCACTAGTGCTGACATCTGTCCTCACTGAGTGCTGTCAACAAGCTACGTGAACCAACTAACTCTGAAGGGACAAAACAGATAGAAGACAACCTTGAGAGAGCAATCAGGGCGAGATGGTTACGAATATCTACAGTCAAAGTTTGTGGAAAAGTCTTGCTTGATAAGCTGAAATAAAATGCTTACATGCTTCTGGGTAAAAACTTGAAGTGTCAAAACCACACAGAGCTTTAATGTGGTAAGAGGAAGCCATCAACACCCACGTACATGCATTTTTCAGAGCTCTGATGTTTGCACAGTGCAGAGAAATCAATTAGCCATCTGTCTCTACTTACCTGAAACATACATACTGCGATAAAAACTACACGTTTTCTTTCCATCGAGAATTTTGCATATTGCTATTTGAAGCCTTCCATGCAAAATCACACAGTACTGACCCAACCTGTGTGTATTATACAGCCAGCCTTTATGTCGTCTATACAAGCTAACACTCAACACAAAATACCACTTGCAATCTAGAGAGTGAAAAAAAAAACAGCTTGCAAAATTCACGGCTCTCCTGCATATGCATTCACAACCACAAATAACTGATAAGCTGTGAAGTGAAACTAAATCCAATCAAACTATTGCTAACTCTTGTTCTATCCGGATAGGCCCGTTAGTGCAGTTCTCGGTGGCAAATTAAAGATAAGATCTGTGCAAGACAAGATTAGCATTAGTGCAATCAAACAGATGCCTTAGATTCCACATGTGAAGCAACTCAATGAAGTTCAGACAAATTCAGCAGATCAATCAAAAATCATGTGTATGTGCTCAATGCTGAAAGTATATAACATCTGGTGTAAGGAATAAAACATGATGGGGCATACTGTTATAGGAAAATTACCACTCTGATTATTTTCCTATAACCGCACATCACAAAGTATTTCATTCATCTTATACCACAGCAATCTGACAACAAATTACACATTTTTATTTCTTAATGATCAACATCATTTTAACTGCAGATTTAAAGTTTCAGAATGCCCATAAGCCATCATATGAATGATAACAGGAACTATCATAGCAGTTATAAACAGCCTTTTTTTCCTCTCCTGAAATTAGACCAAAATATGCAGCTTGTCATGTTACCAAGAAACAGGAAAACGCAAAGTCCTCTGTGCCATGTCAGAAAACATTTGATTTACTTCAGCTTATTAAAATCCCACTACATTATATGATCATCTTTTCTTCCTGCTGAAAACTACATTTCTCTCAGATTTCACTCCATTTCTCACTATACCACTAGCTATACATTTGACCAGTGCAGATAATCACCCCTTCCCATCATACCCCATGTGGTTAAATCAAGCATTTCTAATTGTTATAATTGTATCTGCAGATGGTGCAGGTTCTTAACACTGATTACCCAGACATATTAATTTGTTGTGTTAATTAAGCACCACAACACACATACTGTTTACAATAACTTCTCTACCAAAGGAAGATTGTAAATGCCATAGTGCACAAGAAAACAAGAAGGGGAAGAGGTAAATGTAATGGGTTATGAACCAACCTAAAAGGTTCACGGTGTTGGGGGGGTATTCAGGCCCAGGAAACCATAATCACATGTACATTTATCATGCAATCAGCTCAGTGTCTACAGAACGCAACAGTTTTAAGCAAGAAGTTTGCAGATAGCATCAAAGAGAAGTACTTTCTCAATTCCTGAATGCTTCCTCTTTTGGTGAAAGAAAGGGTTCAGTGGTGCTATATGGGTGGTGATACGTGAGAAAACTTTTGGTCAAAGGTTTTTATATGATAGGTGTTAGTTTTGTGCCAGTGAACTGACTTTCAGACAAAACTATTATACCCAAACATTTGATCAATTCCAAGAATGAGAGAGAAGGATTGCTACTGCTTTATGACAGCAGTTTTATATCACGTATCATAAACTGCTTAAGAAACTAGTATTAATCAGGTGAACAAGAATGCCAGAATGATTTTCACCTACGGATCCAGGAACAAAAAGGACAAAATATAAGCCACATTAAGGTATAAAAACAGGCAAGATATCATGTTAATTATTTGTTTTTGCCTTAGAAGTATCCTGGGGCTGTGGTTTCCAATGTTTGGGGAATAAAGCAAATCAATACCTTCAGTATTTTGATAAATGGTTCAATCATCTGAATGACAGCAAGTCCATCAGCCCCGGGCACTAGCTGGGTGTCTGAACTTAATACTCCTCAACAGCCTGCGGTAACATTGACCGCTCAAATAGTTGGGTGGATTTTGAGTTCCCAACAGAACAACTGCCACAACCACAAAGCAAAGACATCCCAATAATACATCCACAGCAGCCTTGGCTAGTAACACCGCTCTCAACTTAAACAAACCTCCATCAGAACAACACTTAGCTGTGTGGATCTGAATTGCAATTTGTCGTGATGTAGCCATGTATGCACCTAAAGTAAGTGACAAAACAAACCCACAAACTTGAGATAGAGCGGCATCCTAGGACAGCTTTCCTGTGTGAGTCACATGGTCTAGCAGACGTGCCCAGCAGGACCAGTGATGATTCCAGCACGTGTGAGGTGGCATCCTGGCACAGAGTGAGCAGAAGTGATGAGGAGACCAGCTCTGCAGCATATGGCAACAGAGAGGCTCATGCCACAGCACAGATATCATTATGTCCAGAAACTTCCAGGAGCTCTTCCAGAAATTCACAGTCAGCTGCCAACAAAACATGACACTGAAATCACACTGCAAAAAATTCAACAAACAAAACACAGGAGGAAAATCAAGCTCTTACTCAGAGGCCTATATTTTCGCTTTGAGGTGAGGATTCGGTGTCTAAGGAATCCTGAAAATCGTTTATGCTTACTGATTTATTAGCCTAGATGGATATTATATATTCCTTAATTAACATAACAATATGGACAGTACATCATATGACACTACATGTCTTGGAGGCTGGTTTAGTTCAGATAGAGCAACTGCTAATTTTCTACAGAGATCAAGAAACATCAGAAATGAACATACTAAGTCACCTTAGTAAGTTAACTAAATCACCAAGTTAACTAAGACCACGAGGGGACAAAGGGAAAACTAATCTTTCACATTAGACCCTGTAATACAGAAACAATCACAACTCTACTGTTAACATACAGACACTAATCTCTATATAAAACCTACAGGGGACAATACTGTCCTTTTTTATGGAAGGATACAGTCTTAATGCTCCAGTCTGTGTCCCAATTGCCAGTATTTTTTGCACAGGGTCAAAAGCCATGGCTGAGGGTTGATAAGGAAAGCCATGTCGTACTGTCTGTGAAACAAACAAAAAATCATATTAAACCACATGTCCATTTTTCATTCATATTAAGGGAACTCTTAATATACATATAAAGCCATAGACATTAAGAAGACTTAACACTGTCTGTTACCCACTCTGAATATGATTTATTATTCCATCATATAAATAGCAGAAACACAACAAACTGGCAAATCAAACTGGAACTGGAAAAAAAAACAGGGACAAAAATACACAGGGAAAACAAACACAGATACAGAAAATATTGTTTACTTGCATTTGCCAGCTCTAAAAAGAATTCTTAAAGGGTCTGTCCCTTGTATAAGTATGTATGAACCTAAACAACAGAAAAAAAATTTTCCTCAAATAAATTTTTAAATATGGGGATTGAAACCAATAAAGCACTTTTAGGAAATTGCAAGCTAGTGAATTTCTTATCACTAATATGCACTCCCGCATATCCAAACAGAGCTAGCAGATTTGTCAAAGTGTAAACTGTAACTCTGTGTTACAATAAAACAGAGTTGTTTGAAATTCGCATAACACACTTAGGAGTATGATCTAATCATTCAAATATTTGGCGCATTAGGTATATACAGTGGATATAAAAAGTCTACACACTCCTGTATAAATGGCAAGATTTTGTGATGAAAAAAATGAAACCAAGATAAATCATGTCAGAACTTTTCCCACCCTCAATATGAAATTACAACATATAAAAATTAAGTGAAAAACAAACAAACATTTTAGGGAAAAATAAATAGTTACAATAACCTGGTTGTATAAGTGTGTGCACCCTTCTATAATTGGGGATGTGGCTGTGTTCAGAATGAACCAATCACATTCAGTCTCATGTTCAAAAGTAATTATCATACAGCTGTCGTCAGTGAAATTATTCTGATTAACCCCAAATAAAGATCAGCTATTTCATCTGACTTCTGAAGCCATGGTCTGCAAAGAGCTGACAAAGCCTGTACAGTCGAAAGGTATCGATCAGGAGAGGGGTACAAAAAATTTCCAAAACATTAGATGTACCGTGGAACAGTATGAAGGCCATCATCAACAACTGAAGAAAATGGAGCACTACAGTGACATTACCAAGAACAGGATGTCCCTCCAAAATTCACAAAAGGACAAGACAAAAACTTACCAGGGAGGCTGCCAAGAGACCTACAGCATCATTAAAGAAGCTGCATATATATAAGCTGCGAATATCTGACAAGTACTGATTACTCTCTGCATGTGACAACAATTTCTCGTATTCTTCATATGTCTGGGCTGTGGGGTAGGGTGAAAGCCCTTTCTCACAAAAATATCCAAGCACAACTAAATCACCCCAAACCATGTGGTAAAATGTGTTATGGTCTGAAGAGACCAATTCCAAAAGGAATGTTTGGCGCAAAAATAAATAAATAAAATAAATAAATAAATAAAAAGAACACCATAAACACAGTGAAGCATGGTGGTGGCAGCATCATGCTTTAGGGCTGCTTTTATCGACGTGGATAGAAAATTCAGTGCAGATTTTAATGCAAAACATTCAGGCATCTGCTAGTAAGCTGAAGATGAAAAGGGATTTCACTTTTCAGTACAACAGTGACCCAAAGCATACATGCAAATCAACAAAGGAATAACTTAACCAAAAGAAGATCAATGTTTCTGAATGGCCTAGCCAGAGCCCAGACCTGAATCCAACTAAAATACTGTGGAGTGACCTGAAACGGGTTGTGTACAGGAGATGCCCTCACAATTTGACGGATCTAGAATGTTTTTGCAAGAAAGAGTGAGAAAATTTTGCCAAGTCAAGATGTGTCACCCTGATAGACTCTTACTCAAAAAGAGTAAGTGAGTGGTGTAATATAATCAAAAGTTGCTTCAACAAAGTATTAGTTCAGAGATGTGCACAATTATGCAACTAGGTTATTGTCGGTTTTTACTTTTCTTTTTTCCTTATAAAAGTTTCTGATTGTTTTTACTTTATTTGTATATTCTGCATTTGCACTTTAAAGGTGAGAAAAGATCTGACATGATTTATCTTAGTGTCATTCTTTTACTTCACAAAAACCCACCATTTTAACAGGAGTGTGTAGACTTTTATATCCATTGTATTTACCACCATCTTTATTTACTGGAGCCATTAGAGAAATTCCTGAACTTTCCACCAGTTAGTTTCTCCCTAGTCTCATAAAGTTTGCCATAAGATTCATGTTGACATTATTACTGGTTAAGTAATGTAATGGTTAAGTAATTGTGCTTTAAAGTAATGAACAACAACCTACAGGAAACACATTAGTGTCAAGTCACCGGTCAATTAGGCTTATAATTTTAGAGCTAAATAAAAGTAAATCCTAAATGAAATTACTTTATCAATAGTAGTTGAAAGTGAAAGCCACACCATGTCTTAAAATATAATAATAAATTCATTAACCTCCTGGAGGTACCCAACCTAGCTAACGAATCTGGTGTGCTTGTCAAAGAAATAAGTTATAAGCACAAAACTCAAAACAAAATTGACACTTATGTAGAAGTATATCTGAACAAACATGAAGAAAATGTCAGCATTAAAGGCTGGTTTGACAGCTGTCAGGTAAAAGACCTGCCACCCGCCAGCTAACATTTACAACTAACACAGTTTCAACACCGTGTCACACACAAACTAGCAAAGAAATCCTGCTTTGGCAATTTGAGCCTCTTTTTGGACATTTAATAAAGAAATAAACTGTTTGACTATATTTAATTTAATTTACTACAATGTATTTTTTTTAAAAAAGCACGCAACAGGAGCTAACTAGCTAGCAAATACTACAGCTAACTAAGCTAGCTAGGTCCTGGCAGATTCAGATGAATGACTCCAGTAGTAAAGGAAGCCAGGTCTACAGTGTTAGCATGCTTCCTAGCTAACAGCAATTTTACTGACAGCAAGCCACCAACGCTTTATCTGTTTTAAATAATTTATTCAGAAATATAACGTTAACTTGCAAATGTAATAATACTAAGCAAGCTAAGCTGATGGGATCACATGACCGCAGTCAGTCACCTGCACTTCAGCTGATTATAATCAGTTCAGCTACACAAACTCTCAGATAAATGATTACAAAAACCTGACAGCGTAGCCAATAATTTAATATTATCTATCTAGTGCGAGTTTTGAAAGTTTTTTTTTTTTTTTCCCCCAGAACATTAGTGAGAAAACATTGCAGAAGCTTTCATTTTGGTAACACCCGCACCATACTGTCAATGTATACAGCGCTGTGTATATATAATGATGAAAATGAATAAACAGGAATACGATAAACAAGGTTTTGTTTGCCACGTAGGCGCATATTGTATATGTAATGTTCAGCTCAGGGCTGGCGGAAGCAGTTGCGGGGCTGGTTAGCATTGCGCTAGCATGCGGGGCTCCTAAGGGGCTAATACTGCTCATGTTAGCCTGCTAGGCATCGCGAGCCTCCGGAATTAAAGCCCAACAAAGCGCCCACCTTGCAGAGCTGAAAATGCTCGGACTGCAGGGTCTCCTGAATCAGGTCGTTTTCCCTGTTCCCCGGCTGAGCTGATGCGGATGAGGAAGAGGAGGAGGAGGAAACCGCAGTCAAGCCGTCCAACACCTTTCTGATATTAAACTTCTTCATGCTTCCTCCAGTCAGTCAGAGACGCAGGTTTGAGACGAAGACATGAACGGAGAAATATCGCCGAATAAACAGAGGGATATGCGGCCACTCACTCTCCTATAGTTTGGCCGGAGCTGCGGCTCGCGTGTCAGGCAGTGCTGCTGCTGCTGCTGCTGGTGTTGTTATTATTAATCCGTCCTCCATGTCGTCCATGCCGGAGTTAATACACAGCAACACACATTGTACAAAAATAGGATTTTTATACAGCTGAATGTTACTCCTTTTCCATTTCGGTGTTGGTAATCCAGCTGGATCGGGGTGTCTCTCTCTCTCTCTCTCTCTCTCTCTCTCTATGTCTCTGTGTGTGTGTGTGTGTGTCCTCCTCTCACTGAGCGTCGCGGAAACGCAGCAGCAGCAGCAGCTCCTCGCCGCAGCCTGGAGCGAGTTTGCGCTCTGAACAGGAGCGACACCCGGATGTGTGGCAGAGCCGCTGCACCTAACCTCACACCCCTCTTCACCTCACCCACCCCTCCATCCATCCACCACTTGACACTTCTCTCTGATCACTGCCAGCAAGGGCTTCACATTAAACCCAACTCATTCCATGATATTCAAAATTAGCTATTCTTTTAATAGCAAAGAAAAGAGAGAGAGAGAGAGAAGGCCACAAATAAGCCAGAGATGACCATATTAGCCTGTATATGTGGACACTGTGGACTTATCCATCCATTCTCTGTACTGCTTATCCTATAGAGGGTCATGGGGGAGCCCGGAGTCTGTCCCAGGGGACACCCTGGACAGGGTGACGGCCCATCACACACACACACACACACACACACACACACACACACTACAGACAATTTAGAAATGTCAATTAGCCTACAATGCATGTCTCTGGACTGGGGGAGGAAACCAGATTACCCCGAGGAAACCCTTAAGCACGGGGAGAAGATGCAAACTGTGCACACAGAGCGGAGGCAGGAGTTGAGCCCCCAACCCCACAGGCACGAGGCAGCAGTACCACAAACCACAAAGCCACCATGCCCTCCATAATGTGGCCTTACGAAGAAATTAATTTACTGACACCATTTTACAACTCCACACTTATTAAAAATCACAGATCACCACATGGTCATATGTTTTTCACATGTGATTATGTGAGTGACAAGTGATCACATGTGAAAAACACGTGAAAGTGCATTTCAGGGCCCATCTTGTGCCCTGATAAACACTTAAATCCATGTGACATCATGTGACCACTTGAGCAAAATAAAATCACATGACCAGAATGTGAAAATAAGGAAAAGCACTAAAGACAACTACATGGAAAAAAAAAAAAAAAAAAAAAAAAAAGAAATGAGAAGTGTTTCATGTGATTCACATGTGAAAATTATGTGACGGTTCTATAAGGGTAGAAAAAAGCAAATATTCAAAATATTTATAAATATGTTTAGAAATACATTATAAAGTTTTATAAAGTAGTATACATTACTGATTCAGTTAATAATGACTAAACTACATACATTGAACTATACAATACAGCAGCAGTCCCGCAGTGCTCCATGAAGCACAGTTTTTTTAAAACTTCAATAACTCAAAAACAAGTAGGCCTATAAGTAATGTCCCTTGGACTTAATGTGATCTGTTAGTTGAAAGTTCAGGAATAAAAAGCTCCAATAAATAATCAAATTATTATTGTACACATTTAATTTACATAATGACCCTAACAGTGGGATTATGTTCATAACACTGTCCTGAGTGGTCTGTTGAATTTCTTCTACAGTTAAAGGTGTCCCTTAATGCAAAAGGTTTGAGATCCCCTGCTATATATATTACCTATACAACAGAATTATTGATATTAATTAAACAAACAAGATCAATTTATTTATTTGTGTTTAGATTTATAATAATTTTCTAATGCATTCTTTTGTTTTTTAAAATTACAACACAACAAAAACACCAAGGGCGTTGGTGCACTAAAATGCCTTGTCATTCCATCTCAATTTTTCATGCTGGTAGTGACACTAAAGTCCCTAAGTGAAAATCCTCTGAGAAACAGCAGACCTGTTCCCACTGGAGTGGCTGGTCGTTCTTCAGGCTTAGTAACACATAAGTCTCCAGGGTCTCATTTCATTGCGTCATTGAGGGATTTACTGACTGCAGCATGCTTGGTTTATGTCCTTTGTGTCAAATGAGAATAATAACATTTTAAGAGTATACAGTATCATTCTGATCATCCTGAACCTGATCAATGAGGAAATATCAGCATCAACAATGAGTCTTGCTGTTCTATTATCATAGCAGGATGAAAATTGGCCCATAAAGACATTTCCTATGTGTAGGTACAGTCCTTGCTTTCAGCACTTTCTCTCCACTGATTCTTTACAGTGTTTAGATTATCACCCACACATGAGAAATATCTTTATGTATTAATGCAATTAAATAATTAATGCAATTAATGTTTATGTATTAATGCAATCCTCCGTTATGCAGTACATGCTCAGTTTTATCCTGCTAAATTTTTAGTAGACAATTTGTATAACAGACAGTGTGTTTCACAGTGAGTAAAGCCCATTAGGAGCATGACAGAAGTGCAACAGCTAGCAGGGCCGCATTCCAACTTCCTTGTATTGTGCACCAGACAATGTGTTTAAGTTATTCTCAGTGGGAGATTGTTGTTATCTATTATTAGGCGGCATAAATATTGTTTTATACTGGGCTTAAGTACATTTCAGGTGAAGCAGGTTTCAGAGTGTTGTCCATGGAGTGTTAATCTTAACTTTCACTGGATCTGCATTGCCTGGCCAGGCAAACTGAACTGACCTTTATATCTTTATAAAGCATTTTATCATCTATAGCACAAAGCACAAAGAAACAGATGCAGTAATCATTCAAACACAGTGCTTTACATGCATATCTTTATTAATGTCTTAACTAAAATGAATGAAATACTGAAAAGTTACTGGTGAGGTCTTATTATTCAGCAATTAATGTAAATGTTAGTTATTCTTATGATTCATGCATGCTTTTGTATAAACCACTAGATGTCGCCTGAGTTTTGAAAGATTAGCATTCAGTTTTGTTATTAGTATTCAGTTACTTTCATTTTCAGGAATTATTTTATCTTCCCTGAGTGTCTAACATGACAAGTTGCATTTTTTTCCTAAGAGAAAGTGAGGGAATGATTGTTTGTTATAATGTAAGTGTTAACAGGAAGTAATTTGTTTACATGGGGCACATCTGGAATGATTTATACACAGTTTGTTACTTATCTATTTATGAACTCTTGCAGAGATTCTCTTTCACCTCAGCCTGTTTTTACAGAGACTACTCATTGCCCCTTCATGGTTATGAGACCCAAAATGTTCATTAATATTCACTGTACCACAGTGCTTTTAATTCTCAAATCTGACTGGTCAGAAGATATTGATTCACCTTCTATAACAGCAGCTCTGGCAGTAGTTCTGGCTGCATAGTAAATTACATCTAGATTTTATTAATCTGATCATTCTTATTGTTTCTATAGTAACAGCTCATTCACAGGGACTTGTATGGCAGATGCTCCACAAAATCTAAGGCTAATTTTAAAATTCCTGTTTTTTAGCAACAAAAAAAATGTGTAAATGTTACTCTGGTGTTTTAAAAATTTATGAAAGAAAACTTATTTGTCAGTGCTTTAGGGTAAAGCTGTTCCTTTACGTTTTTCACAATAGGAGAATCTGCAGGACAGAGGACTTTGTGCCTTGCAGTTCCTCAGTAACATGACAAGCTGCATTTATAAGACAGACAGAGAGAGAGAAAGAGGGAGAGAGAGAGAGAGGCTGGTGAGGAAATGACTGTTTATAGCTGCTATAATGTAAGGAAGAACAGGAAGTAACTAGTTTTGTGGACAATTCTCAACATTAAATGTAAATATGGATGAAATGAAATGAAAAATGGATAAAAAAAATACAATGTGTTGTTATTTAATAAATAAAAGTTGTAATCTTTGCCAAATTGCTGTAATATAAGAGGAATGAAACAGTTCTGGATGTGCTTTTATTGGAAAACACCCGGAATATTGGAACCTCAACATTTTTCTTAGGGAGCTTTGTAGTTTTCACTTGTTTTCCTCTCAGATATAGAATCACCTTTCAGGACATTGCTGCATCAGTTAAAAGCATCATTAAAACGGTCCCTTGCTGTTTATTTCAGGAAGGAACAAATATTCAAATAATAGTAATATGACAGAAATAAATGTCCATAATCGTGCCGCACCCCTTTTGTTATATCCAACATTTCTTCCTCCTGCTCGAACTCCACATGCCTACATAATCATCATCCGCTTCTCCATGATAACCATCTGCTCTAAACGCAGGCAGAGAGAGGATGAGGTCTCGCCGCTCAGAGTCACACCATATTCACTACAGCCATGTCACACTGAGACTCTTGCAGCGTCGTAGTTTTTACACTGAACTCACAAAGCATGACACCTCAGCTTTGGGTTAATACAGTTTTATGGAATAAGACGTTAGTTTAAAGTTACACGCCATGAAGAGAAATGACTGATTGAGAGATTTGAAGAACCACTAACTAAGCTTTCTTTAAAGCAGACTTAATCAAGTCTTTGCATAAGGGTAAATGATAAAGTATCATTTGCATAAGAAATGCAATATTGAAGGAAATTATTTAGCTTTAAAGTGTGAAATTAGTACTTTGAAATCATCAGAGAGACCATACACTGATAAAATCGATCACTTTGTCTTGCTCACTGTAAACCACTATCAAATGGTTTTAACCGGTATCAGTACCAGTGTTGTGGAATGAAAATGACAAACCAGGTGGCAGTGTTGCACTTCAGACTGTAAAGAGAGTCTCAGTGCAATAGACCTGTTACCTGTAGCACGTACTACAGCTAAATTTAACCAGACCTAGTTCACATATGTGTACCTTTGATTACCTGAGCTTTCATGCATTCTTTCATATAATGTTTGGGTCACTTCAGGGATTTCTGAAGTGTTGCCTCTGTTTGTTGCACATTGCTGTGGCACTAATGTATGAATAAAATGCAATGGCATATAGTATGAAAAAATTACTATATAGCAAGACACAAGCAATACAAAAATATACTGACACAATGTGGTCTATCAATAAATAAACGTTAGGTAGTTATATAATATCATGTATCGTATTGCTTAAGACATTCATGCAAACACCCCTGCAACTGACCTCTGAAACTGGGTCTCTTGTATCTAGGACATGGACTTTTATTTAGAGATGATGCTTCTCTCTGATGGTTTTCCTCCGAGCACAATATGCACTTTCGACAAACACTTACACTGAATATTATTATGCTGGAACATACCTCAGTTATGACTCTAAGTAATGTCCAGAAGTTGCCATCGAAAAAAAAGTAAATGTGATTGGAATACATATAAATGTGAGTGAAGGTGTTGTAGAGACACTGTAATTTTTGGTATTTAGAACAGATCCCCTGACACACAGCAAGGACACTGGAAAGTAAAACTACGGCACAGTGTAGAACAGATGGGGGAGCAAAAATACCTTTAGCCAAATACACACATTGTCAGCAAAACACATGGTAAAGGTGTTGCTTTCATAGAAGGAAGTCATGAGTATAAGTGCTCTGTGATTGAGGAATTAATAAGAATATTAGAAGTGCTAAAAAAAAAATTGGCTGGTCTCAAATGCAGTCTCCAGGAAATCCCACTTTGGACATAAATGGAGTGGTTGTTAACCCTCTCAAAAGGTTGGAAATCTTGGTGTCACATTTGATTCATCACTATTTCACTAACACACTAACATCATCACAAATCCATATAAAGCCTAACAGCTTTTATCACCTTTGTAACATTGCACATTTGCCCTTTACTCATACTCTTATTAGCTCCCATATTGATTTTTGCAGCTCTCTTTTCATTGGTCTCCTTGCCAATATCCTCAGCTGACTTCAGCTTCACATATACAGAGCAATCTGCACAAATTACCCTTATTCTTTATGAATTACACTGGTAATTCATAAAAAACCTTTTATGACTTTTTTACCACTTATCCATCCTGAGTGTCTGAGTGTCGCTTTCATTCCTTCATGTCCTCAGGCAGTGATTTGTCAGATACACCATGGCTCCTGACTCTCTACTCCAATCTCACTGTGACTGCTCTTCTATATTTCCTTCTTCACAAGCCAACCGCAGCCTTCCTTTTTCATGACAGTCTATCTTTTTTTTAATCCAAGTAGTTATATTTGTTTATGTGTATATGTTTTTAGTCACTCTGGACTTTGTGAGGGTCTGTGAAAGACACTAGAGAAAGATAACTTTTTCATTAGTATTCTATTATGATGTATTAGTTAAATAATGTATTATAATTTATTATAAATTAAGTAGTCTAACATATTTTATGATCTATTAAAAAAAATAAGTCTGGGCTGTGACAGATAATGTTTTTTATGTACTTTGAATCTTTAGAATACATAAAATTCTGGCTGTCTCACTTATTTACACTCCACATATAAATATGACACTGTAACCTTTATTGCTAGACATACAGAGCAAATCAGGCAGCAGAGATGCAGAATAAGCAGAATAATGTGAAGTAAAGTGAATAAATGGCAAATCTAGTTTAAAATTTCCTTCCATTCATCTGATATCACTATTTCACATTTCACCTTATTATGCTCATTCTGAGTTTCTCAGTGAAGACTTAATGGGTCAGAGAGAATAAACGGCAGGTTTGACTGTGCTTTTAATTTCTTTTTGGGGCTCACTCCCAGATCTTTCTTTTATGCCTAGCTACACTTCTTAATAAATATGTAGTTTTATGGCTGTGGAATGTACCTGGTATGATATAATCCTAAAAATCCTCATATACTCATATACGCATATACTAATATACTGAAATGATGAGAGCCAATTTGGTTACAGTGCAGTAGCATATTACACTGTTGGTCAGAACTGAAAAAAAAAAAAAAATCCTTACTCCAATGTAGTTCACTCCATATAGCACAGGTCTCTAGGGGCCGCAACAGTACGCTGTAATTCCAAATACTTCAAGAAAACATCCCAGAACTGGGTCAAGCTGCTACTTATTTCTACTTTATGTATGATTTAGTAGTGCAGCTGCAATGTCATCAGCAGGTCCTTCATTTCTTACAGTTACGCATGTGCTGAGCACATCTTCTGTTTATGCTTTAGGAGTGTCTTATTCTTGCTTTGTGAGTACTCACATAATAAAAGTGTTTTAGGCAGCAGCAGCAGCAGCATAGTAGGACACTGCCAATGAACTCCTGCCTTGCAGATCTGTTAATTAGCATATGAGCTCCTGCCAGATTAACAAGGGAAATAAGATAAAACCCCAGGGAGGTGTTTATTAGAAACTCAGCATGTTCCCTCTCCACGGGCATTGGGGTTACATTAGCTGAATATTACTCATCATTTACTAAAGACTTTAACACACACACACACATGTGCACACAACTGTGTGTTGGTGAGCTGAAAAGACTGACAGTTTGATTTGATACTGCAATTTACATAAAGAGATGCAATGAACAGCATTTAGGTAATTAAATAATAAATAAATAATTTTCTATTTGACACACCAGTAGTACACAACAAATTTAAGCACTCAGTAACTTTTCTTCCAAATTAGACACAAAACATCTACCTCATGCACCTTTGTGCTCTAATAGAGTCAGTAATTTCTCAAACTTTGAAATGCTGTTAAATCTCAACACAGTGCAATCACGTTTTGTGATTTATGAACAGAAAATTCAGCTCTACATCATATGGATGTAGGTGTGGTGGATGATTCTTTGTTCTTTTGGAAGACTAGATTGAGTGTCTCTCTCTAACTCTATACGCAGTTGGTGCCAGATTAGTTTGTGCTTTTGCATGTGCTTCAATAAGTACCACACTTAAATAAAATGACTAATGTAGTGACAAAGAGAAATCAGCAAAATGTTGTCAAACCAAAACCTGCAGTCTTGGCAATACTGACAGACATGCAGCTGTAAGATATGCTAACTGGTGTATGACACTATGAGATATGCTAATAGTGCTGAAAACGTTTTAGTTAATTATAACACACTGCAAATAATTGCATGCCTATATGTTAAGCCTGAGCTAATGTAACAGTGGGGGAGTGTACACTACAATTAGCTTAGCAAAAAAATAGCAGAAATTAGCATAATCGTAAAAAGTACATTTACGAAAAAAAAATCTATTAATAAAGCAATGTGATTTTGCCTAATGATTGCCTTACAGATATTTTCCAGGTGCCGTGTCAAAAAACCAAAATCTCCCATGATGCTCAGACAAGAACTAACAACCATGTCACATGACGGATCATATCACACATCTCCTGTTCACAATTTCCAGACTTTGATTCCAGATTTTTGATCACACACCCCTTTAAATAACAAATGTAAATGACTGGAAATGTAAATGAAAACATAATAAATAATAAATGACTTTCAACAGATCATTGTGACCTATTACCTGTTCTAGGGTTTTAAGCATTTATGCAAGCTCTTTGGTTTTGTCTGACTGTGATTTACATAATAAATCTGCACTTGCATCCAACCTGACTGAGTCTGATGCCAGGCCTGACAGGGATTAAGATAAGGCTGTTCCAAAGGCTTCAGAGACAATACAGAACAACAATAATGGGGCAAAAACTAAATTTAACTACACTGTATGATCTGCTGTTTTAGGTTAATGTACCTGGGCTTTTATGTAAAATAAAATGCAGCCATTAATGTGATACTGGTACAATAATGCGATCTAGAGAACAAAGCACAGAATCATAAAACCAAGATGACTTTGTTTGGCCCAAATACATTTATCACAAGCTCACCATTTCAGATAAACCAAAACATTATGGGAAAAATATTTATCTATGGAGACTTTTACTAATGACTTAAGATAGGCTTCTGATATTTTTTAAAAAAAGCTTTCAGGACCATAGTTACTCTGAAGTACTTCTGAGACAACCCTTGAGTTGTCTCTGCACCTATTTCATCCAGTACTGCAAACAAGTAGAAGCATTTGGAGAGAAAACAGTGTGTATCATAAAAATCACTAAAAACTGAGATACTGAAAGCTTATTACTGAAGGACAAAATACTTTAAATATTGCAAAATCTGTTTTTTGTATCATATACAAGTACCCCATGCAATATCATTATCATAAAAATAAATAAAACCCACACATAAAGATAAACTGACAATGATTTCCTTTCTGTGATATGCCATATTTTAATGAAAAAGGCCAAATGGCTACGTAAGGACGCGCCTATGAACAGATATATCTCAGTGCCGTGATCTTACTGTCTTAATGTGTCACATAAAGCAACCTTAACTGAGCTATTATTTATTACATATTGGTTTATTAAAAAACAGAATAAAAATAAATAAATAAATATTTCTGGTTTGTCAGATTTATTTAACTTCAACCTCTGCGTCTTGTTTCATTTATC
Organism: Pangasianodon hypophthalmus; assembly: GCF_027358585.1. NCBI lineage: Eukaryota > Metazoa > Chordata > Actinopteri > Siluriformes > Pangasiidae > Pangasianodon > Pangasianodon hypophthalmus. The sequence goes on from NC_069719.1 coordinate 12,721,309, forward strand.
AATCAGTCACGCTTTTATAATGGATGTGTATGTATGTCTTGGAGATATGTGTTCCTAATAGCAAGTGATGCTGATGACTTCAGTGGTACAAAGTCCACTGCTGGAGAAGAAGTGGGACAATCCTATAATTAAGTATGTGCAAGTTATGCAACATGTTTTTACAAATCTGTTGCAGGTGTATCACTGGACTAGTAAAACAGATGAAATAAAATAAAATGTACAAATGTTCTTACTGCGCCGTGTCTCTAATATAGCTGCACATAACCAGGAGCATTTTCATATTTCTGATTTTCATATTTCAAGATGATTTCTGTGTGAAAACTTGTGAACAAATAACAACAGCAACCCTGAAAACTTGTTTACAAAAACATATAGTATTTAATGTATTATAACTAATAAAACATGTTCTTACATGGTTTCAACTAAACAAATCTCAAATATACAGTCCTTATGTTAGCTATGTGAAGAAATATATAAGCTTAATACATACAGTGTAACAGGAAGACAGATAACCTCTACTACAAAGCTGGATTTATGGGTTAGTGAGCTAACTTTGAGGTAAACGTTTAATAGACCTGACTTAAGATCATTACCTTAAACAGTACCATGCTAACCCTTAAATCCATCTTCATAGTCAGTATGTCTTTCAATACTGTTCTTTTTTTATATTTTAAAGATGCTGTAATCAATTTTTAAACAAGAACCGCCTTTACATATTGATCTCTATCACTAAAATAGATGCACTGAAAAAGAAGTCTCTGTCCAGCATGAATGTCTAGGCCGAAAAGAATGAAGTTCAACCAAAATGCTGCCAAAAATTATGAGTGCAGCAGAAAAGGAAGCAAGCAGTTAGCAATAGGACCAAGCAACAGGAAATAGGAGTAAATTGCCTTGTTGCTTTCCGGGGCTAGAGAAACCTGAGAGATTTGCAGGGCTTGAAAATTGATGAAAATTGATGCTTTGCTTTGCTGCTTTTGTCCATTCACTTAGATATAGGAAAAAAAAAGAATATTAACTCTACTTTTCCTGGTCGCTTGGGTGGTAGCCTCAAGGGTACAGCTTATCTTTAGTATGTATCTTTTAACTGCATGTAGTGTCCCTATAAAGCTTTACCCTTAAAGCTAATCACGGTCCATTTATGTACCTTAAAGCATTTTTATAGATGCACTACATCCACGTTTCCAGGTGAAACATGCATATTAAGGTACAAAACATTCCCATGAGTGTACAACCCCAGAGACAAGAAAAGGTCGAATTTAGCAAAATTGTACTACTGAGTTTGCTACAGATATGAAACACCAGCACTTCCTGGACCACTGTGCTACTTCCTGATACCATCGTACTGTGTGTCTGTGTCTATAAAGGGAGGTGTGGATGGAGGGTGTGGGTTCTGACATGACTATGAGGTTGTCTCTTTTACTGGCAGGAGTTAGCATGATTGGCTTTACATGTGAATTTAAGTGTGGCAGGCTGAGAGTGAACAATATTGCACTGATTCAGAGAATAACTTCCTATTATACACTAATAATAATCTTAAATACTTATCGAACATTTACCCAAATACTAGACAGTATTATTCATTTATGTAACATTTTAAAACAATGTTAATCAGTACTCATATGACTTAAATGGTCAAAACGTATATATATACATATATATTCTATACTCTATGAAACACCAGACATGCAGCTAATGCTGAACATCTATACAGATTTGATTAAAGCTACATTCTGGAGAAAATGCCGTCGGTGGCTCTGCTGAGCAGAAGTGCTTATTTTATGTACTGTATAATATAGTGACTGTATGTAAAGCACATGATGTATTAAATAAAAAAGAGATGCTGAACAGAATTGCACAGCAACTTATAAGAAAAAAGCTCTATTCGGAAGCAATAAACTTGCAAATATGGAAGTCAGACTTCAAAATACAATGTTTGAAATTGACAGGATTTCTGTCTATAGCGAGGTTATGACCATTTAAGTCAAGTTTTTGATCTAAAGTATCACATATGGATTTGTTCTACAATTATTCGTGAAAAATAATTTAATAAATAACATCTAACTTAATATGTACAGTTACTGTAAACACACAGCTCCCACATAAAAGTGTACATTAAAAATACAACTATAAAAATACCTTGACATACCTTGACGACTTCACATTGACTTTGACATTGGCAGTTAAACATGATCCATTTTTGCTACATTTTAACAGGCATCTTATATATTTAAATATGTATATGTCTATTTATAACTAGATTACTATGTATGTTTATTCTAAAATATTCAAGAAAGCGTATGCTGTCTTAAAAATATGATATGGCATAGTTTTACATCTCAACTTAGAAAAGTTTATTATTTCATTCTCATCTTCTACATTCTAGTATTTTGCCATTTCATGAGTAATGCTTAAATCATTATTTACTGCTACACTGGTATATATTCATGAGAGTCCTTTTAATAATTGGTTAAAATTAAACATGGGCAAATAGTGGAAAATGTGTTAGCCTAATGAAGTGATAATGTATTTACTGGCAGCCTGTGTCAGTTTCTCAAATGCTGAGAAAACAGATAATTTACAAGTATGTAATGTTTCAAGTTTTTCCTTCATTCACAGGGTAGAGGAGCTTTGTTTGTAGTCTCTGAGGATGACAGACGCATACGTCACATTTGGTGGGGTGCATAAGATGGACTCAGACACCGGGGAGTTGGGAATGGGGTTGCCTGAACCCACCAAGTCCCGGAAAGGAGAGGGTGGCATTAGAGCCAGCGAGTCCTCCACTGCTAGTTTAATCTGCACCAGCTCCTCATCATCATGGATTTGTGCATTGTTGTACATGTAGCCATGAAGGAGACCAAACTGCTCGTTCTCCAATTCCTCCTCCTCCAAAAGAGTGTCTGGTTTCTTTGAGTAAGGACTCAGCTGCATGGGTGAAACCTGCTGTGTCTGCAGAATGAGGGGTCGATATGGTGGCATCACTCCACTTTCTGGTTCAGGTAAACTAATAATATCATCCAGATCAGACATGCTGGAATTCAACTTAGCCGGAACGTTCTGAAAGTGGTCTGCAATAACCTGCTGGGGGAGGACGCTTTTCTGTGGCAAGTGTTGCTCCGGAGTATAAAATTCCTGGTTTGTGCTCATTTCCTTCACAGGCTCGCTGCCAGGTGAATACCTGTGAGCAGTCAGAAGAGGGCTGACCGGAGGATTATATCTGACTGGCTCACCCTCGTCCTCCTCGGCTACATTGTACAGAGTCTTGGTGCTCAGGTCTGTGAATTCCAGGCCTGTGTCATGGTAGGTATTAGTTAGAGGTTTGATGACAGCTGTCTGATTGGATCCGGCCTCCTGCCTCTTCACATGCACAGACAGTCTGTGCCACATGTGTTCTCCTTTCGGAGGCTGTCTTGAACCTGGTTCAGACCATGACACAGACTTGCCATTAGAACTATGAACAAAATAAAGACGGCAGTTATTTCACAGGAACCAAGAAAAGTGACACAAGAACAACATTTCTGGTTCATGTAAAAATTGCTGTCATTTTATTTGAGCAGATATAATAATTATATTTTAAAAACATATATATTATGCTGTTTTAATACAGCATTTAAACATATAATGATAGACTCTTTATGCACAGTTCTGGTTCAGCAATAATTAATTAATGTAAATCAAAAGCTGTTAAATCTGTAATTGGTGACTGAGTGGTATATAGCAGCTCATATATGGAGCAGAGCCTCTGTCTACACTGTTGCTGAGACACCCCTGGGTGTGCGTCTTTTAATTGCAGTCGACCTGCAAATCAGAGACGTCTAAGAAAGCTGTTAATTGAAGGCTGATCTGGAAATGGCATGACCTGAATGTCTGGAGCATAGCATGAATTAAAAGATTGGACCCATGGGTACTAGTACTCATGCAACAGGATGGAAAGAGGCTAAGCTACTGCAGCTAAACAGAGCAGACTTACTTTGCATTTCCAGAGGCGTCCTTTTTGCGTTTTAGCATGTTGAGAAGGCTGTTGCTCCTGCAGGCGATTTTGCCATCACCTACATGCATGCGCACCACATCTGAGGTGGTGAAGGCGCTGCGCACATTTCTCTCTGGTTTAGCAATGATGATGTACATCTTTGGGGTGAACATGCAGCCCAGGGCCACAGTCACACTTAGGCTTACAGAGAATGATGTAGTGATGATTTTGTAGTTGGAGCCAAAGTAGATGGGCACAAAAGCGAGCCAGATGATGCACGTGGTGTACATGGTGAAGGCGATGTACTTGGCCTCATTGAAGTTGGCCGGCACATTGCGGGTTTTGAAAGCATAGTAGGTGCAGCTGAGAATAAGAAGCCCATTGTAGCCAAGCGGCGCGACCATGCCCATGTTGCTGGTGTTACAGATGAGATAGACCTCCCTGATGCTCGGATAGGACTTGATTGGTGATGGGGGCTCCAGAATGATCAGCGTGACCTCCAGCATGAGCTGTAAACTGATCAGGACGAATGCAATGACCACCTGAGCCCAGGCACTCATGAAGCGCGGTTTGCGTGTGCAGATTTTCTTCTTGCTGCCAGCCAGGATGCGGGCGATGCGGTTGGTCTTAGTGACCAGAGCTGAATAGCACATGGAGGCTGAGAGGCCCACCAAGAGGCGTTGTAGATAGCAGGAGGCCACTGTGGGCTTGGCTATGAGCGTAAAGGGGCAGATATAACCCAGGAAGATGCCAGCTAGGATGATATAGCAGAGCTCTCGGCTTGAGGATTTGACCACAGGTGTGTCTCTGTACAGAATGAAGACAAAAGTGACGAAACTGGTCACTAGGATGCCCAGACAAGAGAAGACCACTGCAACGATGGATTCAGGATGACTCCACTTCAAATAATGCAGGGGAAGTGGCTCACAGCCTGTGAAGACAAAGATAAATAAATGTATAGATAGATAAAAATGCAGCAGCTTTTGCTCTTGTGTCCCAGAAAGTACCAAAGAACTAAAGAATGTTAGCAGATCTTTTCCTATAATAAGAACACTGCAGTACAAGGTTATCACAAGTACGCCTTGCTACAGAACCAGAAGTGCAGGGGGTAGAGTCAGACTTGATCCAGCTCCTCCTACCTGGGTGGAGTCAAACCAAATGTCCACGGGGTAGACACAACTCAGTGTGTTGAATGTTGGACAAATGTGTGTGTTGTTCTGTGTTATACAGCATCTTTATGCTGGGTTAATGTTAGGGGTTAGGGTTAGTGTTAGGGGCTAGGGTTTAGAGTTAGGCTTATAGGAGTTGGATCAGGTCCAGTTCCACCCTCTGGACTTTTGGTTCCTTGGTTCTTGGCTGTCAGGGCTCGAATTCTGATGTCTGATGTCTTTCCTGAAAAAAATTTTCAAGAAAAAATTTTATATATATATATATATATATATATATATATATACATATATATATATATATATATATATATTAAAGATTGTGTGTATGTATGTATGTATACACACACACACAGACACACACACACAGACACATTTACGTAAATATCTCGAAACAGACAATCTCGAATATGCATGACAGTATAGTATTATATATAAAATATCTTTGAAATGGCAAAAGCAGTAGTGTTGGAATGGCCATATTAGCCATCTGAGTGTGGCCAGCTCTCCAATGCACCAAGTGCTAAAGTAGGTTTCCAGTTCAACTAAAAATAAACAGACTCTCCACTCAGGGACTGCCTGTAAGACAGAGCCAAGCCGAAAGAAGGGAGAAGAGACTGCGGCAAGGGAAAGGATACGATACAGCATCCACCAGCCATGTTAGAGGTGCTTAATCTTTCTATCCAACATTTATCCTTCATGTTTCATGTAGTGCTTCATGTTAAAATTAAAAATGAAACAAGCCAACTAAGAATTTAATCATTACACTAAATCGTATAGTTTATTTGCCCCAAATAGGTCACTGAACCAAGCCTATTCTTATCTGCATATTAGATACAAATGATTATATGATCATTTTTTTAAGTGCAGAAATGCAGCAGTGGCAATACAGAAAATATACTAAATTAATATGTGCCTAAATAGGTAGAACAACATGGAAAAGCACTGCTTTGACATTGAACATAACTGAAGCCCTTTGAAAACAGGCCAAAGAAGTAGGGAGTGAAGTAGGTCTGTCACAAGTACACTAAGAGTGCGATTTGTAAAAATGATAAATGGTCTTCAGGTGTCACGGGAAACCTTTTGAAAATAGGACAAAGCACGCTTCCTAACAGCCAAAACACAATACAAGTCTTTAGTCCAAATTCCAAATAACATACAAAGACAGAAACCTATACAAAAACTCAAACAGCTTTCCATATTTCTTCTGCACCAGACTGTCAGGTATCTAAAATGGAACAATTTCAATTCAATTCAATTTCAATTTTATTTGTATAGCACTTTTAACAATGAACATTGTCACAAAGAAGCTTTACAGAAATATAGAAATTCTGGGTATAAATGTTAAATTTATAAATTTATCCCTAATGAGCAAGCCAGAGCTGACGGTGGCAAGGAAAAACTCCCTGAGACAACATGAGGAAGAAACCTTGAGAGGAACCAGACTCAAAAGGAATCCCTTCCTCATCCCCATCCTCCAAAATGTCTGTAACTAGTCCTTTATACTCGTCTTTGATAAAATACATAATAAAAATCCCAATTGCTCCAAACTTTACCAACCATAAATGATGTGCAGATTTAATGCTGGGTGTCTATTACTGTCTTTATGTACTACAAAATTCATAGATCCACACAGGTTATATGATCTTCTTCTTTTATTCAAGCCCATATAGCCAATACTGTATAGAATAAGTTGCCATTCTCTATGTGTTAGAGATATGCAGACGTGTCACTCTACCTTGCAGCTCTTTATCAGGCCACCAGCCCAGCTCACACGCCTTGCAGGTGAACTCATCCTGGACGTATTCATTATCTTTACAGGCAGTGCAGATCCAGCAGCAGCTCACCTCCCCCTTCCGAATGACCTGGAGGGACACAAGAATGACACACCCCTACTAAATGTACTTGAATGCAGCAAAAGTATAAACATCATCATGTAGCAGCACAACAGCAGAAATGTTCTCTGACAGTGTGGACATCCTGGCATATGATTTACACTGAATACATATTCCTGCTGGTTCATTATTTTTTTTTTTTTTATTAAGCATTCTACATCTTTGTAAGCCAAAGTTAGTCAAGCTAATTGTAAATCAAGCTGTTATATCAGAAGATTTGTCATTGATTATTAGTTCCCTATTCATCAGATAAGTACCAAACTAGGAAACTGAACTATTTCCTTCAGTTTTTAGAAAATCCAGTCCCATTCTGATGTTCTGATAAAGATCCTATAATTACATATGAGTTAAACATGTTAAAATGTTGTCTCCTTTAAGTCAACTGATATTTGTATGATATGGGCCATAAAGCTCTGTAATGATAAATATCCTGTTATACAGTATGTTGCATTGTACTAATTGCCAACTACGTAGCATGTTGGGCTCAACAGGGTCTTTCCAGGCACCAATTTACAAACCCCTAACCTTTGCCTTCAACCATTACTATGCTCCTCTCCATACACTCCATATAAACACTAGATAATATTCATTTTTCTTTCATTTTAACAGAAAAACACTTAGTGGACCTTATAATAAATACCAGACTCACCTTGATCTCCCCTTTAGAGCAGGGCTCACTGCAGACTGAGCGGACCATCTCACTCCGGTTCATCTGGATCATATAATCATCAATGCTCAGGATGCCCTCATGCCATGATCCCACATTGATGTAGTCATACACACCAGGCTCCACATACTGCAGATTCATTATATCATACCTGAGAAAGCAGAAGACGGTGCCATATTTATTTCTAAAGAAAAGGCTCACAATGTACTTCACAAGTACATTGTGAAGTAGAAGCTAATGTTATACAAATTTTTACATCATGCCATGATCAAAATAACCAGAAGCATACAGTACTGTATGTAGCATTTCTACTTAATTTATTGGCAGGGGTTAAACTGGGATTAAGGACATAATGGATGACAACAGTGTGGCAAAAGAACTGTTTAATTTGCACATTGTCTCACTTACATCATCATTATTATTATTATTATTATTATTATTATTATTATTATTATCGTCATTATGCCATGCTTTGATTTACATTTCCATTATTTACAAATTATAGTACAGGAGCTCAGCTCACATAGACCAAAGCTCCACCCCTAATTTGAACTTTTGTGTTTCAATAGTTCTATAGGACTGACCTGCCTGGTGAATCCCCATTTTCATCAAACCACACGTCCTCACCAGACACTCCAGTGAAGGAGGTCTTGAGCAGAAACTCCAGCAGTTTGCTGCCATCAATGGGATCCATGGCCTCACAAAGACCCACGTAGCCAGGACACATGTGCTCATGCATGTCATGGAGGCCATGAGCCATGGCATAGATGGCATTGATGACGAATCCCATCTTACTGTCTTGTACATAGTTCTCCTCTAGACTCTCGTAACCTGCCAATACAGTCAAGCCAGACATGGAGAATGTTATCATTTCTAGTACATTTTCAGATTTCAGACTTTGGTTTTCAGCTGATATTTGAGCTCAGGGCAAGACAGACAATTTCACCAAACATCTGAAAGGTTATTTGCTTTGATAACATAAACCAGTGCATAAAAGCATCTACATAGCCACACAATTCAGCAAATGGCAAATCACACTACAGTTCAGTGCAGAGTAAAGGGAATGATAGGGTGTCCAAAGACCTAGACTTTTCCCAAAGCTACAAGCAACAGGTCACAATGTTCTCCCCTTACTGTGGGAAAAAGAATAAAAAAGACAGGAAGCATACCATGAAGGCACTATCCATTTCTGCACTCTCATTCAGTGTTTAATTAGTAATGGACGGTATTATTATTAATTAAGCAAAGAAATTAATAATTTACTCTTGTTCTCATTTCTCATGTCTCCTGTCTGCCACACAAATGAGAATATCTCTATTACACAAGTGCTCTAAAATTCCTGAAACATCCAATCAAAGAAGCAAAGAAAGGTCAAAGGACACCATATCAGCACACAGTTTTATGATTTTTACCAAGCCAGCAAGAAGCAGTATCGGGCATTATTGTTGATGATTTGGCAGATAAAGAGAAATTATATTGAGAAAAGTAGGCTACATCTTTTTATGATGTGAATTTCATTTTGCCTTTTACCCTGCCTTCATGTTTAAACGAAGCAGTGAGCAATTGATTAAATCCAGACATGCTTTGTTAAAACCACTGCCTTTTTAGTGAAAACCCATTATAATGAAATCACTGATTTGCATAAAAGTTAGTTGTATCATAACAGTAACAAAGACTAATACACATATTGTTAACACTTATCAGACCCTGTCTTTGTACTATAATGATGTTTTCAGGGGTTTATGATATTCTTTTGTTTTTATACATATTGTTTGGATTGTTTTCTGATTTTCAGTATGAAATATTCCACTTTTTAAAGACTAAAATATCTAGATGATGCTTTTGTAAAATATTAACTAAAATGTTTTATGTACTGTATTTTAATAGCTAAGAAAATTAATCTATCGTGGAGAAAAGTCAGAACCAACTTTTTTAATGGCAGGGAAAAATATATTACTAGAAAATCTAAAACTGAAAAGAACATCCTTTTTTAATCCACAATATAAATTTTATTATGAAATGTAGAATTTTACCACTTTATTTCAAGTGACCTGTAAGTATTGCTTTTTAAGGTTCTTTGGGATTACTTCCTGTCTGTTCTTCTTAATGTGTTATTATTTCATTTGTTCTGTTGTGCCTATTAGTTATGTTGGACAAATATGACACTCAGTTGTATATAATATTTTATTATGAAAACGATGGATATATATTTAACACCTTTCTTTCCCTCACTTCCTATTTCACTGTATGATCACAGAAGTGTCAGGCTCCTTGGAGTGTAAAAGGCTGCTGGTGATTGCCTTTTATGGGTTAATAATGAAACCATGTGTGTGAATATGAATTGCCGTTTGGCCATGACCAATCTCTAAGTAAAGAGAGCTGTTATATCAGACTTTAACTTTCTTATTTACTGACATGCAGAGAAAATATTGTTATCCTACTCGTGTTCTGTAAATATATGATACTGTGCCAGATTCATTCTGCATGGGGATATACTGTATGTATCTCTGACTCTAAAGTGCAAAACCAATTTTTGGCATATTTCCCACAGTATCATATCAACAGATATTTGTAATCATTTTTATGGAAAGAATTAGTTTAATAGAAATTGTAAAAGCATTCAACAATTCAGCAGTACATAAACAACCAAAAGTGCATGGTGGCCCAAACAGTGTCCCTCACTGGAACATGCAGCAAAGCCAGTTGGCGTGGCATAAATAAAGTGAACGTTATTGGGATCTAAATCATATACACACAGTGCCCACAATTTATTAGTGCAGTCTGCAAAACATCCCAATAACTTTATATATGTTAGAGGTCTACCGATACACGTGGCTTCTTCTGTGTTGTGCTGTGTTATTAGTACTATGATGATCAGCACCAACAATTAACAGTAATGACAGGCACGTACTTGCACACCGTAATGAGCATGATGATATAATGATTTAAAGATACAGTAGATGATTGTGATATCAGTTGACCTCTATCTATATTGCTCAAGTACGGTGCTTCCAAGCTCCATTCAGAAGTATTTACTTACCATCTCGTAGCTCTAGATAGAAAAATAATAGAACAGCAGACTATGACTATTCCTCTGTGTAAACATTTATAAAGGTATTTGTTACTGTGCCTTTAGTTCCTATTCTTTTTTAGGGAAGTGTATGGCATAGGTGACTTCACTTTGATATGAAGATGCTGGCAAGAATATGAGAGAATAAAAACAATGATATGATTACATAAAGTGATGCAAAATAACTATATAAGAAGAGAATTGATAAAACTGAGGGATAATACTTTCATGCGTCTCTCTCTCTCTCTCGCTCTCTCTCTCTCTCTATTTATATATCATTCTTAAATATAACTCAGTCATTTGGTTAATTTCAGCATTCAGCAACATTCAGATCAGAACATAAATTACAGAGTAGCAGATGGTTAAAAAAAAAAAAAAAAAGAATTTGAAAACATGCTTGTTGAGCATTGTTTACCATCTAATCTTTAAGCTAATGCTATCCTGATTATCTAAGCCAAACAACAACAAAAACCATTTACCTAGGTCACCTTTTCAGCCAGCAGAGAAAACGAGTGTAAATAAAAAAAGACAAAAAAGAAGAAGAATTTGTAATAAAAGCATTAATTCAAAAGGACAGACCCTCAATACCCACTCTATTAGAAGTATTAATAATGTTAACTGTCTGTCCTTTTCACTAGTATCTTCATATTTTAATAACCTGCAGTAGACACATATTGTGACATTCGTGAAATGGCCTCACCTGAGCAGTTCTTCATGTAGTTCTTGTTCTCCTGTGGGTGCCCTGGGATGCGACATTGGAAGCGGTGTTGCCAGAACTCAGCAAACCATGGGTTCCTGGTGTTCGTATTCAGGCGCAGCTTCAAGTAATAATTATCAAAGGATGTGACCTCCTCGGTCTGGAGCTTCATGGTGATGCCACCCACAGCTTCCTGCTCATAGCCCTCCACCACCTCATCTCTGTCTGCCCAGCCATCACTAAAAAAGCAGATCACACAGAGTCTAATAGGCCTTAGCTACCTTCACAGAGTCTCATGTGAGCAAACACTCACCCTTGAGTGAACTGACCTAGTTTAGCATTAGCTTATGAAAAAAGTCATCAAAGACACTTATCCCTTCCTTTGATGACATCACTATAAAAAACCCATTAAGTTATGTGAACTTATTTCTTCTCTTTAACTCCAATTGTCATGACAAGTTTTAGATATTGAACTCAAGTTTGTAAGTTTTCAAAAATTAAACTTAAAGTAATCCATCGTCTTGACTTTGAGTCACTGTCGTGACTTGACTTTGAGTCGAAACAAGGGTTATCTTCAAGCTGAGTTTACTGCTTTTAAGGAAGCAGGTGAACTTTGTTATATAAGTTTAACCTATTGAAATTATGAAATTTAGGTGAGGAATGCTCTCTTGGTGATTGTTTAGAGGATAAAATGAATTACTGTTTGAAATAATTCAACTTCCCTCTGTATTCTTAAAAGGCCTGAATTAATCCAAACTGAGTAATGGTTTATGATAATATCTTGGTTATTTGTATATAATCAGAGATGCCTAGAGTATATAATCAGAGATGCGTAGAACAGCAGAAAAAGAATCCAATATTTTAAAAAATATTGACATCCCCTTTCTATCAGAGGGAATTTAACAGAACACTAGGCAGAAAATGCCTTTCCTTCTTTCTTTTTTTTTTGTTGTAAAATCTCTCAAGAAGATGCATCTTGATTATTCAATTTAGTCCAGACTTTGATATTAACTAAACTCTCCTGCAGTAGTTTTGTGACATTATTAAATTTAATGCAAAGCTTTTTAACCAAGAAATCTAGTGTTCCTTCCCTGTCCAGATTCAGCAGAGTTCATGAGCAGGTTTATTTTATTTAATGTCTGCTAAAAGACTTTTTATTCAATGTGTCTCCCAGTGAACAGACTTTATGTGGACTCCGTTTACTATACAGAGCTATTAGAACAGATAAATTAGCATTTTTCCAGTGATTATAAATCAAAAGGTCATAAATCCATTCAGTATGTTAATCATTTTGTTTTTGCTTGTGAAGAAGGTGTAATTCTGTGGCTACTCTGTGCCACCAAAGCCATCTGTCTCCCAGCATCCTCTCCGTAATGTGTGCCAAGAATGGCCTATTCTTAGGTGCCTGCTCATAATATGCAGGAAACAATTTACTTCTAGCCAATGATTTGTGTTGTTGTACAATTTTAAGTGCAATAAAATGTGTTCAAAAAGACATACAGACCCTTGTGGACACTGAATGAGGAAAATAAAGGCATTGTAAATCTATTATAATCTTTTGAACACAACCAACATGCTCCTATTTCTCATTATTATTAAAAACAGGGGCAATTCACAATTGGTTTGCAAAGAAATATTTTGTGTTGTTACTACCTCAGACTGCATAAGCTGCTGCAATGGTTTGAATTAGCCTCTTTCAAAACACTCTCCTTGACCCAGAATAGAACTGCCTTAGCCAATTGATGTTCTCTTTTTCAGTCCACAGAGACTTCACTCTGGCAGGATGAATCCTTAAGAAAAAGCGAGTACTTTTAGTAATTTATAATTCATTTGAAGAGAAATGACAGTCACCTTCCAATAAGGAGGAATTCTCCAGCCACCCCTAAGCGCCTCATGGCCATAAGGAGGCCACGCACTGTCATCCCCTCACAGAAACACACCACCACTCGGGCTTTGGGCAGCCGCTCCCTCAGCTTCCTCAGTAGCCTGTCAAAGTGTTTCTCACCAGCATTGCTGTAGATCTTGTCAGAGTGGGCAATACACAAACCCTCCTGAGATGCCAGCTCCTTAAAGGCCTCCATACCACTCTCACCATAGTTTCCTATATGAGAAGTGAAAAAACACAGTAACATCATAGGCACTAAAATTAGCACTACTAATGGGCATGATACAGCTCATGCATTTCCTTCAACTGTATAGTGTGTTAACTAATCTTGAGAAGAGCTGCAGTGCATCACTGAGCATCAGCTGCATCAACTAACGATGAAATTAGCATAGTTTTTTATGAAGAATGCAAAATAAATGGTAAAAACTTACACGCTACAACTTTTCTTCTAAAATCGCTCTCTGCAGCAGCTTTCTCAAACCTAATTAGTTCTCCTGCAGTGGGATTCATCAAATTCTCCCTAACACAATCAGAGTTTTTGAAGCTCGTCAAAATATGATTAGAAACTAATTTTGGTTGGGTTCTCTCAAGATAAAAATATTTTGCATAGCACTGGAATTGTGAGGACAAGTCTGTAGAGAGAGTGGTTATTTTTAAATGACCTCCTAAATGTAGGCATTTAAGAAAAGACCCCTCTCTGGGCTGTTTTGACAGGCTGATACATTACCTGCCAAATTGCCCGTGTTGCTATGTAGGGCACTTTTGGAATGACAAGCGCAAAGTGTCTCAAATTCCCTCACTATAAAGTTATTCCCAGTGAATCAAAATCCAAATATGAATATGTTTCTTAGTGGTTAGTTCTTACACCCAGCTCTTTCAAGTAGTCTTCCTAAAGGTAATCTGCGTGCAGTAGTACCAGGGGCAGTGGCAGTGATTCAAATGGCAAGTGGACATCAATTTTACAGAAATTAGATTAAATATATTAGCGAATTTATAAAACAAAGTATCAAAAGAGTATCACTGTGGAGATTTTTTATTTATTAATATATGGGTGGGTTAAAGACGTTAACTATGATGCAGAAATTAGAGCTTCTAACTCACCTTCAGTGTGAACAGCTGACACGTACGTCCAGTTATACCGTTTAACAATGTCCAAAAGGGCCCTGGCTTGAAGAGTGTCAGAGGGCACAACCCTGAGGAAGTACTTATAGAGGGTTTTATCACTCAGATCAATGCTAGTGGCTGAGTAGGCAATTTGGGGGATGTTGAACAGCTGCAGCAGGTTTTGAACTTGAATGGCCACTGAGCTTGATCCAGGTCCAATCACACCTGCAATGGGCTTCTTAGTGGCAAGTGGCTGACTGGACGGAGTCCCATCAATGCACCACTTTGACCCATCCCCATCCTCACGCAGTGAAATAAGGGAGTCTCTTATAAACTCAATGCTCTGCTCCAATGCCACTGACGAGTGCCAGCATGAGTCCCTGATCTCGCAGCCCAAAGTAATGTTGGGCAGAAGGTTTGGGTCAGCATTAATTCTGTCCAGAGTATGAAACATGGCTTCCACTCGCTGAATGCCATACTGCTCTCTGATCTCACCACATGTTCTCTCAGCCACGTTCTCAGCCGATGGCTGGTGATGGACAGAAAACAGGGCACCAATGATGATATCGCCATCCATTCTAGCCACTGAGCGGGTCGCAGCCCTGGGAACCAGCGACCTCTCATATATATTACTGGCCGTCGCACAAAGCAAAAGAAGAGACAGAAATAAAACGCAATTCATTCTCATCATACTCCACATGGTCCAAAATGGGTTAGTCGCTGAATCATTTCTGTAGCAGAGACTGATGGAGTGAAGAAGCGACCTGGGAAAACTGCGCGTCCGTGTGGACTGTATCAGTGATCATCAGATATCCTGCAAAAGAAGTGAACACTCTGTCATACAGGTGTATAATAAACTTTAAGCAGGCTGGAGAGGAAGTCAGCACCATGGACAGCATTCAGTCTCATTCACTGCATCCTGCATCTCCTCACCCGAACCAAACCGGATCACTGTAGTACCAGTATATATACAGACCACGTCTTGGCTGTTTGTAATGGAAAACTGAGAATAGCTATCTGCGCAAGGAGCCAAATTCAAACACAGTCCAGTCAAGCCTCCCATGTACATGATTATATCAGATGTCTACGCAATGTGTGCTGCTCTGATGATGAAGATTTACCTGAAATCCGAGAGAAAGCCATTTCCCCTTCCGCTCTGAAGCATTCAGTGTCATTCCAAAGTGCAGTTCACTTTCCACTGAGCGACCAGTTTCTTTTCTTCACACCTAAAGCGAGCGCGGATGCCCCCTCCTTCATCTAATAACCGCATCCAAAAGCGGGTCACATCAAGCGCACACCATGCGCTCTCCACTTCTCTGAGGATCAACTCTTCACTTCAATCACACATCTCAAACAAAAAGATAGGCTTCTTTTTCACTCCTTACTTTCTTTTCTAGGTTAGCTGATCTACAGCTTGTCCTAATGTCTCTCTCTCTCTCTCTCTCTCTAAAGAAGATTACAAAACTACAGATATCTCCTTAAATTTGGACACCACAGCTGAAAAATAGAACACACACACACACACCCCTAGACAGGAATTACATTTCATATGTGATCATGTTTTTCTCACATGTGATTATGAGTAATATGTGATCACGTGGGAAAAAAAGGCATGAAGGTGCATTTCATTATGTTATGCCCTGAAATTGCACGTGAACTCAAGGAGTAAATCTGTGTGTGAATTACATGTGAAACATCACATCTGGATTGCAAAAAAAAAAAAAAAAAAAAAAAAAAAAAAAAAAATTGTAAAATTCATATATTAAGTTTGTCTGACTTTTCTATAAGGGACACACGTTCTCTCTCTCTCTCTCTCTCTCGTTCTTTCTCTCTCTCTCTCTCTCTCTCTCTCGTTCTTTCTCTCTCTCTCTCTCTCTCTCTCTCTCAGTTTTCAGTTTTCATATGCTTTATTGCCATGACAAATAACTGTACATTTGCACTGCCAAATCGAGTACAAAGGAAGGCTAGAGTAAAAGCAGGAGAAATAAAATAAAAAGACAAAATAAAATAAGGTAAAATAAAAATACGAATAGATTAAAATAAACAAAAATAATGCAAATGTTGTAGATAAATTAAGGACAATAGCTATAAAGGCAGTATATAACGAACTGAAATCTCTCTCTCTCTCTAATAGCTGACCCAAAAACATCCATTTCGGCTTCTTCACTAGTTTGGCGCTTCATTAAACACTGATCTACAGCGCCATCTAGCAGTCAGAACGCGAATACGCTCGAGCTTTGTTTTGGGGCCAAAACATACGTCACTTCCGGTATTGTAAACATGGCGGAACGCTATGAAATATATATTAGTCTCGCTAAAGCTGAAAGAAAGTGATTTGTGATTCTGCACGGAAGACAAATGTCCGACAGCTGAGTAGGTCACACTGTTGTTTGTTGCTTTGTGTGTATAATCTCTGAGTAGTCGCTAACTCCAGCTAGCTAACACGGTAACTGTAGTCTTTCTGTGTTATTGACTGCTTGCAGGAACTCTGATAGTTTCACCTAACTGACACCTAGAATCACTCATTCAGGATTTATAATATGTTTTACTGAGATATCCTCATCAACGACGTTCAAATTTAATATCACGGGTTATCTACAACGAGGTAGTTTCCAGTTGTTACAGCTGCGTTAGTGTAGAAGGTCTGGTGTAACCTCTATAACCAAGAAGATGCTTCATTTCTCTCTGCTATTAAATAAAATATTTCAAGAACACTCTGTTATTTACAGATCTGGACCTCGGTGTGAGATGTAATGGTCAGCCGGGTAGCACTGCCAGAGTGCTTCAGTGTAAAGATCCCATCTGGACCATTTGGATTTCTTTCTCCGTTCCTGTAGCTTCTTCATCTATCTTCTATCATAAAACATGAGCAGCAGGAGGAAGCGTGCAGCGCCTGTCCGTATGGACGAAGAGGCCAAGAATAAACTGAACTGGAACATGCATGAGAACCGCAGGACCGAGGGGGGTTTTGAGGATCTTGAGGCGTTCCCCCAGCCATCTGTGAGCTGCCAGCCTGACCCTGTTCCTGATGTGAGCAACGCAGAGGGTCTCAGCTGTTCCTCCCTTCTGCCTGCGGAGAAGGAAGAGGAAGCAGGAAGCTCCGTGCAGGACTCCTCACCAGACACCACTGAGCTTAACGTGCCTTCAGTGTCTGCTCTGGGTCCAGGCTGGAAAGCTCTGATTGGAGAGTTTGAGCTCTTTCCAAAGGTCCCTGTCGAGCTTGCAAATGTTACTTTTTGCCTGCAGCAGACTGGAGATGTGCTGTCATTAAATCTAGCTAGCACAAGCTCAGAGGAGCTCACTAGCTGTCCTGTTGAGTGCTCCTTTGGTGGATTATCGCTGGAGGACTTGGACTGGCTGCAGAAAAGGAAGGTCATACAGCTCTGTCATTTGTCTGGAGAAGGATCTGTGAAGGTATTTGTGTTTGGAGTGACTCATGTATTAACTAGGTTTTTATATGTATATATTTGAAGAGTACAAATCATTCAGTGTTTGGTAGATTATGAGTGAAGTTTCCACATTGTAGATTATCCAAAATATTGTCCTTGAATATGGATGAACCCCAATCTCTGTTATATTTATGTTTCTGGTGCAGCTAAAGATATTTCTTCTGGAGTCTGGATTGGGACGACCAGAGTTCCTCAGTGAAGGAAATGGACGCTTAAGAAGAGCCAGCCAGCTCTTGCAAAAACTAATGGAATTGTTCTATGACTTCATTATCCCTGGTAGCCTTTCCTTCCTATTAGCTGCCAAACAACCATAATTTGTGCTGACAACTTTAATATACATTATACCATTATAGAAGCTTGATGTAGCACTTGACTCATTTCCCAATATTGGCAGAGATCATGGAGAACGAAGAGGAAGAATGTGACACTGATCTGGAACGGCAGAACGTAGAAGAACTCTATGACTACGTCAGACACGTTCACCAAAAAGAAGATCAGAGCCAAAGCTTTGACGTACAGCAACCAGCCCTTATCCCAGTGCTCCGGCCGTACCAGAGTCAGGCTGTCAACTGGATGCTGAGGAAGGAAAGGTACAAGAGTGAATGCTCCCAAGGTAAATTTATTACTCGTGTCACTCTGCTTCGTATTGTGTTAATGCAAAGATGGGTGATAAAGTAAGGGGAAAAACACCATGAGCCACTAGAACAGCTTTGATGTGCCTTAGTATAACTTAGTAATGATTTGCAGTGACTCTTCCCTCTAAGAGGACAAGTTGAAACCCCCAGATGCAGATGTCACTTTAATTGCAGATGTCACTTTAATTACTGGTCCTACTGAAACACAGGTAGTTGAACAGTCTTTGTGACTGAAGTGCCCCAATAATCCATCTTTCAAAGTTGCCCAGATCATTTTGTCTTGCCATCTCGATCCAAAATTAATGTCACCTGAGTCTGCTTAGCATTTTAATAAAAGCCATAGTGTATGGTAGGATGTTAATTGCTTAATTATTGTGCAGTTTGAAAGCAACTTTGCTTGTCATGTTTATCCACTTATTTATTAAGGTTTTTCCTTTAATTTGTCTGTATTGATATATATTGATGGAATGTACTGAGATATAATTCATTTTATGCATAACTGTTTCATCAACAGAACAAAAACTACATTTCCTTTGGAGGGAAGTGATGACAATGTGTGGAAAGAAGCTTTTTTATAACCCCTACACGGGCTGGTAAGAAAGTTTTAAGAGTATGCTGATATGTGTGCATCCCAATCAAGGACAGTGTTAAGGCATGATTTAATACTGTCATTTAACTGAAACTGGTGCTTACATTATGTTCTGCTTCATAATGATCCATTTTAACTAGTCTGATCCGGGAGTTTCCTCTGGCTGGGGTGGACTGGCCTGGAGGAATACTTGCTGATGAGATGGGGCTGGGAAAGACTGTGGAGGTGCTGGCCCTTATTTTGTGTCACACTCGCCAAGGCCTAAAGCAGAGTACTCTCACCTTACCTGTGGTAAGTGGAATGCATTATGTGTCTGAAATTACAAACATAGGAAGGCACAGTGGCACAGCAGATAGCATTAACGCCACACAGGTCCAGTGTCCCTGGTTTGATTCTGAACTCGGGTGACTGTCCACTGTGTGGAGTTTTGTGCATGTGTCCACTTGGGTCTCCTTTGGGTTTTTCAGGTTCCTCTCACCTGAACTGAATGTGAGTGTGTGAGTGTGAGTTACAAACATCCACATTTTACTCCATTCTCCATAAATAATATAATTTGCGTGTTATAGGAGAGCAAGTAATGTGCGATTCCTCATTAATGATGTCTGGTTTCTTAAGTGTGTCTTTGTGTTCTCCAGGGACAGTCAGTGAACTACTATATTCCTCCTCCCCCATTAGAGAGGCAAAGGATCAAGCAGTGTGAAGCAAAGCCAAGAGAGAAAATCACCTACCCTGGTAAGGAGCCATATTTGTGATTGATGGTTTGTTGCATTTATATTTACTAGTCTACAGATTCAACAATATTTCATGAGTCCAATAAACAAATTATTATTATTACTAGTAGTAACATTTAATAAAAAGCTTTTGTGTTACAGGCGGTAACTACTGTATTAATGTGAACGTACTTGCTCTTAACAGCTGTCCGTGTGATGCTTCTGACTGCCATTAAGGAAATGAAGGTTAGAAAAGGAGCGTCAATCAATGCCATTTTTGCGTACCTCCGGACTATGTACAAATATGACCCTCTGAAAAACCGCAACCACATTAAGAAGACGCTGACAAAAATTATAACTGAAGGTTTAGTGGAACAGGTCAAAGGTCGAGGATTAGCTGGCTCCTTCAAGCTGGGAAAGAACTACAAAGAAAAGAAAAAGAAACCTGTTACCCCAGTAAGTATTCGTTACATTTCAGTGTGTATTTTCACGTTAGCATTGTGAAAAATTATGGCAGCACCAATCAGGTTGCCTTATCTTATATATATATAAATATATATATATAAGAATTCCCAGCCAAAAATGATTTACAATTATATTCTGTACTACATACAGGATCTTCTATATTTTATCTTACTATATAAGTGTATTTTAAATATTCTTGAACAGCGTATTGGGTGTATGGGTATCTCCTTTTTAAACAGTCATATTTTGTAAACAAAAAAATTATTTAAAAAAATATTATTTATAATTCAGTATTATTGAAAGTCAGTATTTTTTTTTTTTTTTATAGCAAAAGTCAACTGGGGAGGCTGCTCCCAGGAGAACATCTCGTCGTTGCTCAGGCCAGGAGCGAGAAGTGGTTATGAACTCCTCAAGTGCAGCTTCTGACTCTGAGGACACAATGTGTAGCCTGGATCCTCCTGTACTCACAGAGGAACCGAAGCAAGAGCATGATTCACAAGCAGAGCCAGAGACACTCTGTGACAAACCCAGCATTGAGATGAGCCTAAAGAACAGCCAGCCCCCGGTTTCAGGTGATGGCGAGAAAGAGACAGTGGACTGCCACGTGGCTAATGCTAAACCAGAGCCAATGGAGAGTAATGAAAATCACCAGCTAGAGTCAGCTATTACCCAAGGTTCTCAGGCAGAGGCTCCTCCTCCAATTCGAGCATCTGTGGTTCCCTTCAATACACCCGATTACCGTTTTGAGTGTATCTGTGGGGAACTGGGCCTGGTGGACTATAAAGCTCGGGTGCAGTGCATGAACTGTCTGCTGTGGCAGCATGCTGAGTGTGTGAACTACAAGGAAGAGAACCTGGAGACTACACCATTCTACTGCCCACACTGCCTAGTGGCCATGACTCCTGTTCCCACTGGAGCCACTCTTATCATTTCCCCCAGTTCCATATGCCATCAGTGGGTCGAAGAAATCAACCGGCACATCCGCTCCTCCTCTCTCCGAGTACTGGCAAGTACTGCTTAAATTAGAAATGATCCTGTAAATTCACACAAGCTTCGCACATACTGTATATTCCTGACATTCATTAGAGCTTTACTTAGAACTAAATTTTTGAACGCTACCCAAACGTTATCTTAGAATATTATGTCCAGGTGCACCATACCAGATTCTGAATTTGAGACCTACTTTAATTCTATAAAAAGTTCTCCTGACTTTCCTGTTACTGATTCTTGTTACCTTCATGATCATCAAGTTATCTCTTGTGTATACAGTATATTTGCTACAGTTTTGTACATTTGTAAAATTGTTTAATTTATTTTAATAGACCTCTGTTGCTATTTTGTCTTTTGTCTTATATCCTGTATTTTCTCTTGTCTGCTGCTATAACACTGGAATTTCCCACTTGGGATTAATAAAGTGTTATCTTACCTTATCTCACTTCACCTTACCTTATCAGATGATCATTAAACAACATTAAATCAGCATTAATTATTATTCTGACTTCAGAATAATCCAGAATAAAATAAAATTACAGCTTTATTCCTACTTGTTCATCAAACAATATTACAAAATTCTTAATAATCTGCACATAGCCTATCAACCTATGTGTTGTCCTCTGTGCTGTGCACTAACACAAAAAAAACTCTTATTTAGCGTATGCCTCATACCAATAATGCCACTTCTATCATATAATATTATTAACATAATAATTATACTACATTGTCAAAGAAACATATAAAACAGGAGTAGGAGAAAAATCAGGTCAAAATCTATTAAAGGGAAAGGACCAAAGAGTATAAACTTTGAACCAATCTAGAGTCTGATATATATATCTGTCAACCTGTCAGATAAGCAATGCTTGAATTCATATTTTTTACATTGTGGCATTGTACTCTGTACCTTGTAAATATTATTGTAAATGATCGATTATATTTAGCATACTTTTCATACTGCCTTTCAGAGTGAATATAGTAAAATCAATTGTGTGTGTCTCTCAGGTGTACCAGGGTGTGAAGAGGCATGGGTTCATTCAGCCCCATGTCCTGGCAGAGCAGGATGTGGTTATCACCACCTATGATGTGCTGCGTACTGAGCTGAACTATGTGGATCTCCCGCATAGTAACAGCAAAGATGGCCGACGCTTTCGTAACCAGAAACGCTACATGGCTGTGCCAAGCCCCCTGGTGGCTGTGGAGTGGTGGCGTGTGTGTTTGGATGAGGCTCA
The DNA here is from genome assembly GCF_027358585.1 of Pangasianodon hypophthalmus. Taxonomy (NCBI): domain Eukaryota; kingdom Metazoa; phylum Chordata; class Actinopteri; order Siluriformes; family Pangasiidae; genus Pangasianodon; species Pangasianodon hypophthalmus. The sequence continues at coordinate 12,743,830 of NC_069719.1, forward strand.
GATGGTGGAGTGCACGACAGCCAAGGTGACCTAACCATGTACAGCATACTACCATTATAAAAGGAGTGGTAGAGCAGCTGGAGGAGATGTGGTTAAAAAAATGTGGTTTTATATTAAAAGGAGAGTGGAATCCAGCACATGTGTATGCTTCCTTTTGTCTTTAGGCTGCCGAGATGGCTCTGCGACTCACATCCATTAATCGCTGGTGTGTAAGCGGAACCCCAGTACAAAGAGGTCTAGAAGGTAGGCTGAGCCTCAGATTGTCAGTAAATGTAATGGAATTGAGTTCCACGATATCTGTAACAGTAACTGACTTAGAAATGCTTTGCAGATTTGTATGGTCTTGTCTTGTTTCTGGGAGTCGACCCATACTGGGTGAAGTACTGGTGGGATCAGCTGCTATATAGACCATATCGCCGTGGAAACACAGGGCCACTCTACAGTGTCATTGGCCAGCTGCTGTGGCGATCTGCCAAAAAAGATGTTATCGACCAGGTTGGTTGTTGATACTGTATATAGTGTTTTCACGTACTGTAAGGTATGGCCCAATCCTATCACTGTCAGCCACTGTTGAGACTTTAACCTTAACTTTAACTTTAAGTCCGTTAGCCATCAACTGCTTGGATGAATGGGGAAAAAACGTAAATGTAAATAGCCGTTTTCCATTAGACTGTGATAATCTCTGCTGCTGTAATCGTAAAGAATGTCCTGTACTGATCACAAGGATCCATTCACATAATGCACATACATGCATCTTTTCAATGCAGTTATTACTGTGTTCTCTTTTGAGTCTGGATTTTCTCAAGGTTTCTTCCTCATGTTCTCTCAGGGAGTTTTTCCTTGCCATCATCACCTGTCTTGCTCTTCAGGGATCTAAATCTACATCTACTGAATTCCAGAAGATGTATGGATGATAAAGAATTAAATATGTTGCATCTTGGTATTATTTCCAGATCCAAATTCCTCCTCAGACAGAAGAGATCCACTGGCTTAACTTCTCTCCTGTGGAAGGCCACTTTTACCACCGCCAGCATGAGGTCTGCTCCCAGGATGCTCTGCTTAAGTTGAGGAAGATCTCAGACTGGTCGCTGAAGTTGGGCAGCCTGGACCGACGCACAGTCAACACCATCCTGTACCCACTGTTGCGCCTGCGCCAGGCTTGCTGCCACCCTCAGGCTGTCAGGGGAGAGTTTTTGCCCTTCCAGAAAAGGTGAGGAGCGTTCGGTTTGGCAGCACAAATATTCAGTCTGGATTAATTACTTTTTGCCCTCAAACACTCCTAAAAAATACACAGTTTTCCGCCTTCTGGTTGCTTTAATGGCTAATATCCATTTCCCGTTTTTAAATCCTGTTCAGTACAATGACGATGGAAGAACTGCTGAAGTCCCTGCAGAAGAAGTGTCGTGTTGAGTGTGAGGAGGCCCACAGGCAGCTGGTGTGTGCTCTCAATGGTTTGGCTGGAATCCACATTATCAGAGGTACCATGTGCTAAAATACCATCCTAGTTTACTCTGTCCATATGGGTCTGTTTAAAAACGTCTCTGTCCTCTATGTTCTCACATCTCTGGTAGGTGAGTTTGTTGAGGCAGCAGAGATGTACAGAGAAGTGCTTAGATCATCAGAAGAACACAAAGATCGGCTTAAAACAGACTCCTTGCAGGTATAACCCTGCTCTCTATCTCTGTTCAGGTATAGCCCTGCTCCATACTTAGTGAGGGGAAAATATCCACGTTTTCCCCCATCTGTGAATCTTCTTAACGCTATTTCTATATTCAAAATATAGAGACTTCATGCTACACACAATTTGATGGAGCTACTAAATGCCAAGCATCCTGGTATACCACCTACTCTTCGAGATGATCGTCTGAAGGAGGAGGTTAGAAAGCGGATCTGAGAAAAAAACGATTGTTCACCTCTAAATCTTTTACAAAAGTTGAACCAAGTAGATTTAACCCATATGACTGACTGAAATTTTCTGCATGTGTTCTCTAACTAGGCAGAGCAGTTGAAACAACACTACATGACTAAGGTTAGCTCTGAAGTATCAGAAGCTCAGCAGAACCTCCTGCCTGTACTTCAGAACATCAGAGACCTCAAACGCAAGGTAGAATGTTTGAGAACTTGATCTGTTGATCTGCTTAAAGAAACAAGCACAAACAGGTTTCTGATTCAGCTCTATTTTAGGTGAACCTGCGCTCCCCCTGGTGGTTGGACGTCATTCAGCAGGCCATTCAGTACTCAATGGATGATGACTTGGTTGGCCGCATTCAAAACGAGCTTACCTGCAGCTACAAACAGCAAGCCAATAAATTCTCAATGGCTGACAAGTAATTCAGAAGAAGTTCTTCAAGAATTCTACCTAATGTCTTCTCAGTTCGTTTGAACTTTGAGCTTTTTTTGTTTGTTTATTTCGCGAAGTTCATCCTGAGCAACTTGATTCTCAGGTTCCGGGATGCCCGAGGTCTCCAGTTTTTACTCAGCACTCAGATGGATGAACTGATGAAATCCCAGAAAACCGTTCAGGATGCTGTAAAAGAGCTAGAAGCTCCACCATCACAGGAAGTCATTGAGGAGGCAACAGCTTGTCACCTGAGGCCTGTGCGCCTTCCACTCAACAAGTAAGATAATTTATTTGGTTTGGAATGATTTCACTTATTCACTTAATCAGAGAGTGTTTGATAATCATCTTTATATATTGTTTAACTCTAGTGCAGTATTTTATTTCTGTCTGTTAACAAATGGGATGTAAGTATTGTTTTGTTTCTGTTTTATTTTTAGCTGTGTATTTTGCAAATCTGACGAACTCTTCACAGATTATGAGTCAAAACTGTTTTCTCACACGTAAGTAAGAAAAAAAACACTCATTTGAATTATTCAAATAAATCATAACATACAAGACCTTAAAGACCGCATCTTTAAGACTCTAAGAATAAACCTTAAAATCATTTATTATGTATCACAGAGTTACAGGTCAGACAGCCATCTTTGAGGAGATGATTGAGGATGAGGAGGGGCTGATGGACGACAGGCTTCCCACGACTAGCCGCGGTCTGCGGGCAGCCAGTGAGACAGAACGCACCCTGAAAGCCATCTTATCCTTTGCCAAGATCCGCCGCATGGACCCTGAACTTATAGAGGAGGGCAATACTTTTATGGAGCTCTTTGAGTTCTGGAAAAAGGAGTACAAGGTTCGAAATCACGTACCGAACAATTATAATGCGCATTTAAGTATGGATATCATCTAAAGCAGTGGCTCTCAGAGTAGGGTCCGGGGGTTCATGAACAATAGCCAGAGGGTCTATGATTTTTTTTTTTTTTTTTTAAGTTACAGCAGTAGAAATCACAACACTCAAAAAAGTTATTATATTTATTAATGAGTTCCTATCTTGCAATTGTTAGATCTTAAATCAGGATATAAGATAGGAACTTTCTGTAATACAGCCCCTGGTCATTTACCGTTACAACAAAACTACTGGTGACCCTTGGTGTTAGTAGTGACAACAAGCTGGGCTGTATAGTGTTGTTTTGGACTGGGGGACTTGTATGAAGAAGCTCACTGTTCAAAAAGGGTGAGTTCATCAAGGCAGGATTTTCTGGGAAGCAAGCTGAAATATATTCTGAGACTAGGCTGATAACAGTGATAAAAAAGCAATTAGAGTACATGACTTTTCCCAACAAATTGGTGTTTAAGAGGTGAGAAGAGAGTCAATCCCACCAGTCGTTGCTTAATAATGATTGTACTTCTTAATTTTCCTGTGTAGGATGTCCCCGAGAATATAGAAGTAGTTTGATTCACTGTAGCACGTTTAAGAATTTTTGGTAGAAATGGGGGAAGGGAGACCAATTTGTTGTTCTCTATGTTCAGAGATCAGTGTGGTAGAAATGGCCTGCAGGAGATGTGAGGGGATGGGGTTTAGTGGACAGGTGGTGGGCCGGCTGGTGAGGAGGAGCTTAGAGTCATCAGTGTCAGTGACGGGTGAGAATAAAGAAAGTGTCGTGCTATGTGTAGGAGGAGGCTTGGTGGGTGTACGTGTCTGAGGAGAGCTGCTAATGATGGCCACTTTTTTCAGACAAGGTGGCAAAGAGAGATGGAGGTGGTGGAGAAGTATGAGTGGAGAAGAAGTGTACTTGTAGTGCTGTCATTTTTGTTCCCATAGTAGGTGGTTTAAGTAGATGTGATGTTTGAGGAGGAAAAATGATTTCTTAATTTTACTGTTCTTAAATAGTTTAAATTTCTTATTGCATATCTGAATATTTTTTGCTTATTAGGAGAAAGAACAAAAGGGTAAATTAGCTGCAGCAGCCAACTATGCAGTACTAATGTGTTTTTGTGCTCTGTGCTCTTAATGTGCCCTGTGTAAATTTTTAAATATTTTGATTAAAACAAAAAAGAGGGATATTTTTGTATTCCAGCATGCTCACTTTAAATTAAAGACTGAAGCTGGTTTTGTTCCATCGATACCCTTTGACTGACTGCTCAGTGATCATTAACCTTTTTTGAGATTAGTGCCTGTTCATCTGTAACTCATTATGGCCACTAAATTTACATCGTGATCATAAATGTGATGTGGCTCCTCAGGTGTTGCATGAGTACTGGATGACGTTAAGGGATCGAGTGTCAGCCATAGATGAGCTGGGTATGGCTACAGAAAGACTGCGTGTGCGTCTTCCTGATGAGCCCAAACCTAAAGTGCTGCACATCATAGAGCCACATGAGGTGGGTAGAATTGAGCCTCTACTGCACCACACCTGAATTATATACTGTACCCCTGTGCTAAATGCATGTGTGGGGGTTTTTTTTTGGGTTCAGGTGGAGCAGAACAGAGTGAAACTGTTGAATGACCGGGCTGTGGCTAAATCACAGCTACAGAAAAAGCTTGGACAGTTTCTCTATCTTACCAATTTGGAGAAGGTAACAAATAAAGATGTGTTATATGTTCTAGTTTTTTTTTTTCTCTCAAATTTCTGTATTGCTTGACCATATACTAGGACAAATTAGTATTGTTTAATTATAGTGGGCACTGAATACACATATTGGCTTACAACAGTATACAAGTGCCTGTCTTTTCTGGTAACTTTAAAGTTTATGAATTTCAATGTAATATTCTATATAGAGTTTATGCTGATATTTCCACTCAACAATTGTTTCAGTCACAGGATAAATCAACAGGAGGTCTGAATCCAGAGCCGTGTCCTATCTGTGCTCGCTCTCTGGGTCAGGAGGTAAGATGTTACACTATTACACACTGTAATATATGAGTGCATTTGAAAAGCAGTCACACCTTTGCCTGTGCTCGTGTGAGTAATTGTGTGTTTGTGTGTGACAGTGGGCCGTGCTCACCTGTGGACACTGTTTCTGTAATGAGTGCATTTCCATCATTGTGGAGCAGTACAGTGTTGGCAATCGAAAGAAAGCTATAAAGTGTGCTATCTGCAGGCAAACCACTTCCCACACTGAAATTTCCTACGTCTTCACCACCCAGGCTGCAGACCAGGGCGAGGAAATTCCTGTCAAAGTCAGTACCCTTCAATCTTCCATAGTAGGAATCATAGTAGTGATTCCTACTATGAATCACAATGAAATCTGTGATTACTTAAGAACGCAACTGCTTTGTGGTCTTTTTTTTTTATTATTTGTTTTGTGTGCAACATAAATTTTAAATCCCCCTTTGACATTTTTTCATCCCGTAGGGAAGTCACTCCACTAAAGTAGAAGCCGTCGTCCGAGCCCTTAAGAAAATCCAGATGACTGACCCAGGAGCTAAATCTCTTGTATTCTCTACGGTAACCATTGTTTGAGATGGTTTTAGGGTGACCTTATCAGAAAATACACATTTTAACAATGGTATTTGATCTGACTCTGTCCTTTATCTTTTTCAGTGGCAGGGAGTACTAGATATCATTGCAAAAGCACTCTTTGATAACAACATGGAGTTCTCACAGATCAATGGGATTCATAAATTTCAGGTGTGTAAAACTATTACACTAAACACTCTTATGCCAGTACTACTATTCAGAATGAAAACATTTAGGTAATTATTCATTCCTTTGTTGCCAGTATCATAGCTGTGACCATGTCTGCACGTTTATTTTTATATATCCATGCACAAACGTTAAGAGATCAAGCTCACAATAACAGCTTGCCACTTGATAGTACGCTTGTGATTTCCTTTTAGGAGAACTTGAGCTCTTTCAAATATGAGGAGAATATCAACATCCTGCTGTTGCCGTTGCACACAGGGTCAAACGGCCTGAACATCATCGAGGCTACCCACGTGCTGCTTGTGGAGCCTATTCTCAACCCAGCACATGAGCTGCAGGCCATTGGCAGAGTGCACCGCATCGGCCAAACCAAGTGAGCTTATATATGTAGGATCAAATAGCTGATCGTTTTTCTTCCTTCGAAGAAAAGGAATAAGAGCAGTGCAAGCAGTGGAGTGCAGGCAGTTAAGACACAGTTTATTGAAGAATAGTGTTCAGCACTGTAAACAGTATTAAAAAGGGACACTGCAGTTTGTTAGTAGTTGTTGGGATCTTATCATCACATCTCTACACGGGAAAGTTTACATACACATCTGTAGTTCATTCTCATATTCTTCTACCCACAAAATGCACTCTTTCGTTTGCTCCAGAATGTGCCTTATACAATGTCTACTGGGTATACAAACAGTGTGGACAGTTAACAAACACTAAAGCTCTCCGTTTTATATTCTCCATATATGTATAGATGCATTTTATGCCGTGTGTTACCGTATGTCTTTTAAAAGTGCTGTATAAATAAAATGAATTCGAATTAAATTCAGATCTCACCTCTGGTGAAAATGGAAGTTACAGATCACTGTATAGAAACATAACTAACAGTTTTGGGGCATCTCAGTTGAACTCTATCGCCAACAAATGAGTGGCTTAAAGGGCATGGAAAAGTCACAGATTTGGAGAAAATAAGAAACTATGCCATAGGGCATCATAACAAAATAAAAAATCATAAAGAGCCTTCACATGGCACCAGCTGACCTCAGATGTGACAAGCCATTAATTTCTTATTCATTGTTTTTTGTTCCCTAGACCCACTTTTGTGCACCGGTTCTTGATTAAGTCCACTATTGAGGAGCGCATGCAGGCCATGTTGAAAACAGCAGAGAAAAGGTGAGCATATGCAAAAGGGCGTTCATGGGTCGTCTCATTACACTGGGTGTAATAGTTTGGTGTATATAATAGTAATGGTTATTTTTGCCTCTAATAATAAAGTGTCTAATAATTCTTACAATGGCGTTTCTTGTGTACCTCCAGTCACAGTGCCACAGCCATGAAGCACTCGGAGGCGTCTGTGTTCACAGTGGCTGACCTGGCTGAGCTTTTCACTGAGGACAGTGACACACTGGAATGAGACTGGTCAATCACAGCCACACAGTCTGGCTAGTGAGCACCACAACCAGCAAGGAGGAGCAGATAAAAAGGGACCATTACAACACTAATCTGTATACAAGCTCTCCACTGCTCTCCTCCACTTTGCACTTTGTGCATTTTCTATGCTAGTTCCAGTGGTGTCATTAATTTATTATCTTAGTGTTATGTTCTTATCATATTGGTCAAGTTGAAAAAGCTTTTCCCATGTGAAATTCTGTCCTAAAACAACCTGCTAGCTTTAAACAAAACATCACTGATTGTGTTAATAAAATTACAGCCTCAGGATTTCTTGAAATAACACATAATAACATAGAGGTGCTGTTAACATGATAGAGACTGCATTTCACTGTGGGTCAAGGACAAAACCGCAACAAAAGTGCAGGGGCGAGCCTCATGTGTCTGTTTTAGTGTCCTTATTTTCCATGCATTATTATTTACATCATGTACCACCGTTGAAAATGTAAGTATTTATGAAATACAAATAGAAAAGCACTGCCTTTGTAGGCATTGATATGATCTCAGTGTATCTGTTGTAAGGATGTGAATTTTAGGACCAATGACTTTGTGTTTCAATTTTCTAGGCCAACATGAACCGTAATGACATTTTGGTACATTAATTTGTCACATCACCAACTTCTTAAAAGAAATACTTGCACTATTTTTAGGTTGTACATCCAAAAGATTCACAGATGAATGTTTTTTTTTTTGTTTTTTTTTTTTTTATAGCTAAAGATGAAGTTATTTGTGAGATGTCTACAACTAGAAAAATAAGGTTAAATACACTTGTCTGTTAGTTGTCGGCGTAATCATTATTGCAGTGATGGCACATTCCCTCAGAGGAGTTGCACTGGCAGATGTTTGGGGAAAAAATGAATGGATTCATATTTGTTTATACTGTTAAAAATGTAAAATGTGTTTTTTTGAAACAAAATGATCATTTTTTGATGAGCTGTATTTCTGAATTTGAGTTGAAAATATATATATATGTTGTAGAAATGTAAGATGTAAATGTCTCGAGAAGAAACCACCAGTTTGTACAGCTTTTGAAGAGTTATTTGAGTGAAGTTGTTGTGAACGGTCTGTGCTCACATCTTAGCTATTTGCAAGACAAGACAGTCAATGTCCATAAAACTTTTAGAAGTTAGAAGGTTTACGCTATAATGTGTTTCTTTGCTTTGTTTCAGGTTTTTCTAATCTTTTTGTTTGTTTGTTTGTTGTTGTTTTTTTTTGTATTTTTAAAAAATTTGTTTTAAAAACTGAGCAAGGTTCTCTCTTGAAGAAGCCAGAGCTCCCATTTCTCCCATTTCTAGTTGTAACCAATGAATATGTTTGAGAAGAAATCAATCAATATTTTATTCCACATATTTTAATCACATCTTATAAAGCAAAATGCTTGACCATGAGTTTGCATTACTAAAAGCAACTCTAAACTGAATGTGGCCAAGATAAACCACATTCCCGCCCAGTTCCCGCTCTCAGTTTTCAGGATTGTTGCTTTATGTAGTGGAATGACGTGATTTCGCATGATTCAAGGAGTCTGATGTAGTTTCTAGCAGTGTTTGTTTTACTTTGATAGAATTACTGGCCGTGCCACATTCTGTCTGTCCATGCGATTTTACGGTCACCAGCTCCTCAGCCAGTGTGGCAGTGAACTGCCCTTGACTCAATGGCAGGACTTCTTTTCATGCAAAAGAGTGGGATTCCTGAAACAGTAAAACTTTAGCCATGTCCTTTAAAAACCTTGCAGACAAAAGTGTGAGACAATACAGGATACCACCCTGCAACTCTCCATTCTCTTTATAAGATGAACAGACTCCTTATTGGCCAGTGGTGTGGGACATGGTTGTAAGGTGTCTGCTAAGTGGTCTGTCAGTAGTATTTTCCGTCCTATGACCCTAAATCTACATGGTCCGTGTTACCTTGGACTCCCCTCAGCATGCCCTATTCATGTGTGGAATCTCATTGTTGTTGTGGACATCAATTCAAGCTGGTGTTTTTAAGGCCAGAGGGAGGCTCCTACTTCATTAGAGCTGTTTTTCGAGGGCTGGGTTTAGTGCAAGCTCAACATCTGCAGCTGGCAACCAGTTTAGGGTGAATAGGTGAGACGATTCACAAATTTGGGGGAAACAGAGATTTGGTGTAAAGGTTTACCTGTAAAGAAGGCAAATTGAGTAAAGTCTTTAAAAATGGCATCTGCTTCACTGACAACTTGGTGTCTCCTCACAATTTGGACACTTATCCCAGCTGTGCATCTCGAGGAAGAGGGTGAGATTGCTTTTTACAAACTAAAGCTGAATTATTTAAGTGCACATATTGAATATTTTTTGCAAAGTGATCCAGTCTCAATTGGCTTATATAATGAATAAATAAATAATGGGGGGAGTTGTAGGTCACAGACTAATCCTTAGATTTCTCAAATGACAAGATTCCAGATTAGAAAAAAAAACAGTTCAACAAATGCATACACAACATATGGAAAGCAAATAAAGTAAGGGAAAATGTGTGAATAATGAACATGTGCACCTGTTGCAAGTACTAAATGAACTCTTTTTCCCAAATAGAGCTTAATGAAACTGTCATATGTACCAACGAGCAGATACAAGTGACCATTCCAAGTGCTTTTTTTCTCAACAAGGACCCCCCTGTTTATGTACGTTTGTGCCTCCTCAAATAATATATGAATGTATTTTAATAGATGTAGTCATTTTCATTCCTTAAATGTGGTGGGGATGAAAACCATGCTTTCTTCCTAATGCAGATTTGGGATTTGCACCTAAATGACCCAGAGTGTCGTGGCGTTGAGATTGGAGGTGACTATGTCTTCACGATCAAGACTAATCTTACAGACTGTGGTACCATTATGGTAAGCCTATCAGTTTTCATCAATATATAATTTATTCTTTATGATCGAGGAAATTTCTTTCCTTTCCAAAGGAAAGCTGTGAAAGAGCTATATTTTGAATCCATATGTAAAAATGTAGACACTGCAGATAGGGTCTTCTGAATTTAGAACAATATATTCCATTAATACTAGTTCAGTTATAAATGCTGTAAATAATGTAATTTAGTGAAGAAAATAATATATTCTGAGAAGCAAAACAGAGATAAAATACTAATTAATGCATGCGTATCACATGCTAATATGGTGGCTTTGTTTTCCCCTGGAATAATTGTTTTATAATATGCAGAGAGGGGAGAAGCAGAGAGAACGAGCTAGCGTTGCTTCTTTCCCTTCAGACTGGATGGCTGGAGTGCTTTCAGAGCTGGAAGGGGAGGGCTAGTAGCCATGCTGCTTTAAATTACCTTGATTTATATGTAAATGATGACTGTGTTTTCAACAGTAGTGAATAGGCTGACCATAATTCAGTGTCACACTTTGTACTCCCTCTTTTATTCATCCCCCTAGACCATCTCATACAGTCGTAAGATTACCCGGAGGATGGGTTTCACTCTGGCAGGATATAAATCTGCACTTGAGACTATGAGTATCATTGAGAGGCTCAGTCCGAATGCACAGAGGCATTTCTTGTAAAGCCAGCAAAAGGTTAACACAATCTTAAGGTTGTGTGTGTGTGTGTGTGTGGGATGGGGAGGAGGGTTGTTAGGCTTAGAAGGCTTTTCTCATACTGTTTTGTGGAAAGTGGTGTGAGATTAAATATTACTGGATGAAACATTAAAGTAAAAAAGCTTTACTTTTATACCAAAACACATGTATACAAATGATCTACTGAACAACTTAGAAAACTTATGTAGCAACAATTTTTATTCTATCTGCAGGTATGCAAACAAAAACAAAACTTTTCATTGGTCAGTCTACCACCAGTATTAAACTAAAACAAATACCAACATTTAAGATATTACTTTCCCTCAAAACTAGGACCTAGATGGGAGGGTTTGTTGTTATGGTGAAGGATTAGTTTACAGACATGCAGTAAAACTACTGGAAGGGGCGGAGATCAGTCTGTCCTATTCAGTTGTAAAAAGGCTGTTTCTTTTCTTTTTTTTTAACAATTTCTTACTATTCTTACTATTAACTATATAAATGCACTGAATCCTAACTATATTTTACTGTGTGTTTTAACTTGCAGGCATCTGATGAGACTTACATCATGTTCACCAACACCATTCACAATAATGAAACAGACATTATCACTAGAAGCTATGTCAACATTACATTTGGATGTCGCTACCCTGCAAACTACATGGTCCAGCAGCCTAACGGAGAAAATATGATCCGAGTGGACATCAGGTGAATTCTTTAAGGACACAATCATGCAAACAATGTTGTTTTTCAGTCTGAAGCTCCTTGTATCCAGACCATCGTGTGCATATAATAATTATTTAATTATCACTATTTGTTTAGGATTAAATGGCACTGAAATTAGATTCATTTATTTGTTTTTCTTGTTGAACAAAAGAGGTAACCAATGGTAACTATGAGGATTATCTGAAGTGTCTGTTACAATATCCACTGAGTGTCCTTCAGCATCCTTCAGGCGGTGTTTTAATATGCTCTACTCTTTAGGACGATCACTCTGGACACAGAAGATGGAAATTTCTCAGTGTCCATGCTGCTTTATAAAGATGAGGACTTCGAGGACAAATGGACCACTGTTCCCTCTCTAATGCTTGATGACAACATCTATGTGAAAGTTTTCATGGTTTGTATAAAATAAGATAGATGGCTTGTAGTTAATTATATGCTATTATAGATCTTCTAAGAGGCTATTAGAGATTTCCTTCTTTTTGTGGCACCTGGGACCCACTTCAAATGAGCTTTTCTGTTGAATATTCCACTACAGTTGTATGAATAATGATAAGCCTCCTTATTCCCCACTTCAGGGTTATTTTGTAAGTAATCTTACACTGCCTGTGATTTAGTAAAAGTTGGTCTTTGTTTATCACAGACTTCTGACAAGACTTTCTGCCTTGTCTTGTGTAGACAACTCAAACTTAACATCTTAAATATTTAAGTGTCTATTGTAGATACCTCTAACTTAAGGTCTTAAATATTTAAGGCATTAGTTAGTGTCTAATTAAATCACAAATTGCTAAATGAATTTCTGACTCAATACAATGTTGCTTGTAGATTAGACTAATTCATCCAATAATTCATCTCACATGCACAAATCTGAATCCAGTGATTCCATCTTTGCTTTATCAGACCCTTGGCAGATACTCTTGTTTACTCTCAGACTTGTTGGAAATCTGATGACTACTTGGAAGAGTGTTTGCTCAATGAGTTATTGACAAGACTGTTTGGACTCTCAACATACAGATACCTGCGAATCTCATGCTCCGAGTGGACAGATGCTGGGCCACGCCGAACCATGATCCATACAGCAACATTCAGTACACTTTCATCAAGGACAGGTTTGTGTACATATGTAACCTGTGTCTGTTCTGACCAGGTTTGTTTTGGTCAGAAGGCCTGTTCGAAGGGAGCTGTGACTGCAGCCTTGGGCATTAGGCATTTCACCACAACAGCTGTGCCTGCCCATGACAAACAAGACTTGTTTCTCTTCTTTCCCAACTTCAAATATGCTGCCATTGACATCTCCCAAGAAAAATTGTATTGTAGGCCATATGTTTGTGTGTATTATGTCAGTATATAATAGTAGTAATACTACTAGTAATGATCATAATATATTTATATTTATATAATATTTATTTATTATATTTTATACTACTATTTTTACAGCATGTTCGTATATCATCAGTTTTAACAAATGTAAGTCAGAAGCAAATTGATTATACCATGCAATGTAAAATTCTGTTAGGATTGCACTGATTAACTAATAACATCTAGACTTCTTGACATCTTGAAAGAACTGGTGTTCATTGTCTGACCCTTTTCTCTCTGATCAATACACCATAAACATTTTTAAATTTTTAAAATGTTAACCAGATATAGCATACTGTATGTTTTACTTACTAAAGCCATTACTTTTTCTTATAAAAAAGGAATAACATGCACATAAAGAGACTTTTTTTGGTCCTTAGCTGTCCAGTGCTGACCAATGACCAGACGCTGTCTGTGATGAAGAATGGACGAGGCCCAGAAGCTCTATTCAGGATCCAAATGTTTAAGTTTGTGGGCAGCTCCTACACAGACATCTTCCTCCACTGTAATGTGCAGATCTGTCACAGCAGTGCAGGAGCATGCCGGCCTGTGAGATCCCACTCTTTATGCCACTCTCAAATCACATGTTCACACCTTAAATACTACAACAGCAATTTCAAATGTGCAATATGTAGTAGTAGATGAAATTAACAAGAATTTACACACTAAACTGGTTTAATATGCAGCTAAAGCCAACTGAAATGACATCATTAACACATAATTCTCCTCTTTTTTCTCTTATATGGCGATATTACCACTTACCACAGAACTGCTCCACTGAGGATGCATCAGCACGCACACGCAGAGACGTTGCTCTGTCCCACACTGTGTCCTATGGACCAATAAAAAGACGTGAGGTTCACTCTGACAAAAGCACTCTGAGTAAGATTTATCTGCACTTTAATGTTTACAGTTCCGTAGAGATGCATGTGATTTGATCACTCAGTCAGTAACTTCCTATTTTATCCAATGACAAACATCTCTGCTCTAGATGCAAGTGTGCCCCCAGTGGAAACCTTTGTGCTCGGAGGTCTGTTGGTGGTTCTGCTGCTCATCACTGGTGTGTTTGGGAGGCTGTGGCTCAAAAGTAGACGGTCTTATCCTACCCAAGAGGCCCAACTTACCCTGTCCAACATACACCACATCTCAGAGGTGGCCAGCTAAGCTGGGGTCCACAAGAAATTACCTCTCTTACACACACCGACACATAATTAAATATATATTCTGTACAGAGAGCATTAGAACTATAGTATGTTGTTTTAATGAACTACAAACAAATAGGTGTAGTATATACAGTATATAGGTTTCATTGAGAAAGATTTGTTAGATGTGCATTTATTTTTATGATTCTTTAATCTGTTGTTTTTATTTGCTGTCAAATATGGCTAGGGAAATGAAGAAATTTAAAATAAAAGAAATTTCATATACTTGTTTGTTTGTTTATGACAGCCTACATTTAATTTATGCTGTAAATGCTGGAGTGAAAATTCAGTCCCTGGGTTACTAACTCTTTTCCCTAATATTAAATCTCATCCTCCATCTCCACTATCCTGCAGTCAACACTACTGGCATACAAAAGTCTTCTCAATGGAATTTCACAGCATTTCATAAAAATCAGGTTATTTTAAGGTTTATTACGAGGCTTGGGTCAGTTTGTTGATGTTCTACATCAGGTGCATTGACTCATTAAATACCGCGCCTTGCTTTGCTGAGGCGGAGCTTCGCTGGGGGCGGGGCATCGGTGACACAAATCCCCGCCCACTCATGCATATTCAGTAGTTCTAAAGTATTAACCGGTCAGTGTAAATAAACACGAGAAGAGACAGACAAAAGTAATAAACTGTGTCAATAATACGTTTTCGGTTTATGTAATTATAAAAGTGTTTGAACTACATACTCACAGTTAATTAAAAGTACGCCTGCCATACTGTCGCGGTAAGTAACGTTACTTTAAAGCTAACTGAGTTTGTTTTGACTAACTTGTTAGCTAGCGCTGTTAGCCGCATCTTATTCAGGAAATGGCCAGGCTGCTAGTCGTCTCATTGCCTGTTAGCAAAACCGGCTAAAATCTCACACCATGATGCTATTACCGAACAACATTAATGTCAGAATGATAGCTAAATACGTTTCTACTAACTATAAGTTCCTCTGCACTGGCATACTGGCTGGCTGTCTAGCTTATTGAATGCCACAAGTGCTTTATATAAAAAGACTTCTGTGCTAAAATTAGTTAGCATGGCTAGCTTTGGCTGCTGTCTGTCTGGATAATAACTTCTGTCTTATTAATAATAGCGGAGAGCCTGTGTCGTGTTAACGGTTAAATCATGGACGAGTAAAGAGCTAGCTAGCTTTCCAGCTGATTACTGTTTATTGTAGTATGCTGGGGTAATGCAGATAGAGAGTAGCTGGCTAGCTAGATAATTTGCTTAGTCAGCCAGTGATTTAATTCTCATGCTGACAGTGTCTGGTGTTTAGTTTTACTGTGGAACATGTCAGATGATTTCTCGGCCAGGGTTTATAGCCAAACCGGTGACATTTTGGTTAAAGCGACCTGGTGAAATGATACTAGCTGCTGTGGAAATAAAAGCCACCTGAACATGCAACGTGCTGGAGCTGTAAGTTTCACAATGTTTATCCACTGCTGCAATCACGTGTTGTGCTGAAAGACTAGTTGGGGAATAAATACACGTCCAGCACAAAGCTGTCTGAATACCTCGACTGTGATTAGCTTCAGACTGGAATAAAACACAAGAAGGAAGATGTGTGAGTTTCAGTAGAGGAGACACTGTTGCATCTAGGAATCCATACACAAATTTAAACTTGTTTATGATCGGGACCAAAAAATGTCATTTAAGTCATGGCAAGTGAATTAATCATGGTTGAGATATCATCAGTCTTTTATCTTAATAGATTTGGGACACTGTTGCATATTAGTTTAAATCAGTGTAAGTTACTATATAAAGTTATAAAGTATAGATACTTGTGAGTCTGAAACAGTTTTCTCAGTATTGGGATTATGGGGAAAACATGCCTCTAGCCATGGGACAGGTTAAGCCGCTGTGTCCTGTGCTCGGTAAGACAACCTTCACATTCAAATCAGTTGGTAAAGGATACTTTCTAAGAAATAATTTTGTGTAAATGATTGCTGAACCCTTTTAGAGTTTGTTAGTAAGGTTAGAATTCTGCATCATATGGGAATAATCATAATTACTACATTCTGACTGGGGGGGAAAAGAACCTTCAAGTCGACCTCTGAGTGGGAATTATGAATCAGAACTTTGGGAGCATTGTGATAGTCCTGATTTCTTCAGCTAAACTTGGTAGTGAGGCAGCTGACTACATTAACATGCCAGGTATCCTAGAAAATAAAGAATGAACTACAACTGATAAATTACACCACCTGCTTCAGTTCTGTTAAAGATTAGATAGAAATGTGCTAATGTTAAACATAAACACAGCTTTATGCAAATAATGCTAATGTTAGACAAAATTACAACCACCCTTTTTTTGATCTAGTAAACAACATTCCAGTCGGAATAACGAGAAGCTTTCCAGTCCTCCCAGATTGTCCCACATGGTGTATCACAAAACTGTAAAATGACTAGAAGTATAAATTGTAACTGTTGCTTAAATACACATTTACCTTTCAGACACAATCAGTGGTGACTTTCAGATTTATTTTAAGAGTTTCCACAAAAATATGGCATATACCATTTAGGAATTACAGCCATTTTAAGCAAAGTACCTCCATTTTCAGGGGCTCAAAGGTATTTGGACAAAGTGACATAATTGTAAATATAACCATAATTTTAATACTTGGATGAAAATCCTTTGCAGTCAATGACTGCCTGAAGTCTGGAGCTCATGATCTCAAAACTCAGATTCTGAGTTTCCTCCCTGGAGATGCTTTGCCAGGCCTTCACTGCAGCCACCTTCAGTTGCTGCTTGTTTGTGGATCTTTCTGCCTTCAGTCTTGTCTTCAGTCTTGTCTTCAGTAAGTGAAAAGCATGATCTATTGGGTTGAGATCAGGCGACTGACTTGGCCATTGAAGAATATTCCATTTCTTTGCCTTCAAAAAGTCTTGAGTTTCTTTCGCAGTATGTTTAGGGTCATTATCCACCTGCACTGTGAAGCGGCGTCCTATCAGTTTTGTAGCATTTGGCTGAATGTGAGCAGAGAGTATAGCCTTATACACCTCAGAATTCATCTTGCTACTTCTGTCAGTAGTCACATCATCAGTAAACACCAGTGAGCCTGTTCCAATGGCAGCCATACATGCCCATGCCATAACACTTCCTCCACCATGTCTGACATATGATGTGGTATACTTTTTATCATGAGCTGTTCCTTTCTTTTGCCATACTTTTCTCTTTCCATCATTCTGGTACAAGTTAGTCTTGGTTTCATCAGTCCAAAGAATCTTATTCCAGAACATGGGAGGCTTTTTTAGATGTTTTCTGGCAAAGTCTAAACTGGCTTTCCTGTTCTTGAATGTTACCAGTGGTTTGCACCTTGTTGTAAACCTTCTGTATTTACATTTATGAAGGCGTCTCTTGATTGTAGATTTTGACAATGATACGCCTACCTTCTCCAGAGTATTCTTGACTTCTGTTGATGTTGTGAAGTGGTTTTTCTTCACCAAGGAAAGGATTCTGCAATCATCCACTTTAGTTGTCTTCCGTGGTCTTCTAGGCCTTTCGATGTTGTTGAGCTCACCAGTGCTTTCTTTCTTTTTAAGAATGTACCCAACTATTGATTTGGCCACACCTTAGGTTTTTGCTATCTCTCTTATAGATTTATGTTGTTTTTTCAGCCTAATGATGGCCTCCTTCACTTGCATTGAGATCTCCTTGGACTTCATATTGGTAGCTCCAGTCGAACAGCTGCCAAATGCCAACTCAGTACCTGATATCAACTGGAGACCTTTTATTTGATTAATTTGTCTTGAAGTAACGAGGGAATGGATTGCACCTGGTCAATTAATTTCTTGTCAGTCAATTGTCCAAATACCTTTGAGCCCCTGAAAATAGAAGTACTTTGCTTAAAATGGCAATAATTCCTAAATGGTAAATGCCATATTTTTGTGGAACCTCTGAAAATAAATCTGATAGTCTACACTTTGATCACATCTTGATTGTTTTATTTCAAATCCATTGTGGTGGTGGTGTATAAAGGCAAAATCACCAAAACTCTGTCATTGTCCAAATACTTCCGGACCTGACTGTAGATGCTGGATTTTACTTGGATCATAAGATCACGCTACATAGTGATAAGAAAACTAATAAATAAACAAATCAATCATTTACTCAATCAATTAATTAATTTTAGAAAATGCTTAAATTATTTCAAATTCTGGGCTCCTAAATCTTTGGCAGATTCCAGCCAAATTTCAGGAAGAATTTGATAACTCTGTTTGATCACTCAGTGCTCTAAACTATGTCCCAGTTCGACTTGCATGGTACCTGGGTTATGAAAGTAACCAAATTCGGCTTATGGGTAATGAGCCATACCGCACCACACTGTCTGGTGGAAAAACACTGCTATACAGCCTCACATAAAGGGAGGTGAGTGTTTTTGATTGAAAATGTATCTGCCCTTCTATAACAGACTGCTCAGAAATAAAAGGTCATGTTTCCACTGTGCAAGAGGCAACGTGACTGTGCAACCTAAGAGGTGTTGCTGTTGTGAAATGGCTTTACTCAGACCTTCAGTAAACATAGGCTGCAGCAAACAAGAGGAATTACAGCTATCCATCCATCTTATGGCTCAGAAGGAACTTTAAACATGAGTAAAGTCAACTCAGTATTTCATGACCTGTTATAATTCAGGTTCTCTTTATCTTATCTTTGCAGGTAGATCCTGAGGCAAAGCCGTACTGAAAACATCTTGCTACAGTTAATATATGTAATGGAGGAGCTACACATTCATTGCCAGAATTGTGTGAACAGAAGATGCATGGTAAGACTGGAGACTGGGGTTTCGTGTGACCTCATGGGCTGTCCTCTTGTGTGTGGGGCAGTTTTCCACTCATGTAAAGCAGATGAGCACCGATTACTATGTCCATATGAAAGAGTGCCATGCCTAAATAGTGGTTTTGGATGCCCCTTCACTATTGCCAGGATGAAAATGGCACAGCACCTGGGAATATGTCCAGCCAGTGTTGTGTGCTGCACCATGGAATGGAACCGATGGCCTGTTAGCTATGCTGATCGTAAATCCTATGAAAACTTGAGTAAGGAAGTTACTGATGTAGAACAGCTAGATATGGCATTGGCTCTACAAGATCAGCGCATGTTACTCGAGTCTCTCAAAGTGACCACCACTGTGGCAAAAACTGCGGATGGACAAAATGAAGAAAATGAAAGATTAAACTCTAGTATCGAAGAAGCAGACTTGAAAAATGGACTAATTGAAATGGATGGGGAGACGTACGATGAACTTTACAAGGCGTCAGTGGAAACCAGCAGAAATTTAGCAGCAGCTTTGGACATTCTCAGCAGTGCAAACAAAGGTATTGACTTGATTATGGAAAACCTCAGTGGTAAGAATGTAGATAAAAATGGGGCTTGTCACAGTGGTATAAATGGGGATCATTGTTCAAAAGAAGATAAAATGGAGCTAATGAGAGAAAGTGACACAGATTCAGAGTGTGAGCTAGGAGCTGTAGGTGGAGTAGACCATGCTTTTCCAGTAGATTTTGATGAAGATGAGAGCGAGTGGAGGGAGCAAAGTGCATTTGATGAGCCTTCTGATGAAGAGGAGGAAATAAATGGCAATATGAATGTTGATGGACATGGCTTTTTAAATGTAGAGGATAATCAAAATCATGTCAGGCTTGAAATGCATGTGGAGAGACCCGTGGTAAATTTCAACAACTTTGCAGATGCTAGGCCAATGATGCCTTATCATTCCATGCCCATTGTAGCACGGCAACCAGAAATGGCCCATTCACCCCAGTTCCCTCTACCTCCACCCATACCTCTGCCTGATTTAGTGCAGAACAATGTTTTACACCAACTGCCTGTTGAAATTGAGGACCGGTGGCTGGAGCGCAAGTTGCAGAACCTTCAAGTTCTTAGAGGCATGGGTATGTTTACATGTAACGGACGGAAGACTCTTCTGTCCAGTCCATATTTGTTCCGGGCTAAGATGGAAGATAAGGCAGTGGACACTTCAGACCTAGAGGTTGTGGACGATCCAATAGGCCTTCATGGTATCGACTTGATCACTGCTGCTTTGCTCTTCTGCCTCGGTGACTCCCCGGGTGGTAGAGGCATTTCGGACAGCCGTTTTGTAGATGGGTATCGAATTGACTTTGGCACACAGACTTTTTCCTTTCCCTCTGCTATACTGGCCACCAGCACCATGGTGGGTGACATCGCCTCAGCATCTGCCTGTGATCATGCCAGCCCTCAGCTGTCCAACCCCAGCCCATTCCACACACTCAGACTGGACCTGGTGCTGGAGTGTGTTGCTCGTTACCAGACCAAGCAGCGCTCTATGTTCACATTTGTGTGTGGGCAGCTGTTTCGCAGGGACGAGTTCTCCTCCCATTTTAAAAACGTCCATGGGGACATCCATGCTGGGCTCAATGGCTGGATGGAGCACAGGTGCCCTTTGGCATTCTATGGTTGCACCTACTCCCAGAGGAGGTTCTGCCCCTCTGTGCAGGGCTCTAGAATTATTCACGACCGGTACCTGGGCTCATTTGGTGTGCGGTCTGGCTTAGCGGAACGTCCAGGTAAAGTCCAGTGCCTCGATCGCTCCCACTGTGACCACCTCAGCAGCTTACCCTTTGAGCTACTGCAGCATGTTGCAAGCTTTCTGGATGGTTTTAGTCTGTGCCAGCTGTCCCGAGTGTCTCGTACCATGAGGGACGTTTGTGCTAGTCTGCTAAAATCACGTGGTATGGTGGTCTTGCTTTGGGCGAAGACAAGACGTGTAGATGGATCTTTCTCATGGCAGATTCATGACAAGGCAAGTTATGTTTATGTCTCTAATTCTCAGAGTCTTGTGTTACAGAAGATCTTAATAAAGTGGTCTCCCTCTGCATGTGACTTTTAGGTATGGAGATTTAGCACAGCCTTTGGAACAGTGAATGAGTGGAAATTTGCCAACATTTCCAGTATGGCTGACCACCTAAAGACCTGCAAGTTCAACACAGTGGCCCGTCGAGAGGAAGCCGTCCCTCTGCCATGCATGAGTCACACCAGAGAACTGACTAAAGAAGGTCGCTCAGTGTGCTCCATCCTCAGGCCAGTCTTATAGGCTGAGCTTAAAAGAAAAATGTTCTGCTGTAATGGCTTTCAGTGTGACAGATGAGTGTGAAGTTTTCATTTAGTAATACCGGGGTTGGAGTTCTTACTATGTAGTATCATAGGAATTAAATTAAGCAGAGCCTTAATGTGAATACATACTTATTTACATTCATTTTCTAATAAAACATGCTGGCTTTATTATTGTGATTTTATATTCACTTGTACAGATGGACAAAACATATTTTGAGTTCTGCTTTATTGCATCATTGCTTGCAGGCATGTCCCTTTAGGACAGAAACACAGTGCAAAGACAAATAGTGATCAAAAATAGTTTATTTAGGAATGTAATAATGTTAAATTACCATTTGTCTTCAGCACGTTTGCAACTACGGACAGTTTAACAAAACAGTTAAACAGTTTTTGGTTTTTAGATATACAATATGTAGCACTTTACTAAAGAACTCTAAAGTTTACTTTTCAAAATCTAATCGAATGTTACTAAAACCTGTAATGTTTTGATGCTAAGTCATTGCTGTCATTATTCACTGTGGTTACAAGTGTACACTAACGTTTTACAGTAATGTATATACACTCACAGTCCACTTTATTAGAAACACCTGCACACTCATGCAATTTTCCAGTAAGCAAATCAGGTAGCAGAAGCACAGTGAATAGAGTCATGCAGATACAGGACCTGAATTGGACTGCTGTTTTGTTTTTGTTTTTTTTCTTCTTCTGAGTTCTGTGAAAAGTCTAGAGACCGTTGTGCTAAAAAATTCTGAAGATCTGAAATATTGGAATACTCCAATACTCTGACCACCTGTCTGGCACCAACAACCATGCCACGGTCAAAGTCACTGAGATCACGTTTTTTTTTTCCTCCCCAATTCTAATGTTTGATGTGAACATGAACTGAATCTCTTTACCTGTATCTGCATGATGTTATGCTTTGCGCTGCTGCCACACAGTTGGCTTATTGGATAATTTCCTATTAAAGTGGCTGGTGAGTGTATGTCAGTGCATTTGGATCCTGTTGGACAACTGTATCTCTCCAATTTTTTTCTTCACAAAATAAGCCGTAATGACAGCCTGCTGGACAGGTCTAAAATGTCTGCTATTCAGTTAGCATTCAGTTGTTGGACAAATCACTAAATACAAATGTGAACATGTGAACAACACATTTCCAAGAGTTTCTCTAATGTCTCTCAGGGTTCTAAAGCTGAAAAGGGGAATAAGAATGAACAGCTTAACGAAAGAAACATGATGTGAAGTCATAACTGTACTTGCATATTTAATGTCCAATGTGTAAGGCAAGAAGAGCTTTATGGTTACTGGGATATCAGTATTAAATAAATACTAATAAAAACAGCAAAAATTCGAAAACTGACAAAAAGAAGCAGCTGAAACATTGAAACATTTAGTGTGATGTCCCTACTTTTTTAAAAATGGAACAGCTGAAGTGTGCACATTTTGTAGCATGGTATTAGCACACAATTGTGTATTAAAACAGCTTAAAACAGTCATTCAAATTGGTTGCCAATAGATTTGCATGGTTTAGCATTGCTGTCTTAAATTCTGAGTATTGAATATTTTTGGTATGGACAAATGACATTTTTATAGCCATATATTTTACAGTGATGGCAGATTGGCTGCACTTTTATGAAGATCATATGATCATTTCTGACTCCTTATGCATGTGATGCTTATGAGTGGAAATATCAAACGTTTGTCTGACCTTAAACAGTTTTCATTTTTGTGTATCATATATGATATTTTTTGAATACACTTATTAAATATATAACAATAAAACCCATTGGTGCTGATTGCAGGTTTTCTTTATTTAATTTATTTATGAAACTGTTTTAATATCATTTGTAAGACAGATGTAGCCTGTGTTGTGAGCTAAAGTACCTAGGCCTACATTAGATTAAGTGTGTCTATAAAAAAAAAAAGAAGTTAAAAACATTTCTCAGATCACTTATATCTGTTAATTATTTACTTCAGAGCATTTAAAACAAGCCCAGTACCTGATGTCTAATGAAAAATGTAAATATAGGGTGTGAAAAACTTTTGACTGGCAGTGTACATGGTTAGATTCTTCAGCATCTAGGGTGTTAATGAAGGGTGTCTAGTTAAAAGCTATTTATCTGAGTAAGATTTCTTATGTTAGAATATAATACTGAATGTAGGAGTTTGGCAGTCACGTGACGAACACTCAGCTTTGAGAATATACTGTGTGAATACTACAGGAAGCAGTGTTTCTTTATCACCACGAGGTGGCAGTAGCAGTTTGTGATTCATTTATACACTTTATAATCTAAATGGCAATCCAGTTAACAAGGCCTTCAGGAGTTAAAGCTGGGAAATCAGTAAAGTATGCAGGGCTGTGGCCTTTCAAACTGCTGTTTGACCTCTACAATAAACAATGGTTTTGCTTCATATACACAAAACTGTATTGAGCAGACTGTGAAAGAGAGCAGTGAGCCAGTGTGCCTATATTAATATCAGGTTACATAACTGTATTAATTGACGAAGCATGAACTTGAAACTTTTAAGGGTTGCCATGGGGCTCTCGAATTCTGAACTCCTTGGTTGTAAGTTCTTCAGAAATGGTATTTGATTTTAAAAATAAATAGAGAAAAGTTCAGGGTCTCTTACTCCGAATGACATTACCCAGCTGTAATAAGCCAGCTTCTGTCTGAAAGGGCACTCTGATGGAAATAGCTTCAAAACTTAAATATATCTGACAGTGCTGGGGCTGAATACGATATTTAGAGTGTGAGTCATCAATAGACTGATTAATCTGGTGAACAGGCTGACCGAGTACGTGATGCATGGTGAGCCCTTGCAATTTCATCTGCTCATGTGACTCAATAAAATTAGTTTGTGGAGCATCAGCTGTCTGAGAGCTTGCTTGGCTTACAAACACATTTTCCATTTGGATTTCCCTTAAACAAGCATGAGGATTGTAATGAGTCTTTCCACTGCTTATGATAAGTAATTTTTTCTCTTTGACACACTGAATTTAACTGCTGGCTTTCTTGTTCAGCATTATCAAATAACGTAACCTCCAAATGAGTATGCTGAGTGAGTGAGTTAATAAATGTGGACTGTGGCACTGCCTTCATGACAGGTTAAATACTAACCTCAGCAAACCTAAGAAAGCTTTTTGGTCCTTCCAGCTTTGAACTTTAAATGATGATGTAGGAAACTTTGACATGTAAACATGATTTCCTGACAATTTGTTAATTCTATATTATTTTATATACATTTTATGCAATTAATATAATTTTAACATTTAATGTATTTTGTTTATTAATATTTTAAATAAAATGTATGTCAGTAAAATTCTGCCTGATGCAGCACATTCAGACAGGTTGTGTTTAGACTAGATGTTTAGTTAAAAGAGGGATAAAATATTCTCAAATTTAGATTTTCCATTTGATGTCAGATATAGTGGCTGTAGAAGACTAAGACAGGCTTACTCGATAATTTAATAGATGTAAAAAAAATAATAATAAATTAATGGATGTTTTATTTCATAGTGTAATGACAGAGTCTGTCACCAGGCAGTGAGAAAACAAAATTAAGCAATCACTCAAGTGGATATAATTATGAATAGACTCACAAACAAATCACAGAAGAATATATCTCATTAATGATAAATGAGTTCAGTGACAAAATGTAATTATGGTGAGATTAAAAAAAAACTTTTCCCTTTAATCAAAAAGCAGTATAAATATATTGGATTTATAACTTTTGAACTGCATGACATTCATAAACAGGCCCAGTATGCAGATATATATATATATTATATTATATATATATATATATATATATAAAGCACAGTGATTGTGTTATGTTGTGGTATCAAACACAAACATGCTTTTTAGTAAGTGGAATCTTGCTAACAAAACCCAACATCTTGCAATATTTGAGTTTTAAATACTGTGATCTGATCTTTACATTTCTCCTGGAGCATTTTTTATTTTATTTCAAATCCTCTTATCTTTTATGCTGATATTATGTGCTACAAGTAATGGTGAATATCCAATTGAAAATTCCTGCTAAGCTCCGGTCAGCCGGACAGATAGAACAGGGTTTAGAAGACACACTATGTTTATTGTGGATCACATTCAGAGTAACTTCCTAGTCACTAACACTGAAATCTGCATTACTATAACTAATGAAATTAACAAATTCAAAATGCATTACTGAAAGAGTGAAATAATAAGTCATAATAAGATTTGGCCTTCATGTACATGAAGAAGAAGCCTTAACACAGACAATATCACAGAATCTAAACAGACAAAGAAAAGCTATAGAGCTATTTGGCTTTGCTCAGAAGGATCTGCTGTGTATCTTTACTTCAAACTCACATCCAAAAACATCACAGGATGCCAAAACTGGAGCCGGATCTAACCTAACGCTGTAAATAATATTTACAGTCATCAGACACCAACATTATTGTGTAGTCAAACAAATGCAGTGACAGGGTTCTAGCTTGTCACTTCCTCCTGAAAAGTCATCTGTCTGGTGTGTTCCTGATCCCTCTTGTCCACTGTCCTGTTGCACACACGGTGTTCTCTGAAGGGACTGCAGGGACATTTGGCTGTATGTGTATTCTTCATTCCTGTAGACACAAAACAGAAAGATACAATGACAGCAGTTACATTCAGAGTTATGACTGTTTCCACAGAAATAAAACAAAATGATAGCTTCAGGCTTCAGTGCACTTTTCAAAAGTCCAAGTCAAATTAAAGTACGATTTAGTAATTCACACAGTCATCAGCTAATACCAACAAAGACAAATACTCTTCCTGCCTGGAAGCCATGAAAGCTAATTAAACTTCTCAAAGAATAAGAGTTCACACACAAACTGGCATTTAATGGTCCTGCATTAGGTTATGGTTTTAGATTATGAGTAGCACCTTTTAAAGATGATTAATTGTTCTTCGTAGTGCAATATAATAAAAATAGAGGTTTGTTGTCCTACTTTATCATTCGAGTTCATATTTTCATGTGAAATCTTGTACAGAGAACGTATGGAGATTTCATCATGTGTCACTGACACATTAGTGATTCAGTCTGCACTCAGCAGTGCCACAGTGAGCACTACACTGGCATGTTATTAACCATGTGCAGAATCAATGAGGAATGAGTCACAGTCTTCCTGCTAACAAATGTTTTGGTACTCACAATGTGTCAACAGATTCACTCTTTGTTTAGGCTCACCTAAACCAAGTAGGTAAGAAATGCATAACTGGGGAGATATATTTTTAAGTGAAAAAAGTGGAAGTGATGTCAAAGAAATTTGATAACAAAAGTTCTAGGTCCAGATATGAGCTATATGTTTTTTAATTAACACTTTTATCATGTTTTAGTTGTAATTCTGAAAAGCGTAATGATTAAGGAGTCAAAAATGCAGTAGGATTGTAGAAACAATGAGCCCATAAAGGGTTTTTCTTTATTCAGATAGTAACGCCTCCCAGAAAATTACGTTTTTAGGCACTTCTTCCCTTCTGCAATTACAGCCACACCCCAGAGTATGGCTTAGGGCTGTAACTGGATGGTGATTGCATTTCAGTCTGGCACTATTTCAACACACTGATGAAACAGATATGCAATGCAACTGGAAATTACATTTTCTATTTGATACTTCTCTATCACCTGATTCATAATGGTTGTTTTTTCATTAATCAATACTAATGAGCACAAGATGATGTGAGGAAAAGCCTAGCTGTAGGTGTAGATCCACATTCATATTGATCTGCAGAGAGACTAAGATGCAACAAAACCAAGATAGTGGTGGAGGAAAACATCATTAGGCAAGATTCAAGATCCAGGACTTAGGTGACTCGACAGGCAAATAACAATCACGGGGTTGCAGCAGGGTTTCTGCCAGGTTTTGTGTTTCTAATGAGTGCTCCTGAATTGAAAATTATTTATGAAAAAAAGTGAATGTTGAGAATATAGACAGTAAAAGAAATGCATGGTGATGAGAGCAAAAATGGGCCAGTGTGCAGAGATGTAGAGAGCGGGTGGTGTATTTCATTACTGCAGACTGTTAAGCATGTGATGAATAATGAGTCCTCTGATTTGCCTCCTGATTTCACTACACAAAAAAGGGCCTCTATAAAAAAATGTGAAAAAGAATTATCCTGATGTGAACTGATCAAGCTCGTCATACTGTATTTGCTGAGCAGCATATATAAAGATTTTGACATTATTAATTATTTCTACCATTTTTGATGTGTGATCTGTAAATAATTAAAAATAAACAATCATGTCAAAATCACCTCTACAAAAAGGGATTCAGGAATTACAGACTATCATATGATGGGTATGCTGTACAATGAATAATTTCAGCTACAGAGACAGCTGAAAAGATGAACAGAGCTGTGCATTATGTGTGATTTGTTTGTATAACTGGACAGTATCTACAATGTATGACATGATATAGTGTGATGCTCAGTGCAATATTACACTGCAATATACTCACATGTCTAGATCAATGGTCTGGACTGGCAGGTATCCAAGACGTGGGTGCTTAGTGAAGTACTTCTTAGAGCGAAACTTGTTTTTGAGCACCTTGGTGAAATCACGCACATCTTCCCCAGAGGTGGTCTGTAACAGAGTGTAACTCATAAACAAACATCTATTCAATCCATGTGACCAGTTTGTGCATCCAAGTCTTCATAGTAATGCCCTATGCAAAAATGTACAGGAATTTACTAAAAAATATATTACAATTTATTCCAGAGACTATTGTAAAACTGCTCCTCACACAGAAGTACTGCTTCAGCACTGTGCTCATCAACAATTCAATTCAATTCAATTCAATTTTATTTGTATAGTGCTTTTAACAATGGACATTGTCACAAAGCAGCTTTACAGAAATAAATGGATTCACAAAAATATATTGTAAACATTTGAATTTATCACTGTGAATTTATCCGTAATGAGTAAGCCAGTGGCGACGGTGGCAAGGAAAAACTCCCTGAGATGATATGAGGAAGAAACCTTGAGAGGAACCAGGCTCAAAAGGGAACCCATCCTCATCTGGGTACAACGGATAGTGCGATTATAAATAAATCCCTTCTATTGTGTACTATATGGACAAATAGTGCAATTGTGCAACCAATAAATTCATCAACAGACAGAGACACAAAGCTACAGCCTGAGGCACAACCTCCACATTGCTGTAAGTGCCACCATGAGAAAGCCATCATAAAAGACAAAGATGCAGAATACACACACTCAAGATTCCACACACCTTTCCCTCACTCTTCTCACTTTCACCATCAATCTATAAATAAACAACACCACCCAGGTTCAACTGATAATTGTTATCTGTGTGACTGTGTTCATGGTTGGCCAGTGGCTATACTGTGTCACATAATTTTCACACATTTTCATAGGGTACAGTATTCAAATTATCTTCTCTACTCTTTTTTGGGTTCCAAAATATAAGAGAACACAAAAAGATTAAAGATTGTTATGGTGAAATGCCACTTGCTCTCTCTTGTATCGGTCCATGGCTTATGCTCTTACATGTGTACCAACAAGAATGCCTTGGAGTTCTTTCAGAATTACTTTATAATTTGTCTATTATATTTCAATAGAGAGCATCACACATTGTTAGTGTCTCATTTTAGACGAAATACAACGTATTAGTAATTATTAAAAAAAACATGCATTCGGTGTGTTTTAATAAGAGCATAGTAAAAGCATGAGAAGACATGATGCTCACAGGGGTGCAGTATTCCACCATAGGATAGGTTAATTTGTGACTTCTAGTAGTTCTTCCAGTGAAAAAACATCTCTGACACACATCATAGTTGAAATGCTTCAGACTGCGATACCTGAGAAATGAGCATATGTTTATTCACTGTTCCACTCACATATAGAGTTCATATTTCTTAGTAATTGCTATAATTACATAATCTAAACTAAAGGAAAGAGGGATGTTCACAAAATCTTCTTTGATGAGTTTACCTAAAGCCCACCATAGGACACTCTTTACAGATGTTACACTTGGCCTTGTGCTTGGAGGTCTCAGCTGCAGCCAATCTGTGCAACACCGGCAGCCACACCATGGACTGAGGCTCCAGATGCATCCACTCCACAAACTGCTCCAGGTCAACTGTGTCCTTATGGCCCACCTGAAGTACATCAATAAAGACTGATTACTCATTTATCCCCAATGAGGGGATAGATTTTTTTTCATTCATTCATCTTTAGTGACCACTTTAACTTGGTCAGGGTAGTTTTTGAGCTGGAGCCTATCCTGGGAACACGGGGTGCAAGGTGGAGAATACACCCTGGATGGGACACCAGTTCATCGCAGTGCACCATGCACACACTCATTTACACCTAGTACAATTTACCATACTCAATCCACCTGCCAGCATGTTTTCTGGCAGATGGGAGGAAACTGGAGAATCCAGAAGAACCCAACGCCAGCACGGAGAGAACTGGCAAAACTCAACACAGTAACTTGCGCTCAGATTGAACTGGGGACCTGGATCTGTGAGGCAGCAGTGCTACTGTGCCACTGTGCTGCCAGGAAAAGTTTTCACTTTTCGAATTTAAGGACACTTCAGTAAAACATTTGTTGATGAGCTTCTTCATAGGTACCAGAGGAGGTGTGTGTTACCTCCAAATAACTCGTTCAACTCCATTCCAGCAATAGGGAAGCTACTCACTACAAACTACATTATGAGAAAATGGAGGTACTAAAATAATCAAGGATCTTCTAGAAGACTATTTATCATTTTAGAGGCATATTCATCTATGACAGGAGAGTGTAATGTTCCTGAACTTCTTCATCAGCAGGAGGTTAATGTGCAATTTTATCAGAGCTGACAAATGGAGAATTATTTGTCATTCTAATCTTTCCTCATGACATCAGACCTGTTACTACTTTTATACATCAATTAGAGCAGGTCAATAGAGATAAGAAGTAAAAAGATCGTTTATTTCATTTATTGGAATATCATCTAGAATGGGTTTATGGTACGGCATATGTGCCAGCTCAGTGGCAGTAAAAAGAGGTGACTAGATTCATACATATTTCGTATGTGTCATGAGAACACATACACTATATGGGTAAATGTTTGTGGAGACCTGACCAACACACCCATATATGGGCCTTCCTCACACTGCTGCCACAAAGTTGGAAGTACACAATTGCATAAGATATCTTTGTATGCTGCAGTATTATGATTTCCCTTCAATAGAACTAATGGGCCCGAACCTGTTAGAGCACGACAACGCCCCTGTGCACACATCAAGGTCCATAATGACATAGTTAGCTGATAGTGGTGTGAAAGAAATTTGAGTGGCCTGTACAGAGCTGTGACCTCAACTCCACTGAACACCTTTGGGATGAATTGGAATACCGACTGCTAGGCGTTATTGTCAAACATCATTATTGTTCTTGTCACAAATCCCTACAGCCACACTCCAAAATCTCATGGAAAGACCTCCCAGAAGAGTGGAGGTTATTAGAACAGCAAAAAAGGGACCAACTCCATATTAATGCCCATAGTTTTGGAAAGGGATGTTCAGCAAGCACATCTGGTTGTGATGGTCTGGTGTCCACATATTTTTGGTCATATAGTAGAAATCTATGATATACTGAATTACAGATGCAGTATATGTGCTCATAAATCAAATGCAATTCCTTGAACCCTTTTACTTAATGTTTTATTACAGGTTTTAGAGTGGCAATCATCAAGACAATCAAGACAATCGAGACAAAACTCTCACTCAAGGACAAAAAATGTGTAGGCTTGTTGTCTTCGACTCACATGCTGAAAGCAACTGTGGACGCTTGGTTCCACATTACTCCCTCCGAAAGCAGCAGCCTCACCCAGCTCATAGGGGATCTGGATAGTGGTGTGCAGCAGCAGTGCCAGCTGTTTTGGGTTACACACTCCTGCAGAACTGGCCACCTGAGTGAACAGATCTATGGAGAGGTACCATGAATTAGGACTGAGACTGATATTTGGCTGGAATCACAGACTGATACTGCTGGGTATGTAGGTAGTAGCCTAAAAGACAAGGTTTTGTCTTTTTAGGCTACTACCTACATACCCAGGAGAGTGGTGCATTGGGTTGTATTGCTACCTTACAGTTCTAGGGTTTCCAATTTGATTCTGAGCTCATGCCCTGTATTCCTATGATAGGCTACGGATACACCACAACCCTGACCAGGATAAAGTGGGTACTGAAGATGAAAAATGAATTATTGCTTTCAATATACTGAAGGTGAAGTGCCACAGTCTTTCTGAGATTAAAAAAAAAGATTAAAAAAAGCAAAATACCTACATTCATACTTCTCTTCAAGGTGTCCCTTTGAAAAAGAAAGAAGCCCTATCTTCATGGACAGAACTTGAACTTTCCCACTTCGATCCCTAAGACAAATAAAAAAGTAATGAATGTCAATGGAATCTTACATAATGAGATCAGACCATTTTTTAATTTTTTTTTTAAAAATAAAGCATTTTATTCAGAGCAAAATCATAAAAAATCCATTCTGACTTAAGAGAGTCATCAACAATATATTAACATACACAAGACTTGTCATGATAGTCACGAATTTTATCTTTATGAATTTTGTGGATAGTCTAATAGTCACGGTGAAATATTGTTTGTGGCATTCATACATACCTGTCATAAACATTTAGAAGCCAGTTAAGACACAGGTCCACACACAGGGGGATATCGATGAGATCTGGATACACCTGCTGAAGTTCAGTGTATATTGTCAATAGACAGGTAATGATGGCTGGAACCTCCAAAACTTGCTCATTATGAGTCAGCTGATGTTGTTCAAAGATACCCTGAGCCATGGCCAGCTCCAAAAGGTCCACTAAAAAAGATTCATATTCATTTATTGCTTCATCTCCACTCATTCCTCTCCCCACAAGAGACACATCTTTAATGAATTCTATTCAGTGCATTTTAATAGAAAGCAGTAGAGCATAGCACATCCCCTGGCATGCAACAAAAACCTTCAAACTCAAAAGCCTGGGAAAAAATTACACTAATTTTATCAGATTTGAAACCAATTATACATTCCAACCAATGTACAGTTCATTAACATCCAACATTTGCCTTCTAGCTCACTTGACAGAACACATTTCTGCACAACTTGTGCTGAACTAATGCTGTCAGTAGCTCCATTTTGGCTCCAAATGTCTTATGGGTATTGTGAGATTTGGCACTCAAAGGCTGTGCTCACTAATGGTCCTCAATACACTCAGCTAAAAGGCCTGTGGAAGACTGCCATGCTGAAATTCATTTTATCTTTTACATTAATCACCAGACTGTGTTAAACACCTTCCTTGTTTTTGGCATCCAATGGCAAAATGGCTGTATCAGAAGCAGGTAGACACAGAAAGTGAGAAGTCACTCACAGCACAAGGCTTTCTGAACTCTGCGGCTCTTCAAAGCGGTGCGGTAGGCTGAGAATCGCACATGCCGGAGCTCAGCTACAGGAAAAGAGTATTGTTATAAATGTAATTATCACATACAGACCACATATAGATTTTACCATTTCCTTTTTTGAAGTTATCTTGCATGTAAATAATAAAAATGCCTTAAATTAATCAGTATTTTATTTTTAGATCAATTTAAGTCATGTTTTTTAAATGGCATCCTCAGACACCGAATTTTAGACTCACTCATTGACTGAAATAGCTGAGTCATCATTGGATGATCCCATGATGTGGTCTGCTTTTCATGACTGAAAGTTCAGAATTTTTAACAAATCCAATTAGAAAATAGCAAGGAACTTAACATACTGCATTACTGAGATGATGTACGATCTCATATCTTGAATAAACCTATGACTGAAAATATGTTGTGATTAGAAAAACATCAAATCAAACTCACTTGATGTAATAAGGAACACTGTTATGCAATACCGCCCTCTGCCATGGGTACTGAACAGAGACTGTTGAGGAGACATGAACCACTTAGTATCATTTTATAACTTATGACTCTTTATCAAACATGTACCATGGTTAAGACGCAAGTACAAAATTGGCTGTGCAACAGACATGGTTGAAAACTTACAGAAAAATAAAACATAAGTGAAGGTATGAGTATTATATCAAAATAAATTCAACTGGAAGTAGCTGAAAATTATCTAAAAAAAATGGCAATGATTTTAATGGAAAGTAGAGGTTATATGAAAAGTTTTGAAGGTTAATGTAGAGGTTAGGGGTAGAGATAGCATTCATACCTTTTTCTTGCAACTTTATTTTTTTTTAAATTGAACAAAATGCAGCCAAATTACCTCGAACTGCTAATTCAGAATTATACAAATTTCTCATTAGATCAGATTCTTTTTTTTTTTTTTAATTAAAACAGCTTCACTGTATAAAGAGAAAGTAAGACTAATCAGCATGGTGACTGGTATCCATAATGATAGATCTGATGTTTTTAATATAGTTAATAAATAATGTTAAAATGCACAGAAACATAGTTAATTTGATTGACAGCCAAGCAATATACATATATCACACAACAGTACAATCATGCCAGTATTTTTCTGTACAACTTTACCAGATAAGAAGTCTTGAGACAACAGTCTGTTATCAACTTGAGTATCTAGGACCTGTCTGTGCTGATTCATCGCTGGTGCCTGTGAAAACGTGATTAAAGGTGACATAACTATGCCAGAGTTTAAAAGCTTTGACTCTGCAAAAAAAAAAAGCCCTCTGTAACAAACGTAAATAGAGAGAGGAATCTTACACTGTTTTCAAATCTAAAATGCCAAATTCTTACAAATTGTCATATTGACCTTACTGTTAAAAGTTTTTCATCAAATATATGTGCTGCAGTGGCATGCTCAAGATGAATGACCTGTTCTCACGTTATAGTTCTTACATGGCTAAAGAATATTTTTATGCAGACTGTCTGGAAGTGTTTACTGAGACATTTCACCCACTGCAAGTCTTGCATTTTTTACTTGCTTTCTTCTGTTTCTCCTGCAACATTTAGTGACATCCAGTTGTTGGTAAAATACTTAAACACTTTTGTTTGCCTTTGACATTGTGGTCACAAATGGATAGACTGTTTATCTTTTCTGAAAACTTTAGTGTAAGAGGATGCCTGGAGGTAAATGTTTAATTATCAGTGTCCTTCAGCAGTCCAGATCAATAGCAAAGGTCGATATCATGGCTCTGAGGATCCACAAAAGATTATGACAGTCACATACTCATCAAAAGGCAAGACACTAACTGCAAACAAAGCAAGATGTGACATGGTGCTATTAATGTAAGATTAAAAACGATCAATTCCACTATGCCATCATTGAAATATGAATGTGATAAGGTCAGTTAGTCATACAAGGATGACTGGTTGCCATTTTTGCCCGTGTTAACACCTAATCTGATGAAAAAGGATGACATTTTGTGGCCAAAAAATTGCCCGTTGCTGATGTGGAATTTAGATATTACGTTTTATAATAGACCTACCCGGAACATTTCACTCACACTTTTGTATTTCAGTAATACTCCATATGGCCAAAAATATGTGGAGACCTGACCATCAAACCCATATGTACTTGTTATTCCAAAGGCATGGCATTAACATGGAGTTTTTCCCCCTTTGCTGCTATAACAATCTCCAGTCTACTGGGAGGGCTTTCCACTAGATTTTGGAATGTTGCTGTGGGGATTTGTGCTAATTCAGCCACAAAAACATTAGTCTGGTCGGGCACTGATATTGGCAGAGGAGGCCTGGCCTTGCCTTGGCAAACCATGTCTTTATGGAGCTCGCTTTGTACACAGGGGCATTGTCATGCTAGAACAGGTTTGGGCTTCCGTAGTTCCAGTGAAGGGAAATCATAATGCTACAGTAAACAGAGACATCTTATACAATCATGGTCCTCTAACTTTGTGGCAAACGTTTGGAGAAGTCCCACATATGGGGGTCATGGTCAGGCTTCCACATACTTTGGGCCATATAGTGTATTTCAGATTGAAGTGATGAAGCCCTGATGAGTCTCTCACCTCTGAAATGTCCAGCTGTGTTTTAGAGCTATGAGGTGGCAGTGATGAGATTGGAGCCAGATGAATGTCAGGAAGTGGAATCAAACTGCTACTTATGTCTTTTAGACCGGAGTGCAGTTCTGCTGTCCCCCCAATAAAACTTTGCTAAATATATAAACATGATTTTTAACACAACAAACAGTGACATTTACTGTTTGATCTGTTCAATGCCAGTCAAAACACATTCTCACACTAAACAGTATGCAGGCTAAATTTTGTTGTGTACAAGTCTACAAATCTGATCAGACAAAATTTTAAAAAATGATTTGAGTTTGTCAACATAATCTTTTAAAACAACAATGATCTTTACCCTCTGATCTGTTCAATGCCAGTCAAAACACATTCATACACTAAACAGTGTGCTGAGTAAATTTTGTTGTGTGCAAGTTTACAAGTTAGGTCAAAATAAAATCAAAAATAATAAAGAAGAAAAAATGATTTGAGTTTTTCAACCTAAGCAATTCACTCACACTCTCCTCAAAATCATCCTGCATATAGCTGGCCAGTGTTTGTCCTTCTGAGCACCATCCCTCCCACTTATTCTCCATCTCTGCCAAGCCCAAGTCTAGCTGATACATGGCATCCTGAAGATCCTGCAGTTTTCTCAGTACCCAGCTGACCTGCTGCTGCCAGCTGGCTGTGTTAAAACAGAACCGATCCCAGTGGAGCTGGACATCCGTGGCCTCATCCAGCACAGCGTGAGCCAGCCACATGCTCCTCTCCTGCAGAGCAGTCTCTGAATATATCAATACAGAAATAGAGTTCAGAGAACAGGCAAAATACAGGCATATTTTACCAGCTACAATCATATTACCAAATGCATAAATTTGAAAAAAAAAAAAATATATCTATATTAACATACACTTTATTAGGAACACCTGTACACCTGCTCATTTATGCAGTCATCTAATCATCCAATCATGTGACAGCAGCGCAATACATAAAATCATGCAGATACAGGTCAAGAGCTTCAGTTAATGTTCACATCAAACATCAGCATGAAGAAAAAGTGTGATCTCTGTGACTTTTACCACGGTATAGTTGTTGGTGCCAGATGGACTGGTTTGAGTATTTCAGAAACTGCTGATCTCCTGGGATTTTCACACACAACAGTCTCTAGAGTTTACATAAAATGGTGTGAAAAACAAAAACCATACTGTGAGTGACAGTTCTGTGAGTGGTGATTCCTTGTTGATGAGAGAGGTCAGAGGAAAATGGCAAGACTGGTTTGAGCTGACAGGAAGTCTATAGTAACTCAACTAAGCACTCTGTACAACCGTGGTGAGCAGAAAAGCATCTCAGAATGTACAACACATCGATGAGTCCAGTTTCGATGAGCTTGTGCCCATGATAGCTTCAGATTCCTGTTCTTAGCTGACAGCAGTGGAACCCGATGGGGTCTTCTGCTGTTGTAGCCCATCTACCTTAAGGTTTGATGTTTTGTGTATGCTGAGATGCTCTTCGGCTCACCACAGTTGTAAAGCATGATTGTTTGAGTTACTATATCCTCCCTGGCAGCTCAAATCAGTCTGGCCATTTTTCTCTGACCTTATCAACAAGGCATTTCCACCCACAGAACAGTCGCTCACTCAGTGTTTTTTGTTTTTCACACCATTCTATGTAAACTCTAGCAAGTTCCTGAAATACTCAAACCACCCCATCTGGTACCAACATCCATGCCTCAGTCAAAGTCACAGAGATCAGAGATCAGAGACCTGTATCTGCATGATTTTTTGCATTGTACTGCTGCCACATGATTGGCTGATAACTGCATGAATGTGCAGGTGTATGCGTGTTCCTAATAAAGTGGACAGTGAGTGGATATAATAATCATTTACTGTATATATCCAAAGGTTCAAAGTAGAAAAATCACAAATATCAAATATCAAATTTATTCTAAAAAATAACAATAAAATAGCAATAACATCCTACTTTTATCTGAGCTCCCTTTTGTCTTTTTACATTTTTCCTCACTTATTCTAAGGGATCACCAGTGCAAAACCTATTTGAAGCAAGAAGCATAAAAATGATATAACTAAAATCTCTTAGCAATTTCCCATTTGGAATGGGAACACATAAATCTCAGCTCTACAATATCATCATCTGAAGTCCCTATCTCTGTCACAAAAGGTTCACAAGCAAATTTAAGACAGTGGGGAGAAATGGCCATAAATTTTCCCTCCAGCAGCATTTTTGTAGGGACATTTTGTGTAACCATCTCTTCTCTTTTAGAATATGTTATAGACCCATATCATATTTACACTTGTCACTTTTCTCATTCTTTCTCTGAGCTTTACTGTCTGCACTCAGCTATAAACATGATTAAAATCAAGTGATAGCAATGTCCTTAATTTATAATAAGAAATGACTTTGGAAAAGGACAAAGTGGTGCAAAAAAAGAGAAACTGTTTGCTGAAAGTAATAACAATGCCAGACATGTTTCACTGGATAACATACATCAATTTGAAAACTTTTATGGATGTTTCACAGTTGCTGAACTCATCTTAGTGAGGTCTTTACCGATAGAGAGAGAGAAAGACTCCCTCATGTGATAGGGGAACTCTGACCTGCTGCTTCTTTCACGTTGCTTTCACTCAGAGTATCCACATGCTGCAGAGGCAACAGACACACTTGCTTCAGAGGGCACTCACAATTCAGCCTTCGACTGCTGAGCTGCCTCTGCAGAGCCTAAATGATACATTATGCTCTGTGTTATAAAAGAAATGCCCCATGTGAGCAGATAAAGCTCACGTATAATATCTTACTGATCCGCAAGGCTATCCATGACATTTCTAAAAGGTCAAAACAAATAGAAGTGTTTTATTAATTCATAAACCAGCTTTTCTGGTCAGGGTGTAAAATAAAATTAGAAGAAAAATTTAGAAAAACAAGTGATATAACTTCTGAAACAGGGAGTCAAAATGCAAGGTCACCCTGAGAAGTCAAGCAGAGACATTTTTATGGTCTATATTAGGAGAACAAAAATGCATCATTTCCTGTGTGTCCTCTACTGATAAAGCCAGAAGGCTGATAATATCACAATCTGATGCTGTTATTTTTACCTTTTAGTATCATTATATTTAATAACTTAACATTGACAGCTCATCACAGGTCTGAAACAGTCAGAAGCTGAAAATGCAGATGTAACTGAAGGAACATTCTGAAGGCTTGGTTTCAGTTTGTGCCAAAATAAAGCATTAAGATGATGTAGCAGTGACATCCTTGCAGTGACAATCTCACTTTGCCAAGATAATACAATGATGCATTATCACTGGGAATTTTTTTTAAATAAATAATTGAGCAATGTTTGGGAAGTGACTAAGTACCTATAATGTTAGGCTGACTGTGTTTCTTGAGGAAAACACTGTGAGAGGAACATGATACAATAAAGGCCAGTGTAGTGGTAGAAGGTCACATTTTACCAACATGGAAACCTAAAAATACAGTAACACTGATCTGAGGACACCAATACCTCAGCTAAGCAAATCACGAAATCAGTCAAAATGTATTGAGGAAGAACTGGGTTTTAGACTTTTTTTTTTAATTAAAATACTATTATAATTTATCACATAATGAAGTGTATATCAAGATCAGGATATCAAATGTATATCAAGCCTTTTCATGGACTTCTCCTGTAACTGACCATACAGTAGACTTGTTGCTGCAGTAGATTATTAATATCATCTCCAGTGGTGTTTTGCCTGGTCAGTTCTTCATCTTTCAGCTTCACCCAAAGCCAAAGTTCCTCCAGGAGAGTCATCAGGCCTGCTCCACTCTCACTGTGAAGCTCCACACAGTCCCTGTAAGAACATGTTTGCTTTACATACCAGAGTCCTGTAACATTGTAGATGTTAACTTTAACAGTGAGAATTCTGCCATATCCATCCATCCATTCATTTTCTGTACCGCTTATCCTACTCAGGGTCGCCGGGAGCCTGGAGTCCGTCCCAGGTTACTCAGGGCACAAGGCGGGGGACACCCTGAATGGGGTACCAACCCATCTCAGGGCACAAACGCACACACTCATACGCCCATTCACACACTATTCTGGACAATTTGGAAATTCCAATCAGCCTACTATGCACGTCTTTGGAGTGGGGGAGGAAAGCCCCGACACACGGGGAGAATGTGCAAACTCTGTGATTTTAAGATATTGAGTCATAAAGGTCTGACCCTCAAAAATATCAAAGCAAATTTTGATATATTTTTTGCCGTCTAATTAATATTCTGGTATAAAACGTCACATATATTCAGCGGCATGTAAATAAAGTATTTATAACACCAAAGGAAGAATTTTTTCAAGGTCTTGATATATCAACATTAATTGTATGCAGTGTATGTATCCAATGGTTTGTGACTGCTGCTAAATAACACTAGTTATGAATGGGATTGGATATATGTTTGCATGCAGAGTACCTGTTAGGAAAGATAGAATTTCCATAAGTGTGGTTACTGTCATCAGGGCTTATTCCTTTGAAACCCTGTGACTGGTCCCTGGACCTCCTTCTGGAAGAACCACAGCTGGCATCGATCTCTGTCTGAATATCCTGGGGAGAGATTGTAGAAACAAGAACAAGCAGAAACTACAATGAAATTAATTCAAGTAAATCAAATGTTAGGTACTGAATTGATTATGGGAACTTAGTGTGCACAGTGTTGCTTATTGCTAGCCAAGCAGACTGGCCTGTCTAAAAAGGCAGATACATTTAAAACAGCAACATTTTCCTTGTTGTCAAAGTTTTTTTTTTTTTTAACTGGAAACTGGAAACATCTCAAACATTATAGATGTGCAATGAGCAAGCAAAAATATCCACCTACTTCAATTTATTACTAAAACTGTTGTGCAGTCGCAATAAAAGTACTGAAATATGCAATATTCCTATTGCAATGCACAACATCATTCAGAACAGCAATATATTCTGCCAAAGTTTTCCTTTAGAACAAATGAACACTGAATATATCAAACATTTCAGCTGACTTATTTTATGTGCCTGGTTTATTTGTTCTCTCTCTTACTGTTTACATAGGGTTATATGGGACAACAAATGATACGAAGCCTCAGAGAAAGTCTTTTGCTATGAAAATAATCTAAACTTCTGGGTCACTCAAACAGAGACAAAATAACCCTTCTGCATAATGTAATCATATATTACACATATAGTACATTTACTGTATATTGAAGTCCATTAATTTACCCAAACAATTTTCCATTAATTGACATTACTGAGTGAACAGTCCAGGCTAAAGTCTGGTTGTGTAATCATCATATTACAAGGTATTTATTTAAGATATGCAGTAAGGAAAAACAGCACCAATTCGTTTTGTCCCTTCATAAATAATACTACCAAAATATTTTTTCTTTAACTCTTTTTAGCCTATTACAATGAATCAGTTTTTATCATACTGTGTCGTCTTTGGCACATATTTTTGATAACTCATATTCATAACTCAGCGTGACCCATGGCTTTCTGTTCCCTCAACCTGTTTGCAATTCCCATTTTATCTGGTATTTCCCTGACAAATTTGAATAATTACAAATACCAAAAATGCCTGTAAAATAATTTATAATTTCTGTTAGACAAGGATATACAGTTAGTTCTGAACTCAATGTGTTAATATAACAAAATGTCTGACATATCTGTGTACAAGGGGTTATGAAACTTGTTTTGTAATCAGTAGCCCAGTCCATATTAGAGGGATGAACCAAATATAAAAAAAATATATATTACATTTTATTATCTTGTTATTTTTTTTTTTTTACAAAATGTTAATTTTACACTATCATGGCAGTAATCATGGCAGTTAGACAAGTGCATGATCACATAGACACAAGATCTGTATGAACGGTTGGTAAAACATTGTATTTAAGGGTTAATCCATGATAGTAATTGTAGTTTTATTGGTGCTAGAGGGCTAAACCATCACAAGCAATTAAGCTTATGGAATTGAAATTGCAGCATTCTCTCTAAACATTCAGTGAGAAATACTGTGAAGAATTCTCATAGTATCATGCATTTGAATGATCAAACAAAATTAAAAGTCGTATTTTGCTTTACTTATCGTATTATGTTGACTGTTTTTGAATTGGTATCGTAATGTCCTTGACTGGGTATTAATCAGTAAGGGTCATGATACTTTACTGCACAGGAAATGTTACACAGCTGAAGGTAATAAAAACATGTAGCTCAGATTTGCAATTTCCAAAATGATCAAACATGGCATTTCTTGCTTTTGTCTATTGCAAAGACAAGCAAGGCTACTCAGTTATGCACTATCATAGACCATAATAGCCAAACACAGGTGTTGGAATAATTTGGTGTAATTAAATATAAAGCCATTCAAACTTCTAAGACACAATGCAACCTATACTGTCTGAAAAGAATCTAATTAATGGTTATTTCCACAAATCATGCTTATAGGTTATAATGTATGGTATTAATTGACACTTTCAACAAAATATATGTTTAGAAATGGAACAGAGTCATATTGCTTTATTTCACAATTTTTTTCAGTAGGGCTTGTGGATTCCCTAAAAATTACCCTGTGTGTGACTAAATTATTCAGACAATTTTCACCTTTTCT
The DNA here is from genome assembly GCF_027358585.1 of Pangasianodon hypophthalmus. Classification (NCBI taxonomy): domain Eukaryota; kingdom Metazoa; phylum Chordata; class Actinopteri; order Siluriformes; family Pangasiidae; genus Pangasianodon; species Pangasianodon hypophthalmus. The sequence continues at coordinate 12,785,770 of NC_069719.1, forward strand.
GTTCAGGCATATAGGATGGCTGATGAGTGTCACTGCAGGCAATTTGCTTTACTACTAGGACTCAGATATACAAAATAATTTCCCAGTTGGCTTGAATCCATCCCAGAAAGAATTCAGAGCCACTACACTGACTGACATTCTCTCAGGGAAACCTAATGAGGATTTACACTAATACAATGGGGAAATCAAACCTTCTTTTTGGTTTGATCCACTGTACCTCTCGCCACCTGACTGAAGTATAAATTACAACACTTTATCCTGTAGGTACATCCAGAATGAACTGTAGGAGTAAACTGCTCTGTCACATAAACCATGATTTGTAGTAGACCAGCGCTACCAGTTATCATTATTCCACTTAAATCTCAAATATTTTTAGTGCTTGATGTGTATTTCACAATCCATGCTGTGTTCTCGGTTGCTGTTACTTCTCGGTTAAAATTTCTTCAAAATAATACTTTTATGCTGCCATCTAATGCACATCTAGCTTGCCTTATATATATATATATATATATATATATATATATATATATATATATATATATATATATATATATATATACATATATATATATATATATAAGGCAAGCTAGATGTGCATTAGATGGCAGCATAAAAGTATTATTTTGAAGAAATTTTAATGTGTCTTATTAACCATACATATGACTCAGACTCATTTCAATGCCACTGAACATTCTCATGCAAGTAACATGCTCATTTCATATTGATTGGTTTTAGAGAGTAACACTAATGATAACTCTTGTGAGACCATTTAAGCTTCATTCTGTAATTTGGGGAAGCTTAGCTCCAAATGTTACCATTTACCAGGGTATCTTTATTAGAGCTCTTCAAAACTGCTATTTAAAAAATTAAACTAGAAAAAAACTCTCCTTTAAATAGAGGAGAAAAATGTTAAGAACATCTTGAATTCATTTAGATTTATACTGGCAAGTGCCTACTCTACAAATCTTACTTGAAAATCATTTTTCCAACAGCCATTTTCAGAGACACTATTTTAAAGGAAATCTGAATTAACTAGACATAAGTTATTTTCTCCTCTGCATTTACAATTGCCATCCTTTATATGTAATTAATCTCTCAGCTCTTACAATACTTTCCCCAAAAGTCAGCAAAGACAAAGATATTTCAGTCACTATACCTTGCACAGTTTCTGATATCTTGGTGATGTAAAAGTCACGGTTTGGACTCTGTGCAGAAAGAGCATCACTTTCTGGAGTGAGGATCTAACCACAGCCATTATTCTCCAGCTGCTTTCCCTCCGGAAGCTCCTCAAGATTTTCATCCTTTGGGACGACAGCCACCTGTTCTCTCACTATGTGCAATGAGCATTTAACTCCCAAAGTCTCTGTGCTAGTCCACTTCCATGCTTTTAAAGAGTCTTCCTCTGGAGCCGAAGGGCATAGCTGAATGTAAAAGGCTGTGAAGGGGCTTAATCCAAGTGCAATGGACAGAGGATTCCAGCCCAATAGCAGTCTTCTGGCATGGATACTTCCTGGTTATAACTAATGGAATACACAAGATTTATGAGAATGTCCTGAAAAGACACAGTGTCTCACAGAGCAGCAGCTTGAGAAGCATCCTCCCTGCTTGAGGATATGAACAAGAAAGAGAAGGGAGGGGTGAAGAGAGTACATAGTGAGCTACTCCACACACCCAATCTTATGTGATCAGTCCTTAACCTGCCCTTTACTTAGTAATGTAGTAAACATAGAGTCACACTCACAAGTTATTTAGTCTAGAAGTTAGTCTAGTCTAAGTAGGCTAACTAATGTATTTGCACAATGGATTTACATAAAAGTCACCAGAATGCAGGAATCAAAGTTCCTGACACTAAATCATTTTTGAGTTTGCAAAATTATGAACATACTCAGTGACAAGTATACAGGAAAACACACATTATGAACTTTATTACTGATTCCCATCAGCCTTGTTGTAGGAGCAATCATTATAATTGGTTAATTGCGCTATTACAGCTAACAATGTGTCTAACATAATTTATAAGAGTATTTAAGTGCCTCTACTCCAGGTTTAAGTAAATGGTTTATTGTACCTTCTTTATTATTATGCAGAGAATGCTGAGCATTTCTGTTAAAAGTGAAGCCTGACATCTAGTGGCAATAGGAGGCAGGAATATTCTTCCTCAAAACCAACTAAAATGTATGAAGCATTATACTGTACATGAAGGATTATAAATAGATAAACAGTCCTGTACACGCAATAATTAAGGGCAAGAAAAAAAAAAAAACTTTCAGCCCGTGAAGACAAAAGGCACCTTTAAAGAATAAAAATAAGGTGACTGATCTGCTAGGCCAATCTGAAGACTGGAATGAGTGTAGATTCACGAGACTTGGCATGTGAAATAAAATGTGAAAACTACTATGATGTTCAATATTTAACTCTCATAACCCTGTAGCCAGTGGAGCATACAGTGCTGGTTTCATGAATGCCAAGAGCTACTTTCAGCCAGCATGCAGTTGATATGTAAATTTGAAATATTTTCAACATAATTTTCATTTGTAAGGTTCTCAAGCTCAGCTGTTTAGGATGAGTGGTGTTTGAATCCATCTCAGATGGCAAATGAGTGATGACCCAGTGCTTACCCACACTTACATGTTGTTCCTCCATTGTTGGCTGGTATCAAACCTTGAACATTTAGGACCATAAAATGTGTGTGTTTTCCAAAGACTATTAATTCTGTAGACAGTCATACAGAAGGCGGACAACCCATATGGCCAAGTTAACTTAAAAGTAACAGAATGACAGAGCTAAAATCAAGAGTGTCAAACTATAGAGACACTTGAGATTTGTGTTTTCACCATACTATCATATCGCATACAGCCAATGAAGGTCTTGGTAACTATCTAATGAGTTGAAGCAAATGTATTAAAATGACGTATAGAACACTAAGCTCTGTAGAGCTCTAGTGGTGTATGATCTGCCTGGGCTAAAAATGCTGCAATTTTAGTTCCTTTAATCCGTCTCAAGAGGAACAGAGGTTGCAAAATCACTAACAGACAACTTGTTACACAAGATCACAGCCTCACACTACATTTATATAACCTGATGTTGTATATTTATGGCATGGCTGCTTTGTGTTCAGTGCCAATGCCCAAAGATGCATAACTTTACTCGCTTTCAGTAACAGCTTTACCCTGGTCAGGGTTGCAATGGATCCAGAGCCTCACCCAGAAACACTGGGCATGAGGCAGCAATACACCCTGGATGGGACGACAGTCCATCACCGGGAACTGCGTACACGTACATTCACATACTCATTCACACCTAGTAGCAATGGATCTTAGCCGGTACATCTACTGTCATGTTTTTGGGAGGGGTAAGGAAACTGGAGAACCTGGAGGAAACCCACATCGATGCAGGAAGAACATGCACAGAAACACTACACAGACAGTAACCCAAGCTCAGGATCGAACTGGGGACCATGGAGCTGTAAGGGCAGCGAACACTACTACCATGCAGCTCATGCATACCCTGTTATTAAGAAAAATATATCTTTTTTTACTTTAGAAGTAAATCTAATACTTTTGCAACTCACCCTATATTTTTAATGGGGCTTTACTTACAGTATATGGCCAAAAGTATGTGGACACCTGACCATCACACCCATATGTACTTTTTAACATCCCATTCCAGGTTTTGTCCCCCACTTTGCTGTTATAGCCTCCACTCTTCTGCAAAGGCTTTCCACTACACTTTGGAGTATGTCTGTGAGAATTTGTGCCCATTCAGCTACAAGAGCATTAGTGAGGTTTGGCACTGATGTTAGATGAGGAGGCCTGGGGCGCAGTCAGCGTTCTAACTCTAATCCCAAAGGTGTTCAGTGGGTTTGAGGGCAGGGCTCTGTGCAGGCCATTTGAGTTTTTCCACACCATCCTTGGCAAACCATGTCTTCATGGACCTTGCTTTGTGCACCGTGGCATAGTCATGCTGGAACATGTTTGAGCCCCTTAGTTCTAGTGAAGGGAAATTGTAATTCTACAGTATACAAAGAAATTCTATACAATTGTGTGCTTCAAACTTTGTTGCAACAGTTGGGGAAGACCACTGATGGTCAGATGTCTGTATATTTTTGGGCATATAGTGTATTATTTGTCATACATTCCAGCAACCATAGAGAAACTTAGAGAACATACAAATGAAGTTAGATTAAAAAGTTAACCTTGCAATAAATAACTCTGCTTGCTGGTCTCACTTTTTTTTTTAAATAACTGATTTAATCTACAGAGCATTCAGAAGCTGGCTGCTTGCAAGTTTATAGCCTCCTGAAGTACTCTCATTACTTACTCAGGTGACTCTACCGGCTTTAGGTCTTCAAATTCAAGGTGGTTGCATTGCCCTTCTCTGAGATCTAAGCATGGTGGAACAAGCTTCCAAATCAGCCCAATGTTACCATTCTTTCCATAAAAGGCTAAAAGCCTATAGTACCTTTTCAGACTATATAACACTATATTCAGACTGAATAACACTTTATTGTATTTCACTTCTTTTTGCTTTAGATTATTCTTTGTATTGCTCTTGGTTTTCTGAAATAACACTTTATGCACTTATTTGAAAGTGCTTTCTTCTTCTTTTTTTTTTTTTACCAATTACACCACTCTAACACTTGAAGGTATGAACCTGCAATATTTTCTAGTCTTTTAAGTTATGAACACTTACAGATTCTGCAAGTATTTTATATTCTTGCAACTTCAGCTGTTTGCATAAGTCACTTTGTAGAAATACTAAATGGAAACATAAATGTGAAAACCCTGCCTCTATAAGGATTAGGATCCAAAGTGTCTCTTGTGATCTACACAAATATTTCACTACTCATAAACTCAAGACTGTGCAGTGGCATCCCAGTCTCCTTCCACTGCAAACCTGTAGAGTGAGTTATAGAGGAGAGGCCACAAATTAGTATACTGGGGTTATTAGGACATTTAGCTTTAATACTTTTAAAATGTATGTAGTATAAAAGATCAAAACAGATTTGTATTAAGACATGTGAAACTGTGTACCACTATTATACTACCTCTTTCACTATAAATACAGTATCAGTATAATTTTTTATTCCATATATTCCATAGATTAATTCATTTATCTTCAGTACCTGCTTTATCCTACTCAGGGTTTTGGAGGATCCAGAGCCTATCCCTGGAACACTAGGTTGGACGCAGTGATACAGCTGCCAGTCATTCTAAGGACACCATGCACACACTCATTCACACCTAGGGGCAATTTAGAGTAACAAATCCACCTATCAGCATGTTTTTGGAAGGTGGGAGGAACCCAGAGAACCCGGAGAAAACCCACACAGATACAGCGAAGACGTGAAAATCCACACAGACAGTAAGCCGAGTTCAGTATCCAACCCTGAAGCTGTGATCCAGCAGTGTTGCACCAACGTGCTGCAGTTTTTCTTACATTTTAGAGCATACATACATTTTGTTAACACCCATTTAACACTACACTCCTTTCAACACGCACTGCAATATTTCATCACACTTTGTTGATGCAACGGTAAAGTACTGCACTGAACTGGATTTGAGAGCACTTATAGACGTGTCCAAACTTATGCATAAAGGGCTGCTGTGGCAAAAAGTCGTCACTCCAACCAAGCAGAAGTACATTTGATTTCACGGCTTCAACCAGCCGTCCTCAGTCTTCAAACAGCTGATGTTTTGCTCCTGATTGCTTGAAATGAAAATCTGAAGCCCTTATATAAAAGAAATTATAATAGAGCAATTTAAAGATAGTAAGATTAGTACAAAATAATTTTTTTTCCCCAAGCCAAGACAGTCAAGATCCCAAAGTTAAAATTATTTATTCAATTATGAAAACAATATACATCAATAAAGTTTATGGACCCTCTTAAATATAAAGCATCTTTTTTTACTTTGCAACTATTGTACATCTTAATTAATTTTAAAACATAAATACTATACCACAGTTCATTTCTACACAGGTATCATATTAATGTTTAAACACAGAACAGAAACAACACAAGTATTCCATTGGGATAATAAGCAGTGCAGTTTTCATGTATTGCTGATCTAGTGGTTAACAAGATACTGGGTTCTGTCACACCATGTCACAACACGTTCAGGTGACTTGCCAGTATTCTCTGCCCAATATAAAAAAAAATTAACTGGCTGGTGAAATGTGCATGCCTGTTAGTCACATGACCATTGTGCAACAACCACATGCAGCTCCACCAAAGACATGTCAATTAAATACACAAATCCACTATGCATTTGTTAAGCTAATCTGTTATTTTGAAACGGGAATGCCATGAGACAGCAGTAAAGCATATTATACTTCACTTATTGCAACATGGGAAACAACAACAGAAGAGCTGCCTACACGGGTTCTTCTTCTTATATTTTACAGCCTTCTTGATCTCAACTGTAGCCTTGCCTATAAATTCTTCTGTTGCACATACATTAGCCTCAATGTTATCCACCATAGCCCCTTGCTGCTCTACCATCAGAGCCAACTGAAAAAAGAGCTCACGAATGTCCCGAATGCGGCTCTCCAGCTCTAGAAGCTCCTTGTGACGGTTCTCGATCTCGTTGAGCGCTGAGCGGAAGGCTCTCTCGTCTGTGACAAGGTCATCCGAGAAGACGTTCCACTTACCAGTCTCGATCATTTCTTCGATCTGATCCCCAGTCACCTCCTTGCCCATGATCTCTGTCTGTCGCTGTATGCGTATCTTGCAGTTTTCCCTTTGTGCCATCTCAGCCTCATTATACTCAGACATTGCATCATGGAAGGCACTGGTTAAAGAGTTGTACTGAGAGCGCACCATGCGGGCTAACGCAGAGTGGGCCCCGTGTTTCTCCTCCAGCTCTTTGCACTTTGCCTCCATCTGCTGAAGCCTCGCATACAGCTTCTCTCCTTCAGCTTTGATGCTGCGTGCAATGGCATTGGTGTCCCGCTTGATGCTGCTGATGCGTCTGACTGAGGTGAGAAAACGGGTGTTCTGCTTGTCCAGCCTCTTCACCTCCAATCTGAGGTAAGCTATTTTTTTGTGCATAGACTGGGCCTCCTTAAACACGTCGTCCATGATCTCCTCACCCTCAAACACCACGGCATGCTGCTCCAGCTCACCATTGTCTACGTTCTCCCCGTTCTCTACACAAGGCTCCTCCTGGGAGTTTTTAGATATAATACTATTCAGGTCATCCAGTCGATCCTTCATTTCTCCTTTATGATAAAGCAGAAACAAGAGATTGTAATTAGTTAAACAGACACTGGCCCTGGCTTTCCAATGTTACGCAACAGGGTTTGCACAGACTTACTGTACTTAACGAGCTATTAAGTACCTCAGTGCCTCAGTAGGATTGAAAGATGTAGACATAGTAATTCTGTTATCACCAACCCTTGAGGTTTTTGGAGATCTACCTTCTTACAAAATTCAGTTCCAACACCAATCCAACACAACGTCTCCACAGAAGCAATTTACTTCCTAGGTCGGGTTAGATCTGGGTGGGAGAGGAATTGTGTCGGAAGGCAGATCTCCATGAACAAGCCGAAACCAATGCAGATATGACATACCGCCTGAAATGAGAATCTAGGCCTCTTGCTAAAGTACTGCGTGGGAGTAGTTCAGCGAAGAAAGCCCCTGTGACACCAGTGCCCTTATGTCTTATACATCACTTACTTTTTCTGAGTAATGGAAATCACACAGTCATGATGCTTACTTCCTATAAGACCAAATATAACTGAATAGAGAACCAATGGGTGGGGACTTCCCTTTACTGTACATTTAGGAATTAAGATATAAAGATGAAATGTAATGTCTACTAAGTATTTATTTGGATCAAAAACACCATTATTTCATGAACCTCAAATATAACAACATAATCAAATATATACCTTAATCATTGTGATGTCTGTGATTAAAACAGAAGTGGTTTAGATGATAAACAAATATACTTGTTTACATGGGGATTTCATACATTTTATCCTTAGTTAATAGTCAAGAAGTTGTAGTCTTTAATATTCTTCTCCACTCAAGAGCACCACATGGGTCAAACATGTGATGTTTATGCGTTATGAGCAGCTTTTGCTAAGACAAATCAAGTGCCACATCATATTTCTCGTTTTTCTCGTTACACACCAGCGACACAAGAACATTAGGGGCTGGAACTCATGACAAGTTCAATTAAAGCAAAGCCAACCAACCTGCACGTCTACACAAAAAAACTAAAGGCTAAAGGAGAAGAATGGAGAGTTCTTCTCACCTCACTTCATGCTCCGTGGACCAGCAGAAATATGCAGATTTAAAATTCAACTGATCGAAGTTTTTCCTCTTTGCTCTTCCTCGTCACTCTCACATCGCTGCAGGAAATAGCAGCCAAGCGACTAGTGGGAGTTACCGAAAGTGGCAGTGGTCGAGTTCTCTGTCAGCGTCGAGTCGCACTTCATCCACACAGCGTCTTCTCAACACTGCAGTCTTCTCATCTGACAGCCCATAATACACACAAATCCTGCACTCAACATCACCAAGGTTTCAAATGAGGAAAAAAAAACCACAGTCTTCAAAAGAACCACCACAACAGTTCCTAATCAGGCGAATTAAAGTGCAAATACTTACTGCTAAATCGATTGCGTATGGTCACGTTGGGTTGCCAGATCCTTCAAACAAGTGCCACATATTTCGTCGCTTCACTGCTCAGAATTAGACATGTACCATAAATTCTGGTAAACAGCATAATGTCAGGAGTGAATCCACCCACAATAAGCACATGATTGTGGTGTGCATATAAAATACAGTACAGTTGAAATACATATTTTAAATACTATTGTTGAACTTTTATTATTGAAATACAATATTTAAAGAAATGTGTTATATTATTCACTGAGTGAATAAATCCTATTAAATATGGTTATAAAAGTTACAATTATAAATGACAAATCATGCAGAAATTGTAATGGCGTGCAGCGTTTAGTAGTGAATTATGATTCCCAGTGTGGATATTATACTCGAGCCTGCCATAAATAAACAAAGAGGTACTGGGTAGTAGTTTAGTAAAGTAAGTCAATATATTTTATTTATAATGAACATTTACAAAACGAAATTTGACCAAAGTGTGGTACATAGTTAAGAACACATAAGTATTAAACACACACACACACTCTGAGAGAGAGAGAGAGAGAGAGAGAGAGAGAGAGAGAATCTGTAAAACACTGTCACTGCATTATACACTATCCACACAAAATTAAAAATTTCAGCAAAAATGTCACCATTCTAGGTCTCTAGCTTTTTATTGCTTCGCCAGTTGATGGCAGTAGAGGTAAGTAGTGGATATTTTTGGCTACTGAAAACATTTGCTGTGGATTGTCTCAAATACACACACCAAACTATTCAGTGTGCATGAGTTTATGTTTATGCGCGTCAGTAAGTATACATAATGTAACTATTTGTAAGCAATTATTTTTAGATCTCATTTAAGTGGCATATATTCATACTTAAGATCAATATGTCATTATACAGTAAGTTTTTGTTTGTTTGTGTGTGTGTGTGTGTGTGTGTGTGTGTTTATCAGAATCATCCCTGATCAGTAATACTGCCACAGTGTGTAGCATTGCTGCCTCACAGCTCCAGAGTCCTGGGTTCAGTCCTGGACTTGTACCTGTGTGGAGTTTCTCCTTGTGTTTGCATGGGTTTCCTCCAGGTTCTCCGGTTTCCTCACACTGTCCAAAAACATGCAGGTAGGCAGAGTGGTTACACTAAATTGCCCCTAGGTGTGAATGGGTGTGTGAATGTTTGTGGTGCCCTGTGATGGACTGGTGTCCCATCCAGGGCGAATTCTTGTACCCTGTGTTCTAGAGATACATTGAAAGATACATAACATTGAAAATGAATGAGATAATGCAATGTTGTAATGCAGATCTGATTAGTAAATTATCATATCAGATGCTGTGCACTGCACACAGCACAGAGTGTATGAAACATTGCATCTACCCTATAGGTGTACCATATTTGCCACAATATTATGTATGACTAGTAATGAGTAAATGCACAATGCTTGTAGTTTTGCAGTGTATGGTTATTCACTGAGAGCACTACAGAGAATGATTTTTGCAGCAGGTAAACCTTTGTAGCAGGTTGAGTGTAAGTATAGTTTAAAAAGGGAAATGTGGTTATGAATCTGTATTATACAGACAAAACATGTAAGAGTAACACCAGTTAAATACATGCTGGTCAGGAGGGCATGATAACTGACATTACTTTCTCAGAATATATGAACACAGCTGTGCACCTAAAATATGTGCATTATAACCCACAACCAGTGGTAGCTTGTTAATTAAGGTTCTGTGGTATTAACTGGAAGGTTGTGAGTTTAAATCCCAGAACAGCCAGAGATTCACTCACCATAAACCGATCTTGCTATATATTTGAATTGGATTCTGTTTCATATGTATGTTTGCTTGCATTACAGCACTTCCTAAAAGAAAGAAAAACAGTTAAATGTAATGACTGTACAGTATACAGTAGGATTGTCTATTAGGTACACCTATAGAATATATGATTTTTGTATACTCAGTGTATTTGTATTTACATGAGAACCTTTGCCCTCTCCAGATTTTACATTATACATTTTATATATATATATATATATATATATATATATATATATATATATAAAAAGGATTCCATTACAAACCAGTACACAAGAATCATGATCTAACACTAAACACACAAAGATGATCAACCAGAGGTTGCGTGCATATCGTATTACATTGTTTACAGAGGATTTATAGTGTAGTCTAGAGAAAACATCATCTGTTTTTGATTAACCAACCTGTGACCTGATTCAATTAGCTGATCTCGTTCATTTCGCATGGGAACCTGCACAACAATGCCACTGTGTTTCCTTTTGATTCAAAGCGGTTACTTGTGTATGAATTTACATAGGTTTTATGTTGTCCTTTTATATTTGTATAAATGTATATAGTAGTTCAGTCAGTTACTGTGTCAAATATAATGAATAATGTTAGCCCCTGGATTAAATCTGGGTTGACCTTTAACAAATACAATAAAATACTTTCCTAATACACAGTGTTTACTGGTATTGTCTACATAACTTTGATATACTAGTGATTGCAGTGCAGTATTAAGAAAAAGCCAGAAGTATCTACAGCTGCATTTCTCATGCCTTTTGAGGAGAAATAAACATTTAATTTTCAGAGATATCTTTAAAAGATGAAGAACATGGAAAGAGTGAGGGAAGCAGTTTACTAAGCTCGTGATGCTTGGTTCACATGGCCATGGTTAATCTGAAAATTTAATTAAAAAGAAGAGTGTTTCCCTCCAAAGTAACATTTGACTTGTCACTTGATCTTAATTCACTATGCCCATTTGCTTTTCCATACCGATTTTTCACATGGTGGCAATGTTTCCAAGACTTTGGTTGTTTTTCTTAACCAGCAAGAGAGCTCAAGGTCAACACACAAACACAGTGAACTTTTCCCCCAGCTTTGAAGCAAATCAGCAGGTTACGCTTACAGGCATATTACATAATTTGGGTACATAGTGTTACAGAGAGTCTTTATCATTTCCACAGATGTCAAGTTAAATAGTCCTGGTTTTTACCATATCAGATGTAAAACAATTAACCTTGTTTAAAAAAATCCAAACAATAAGCAGTTTTGTCAAGTCATGCAGTTGAAGAGATGTGGTGGTTATGTATACATCACAACATAAAAAAATAAAAACACATGCAATACATGTGAATTATGTTTGTTTTTTTTATCATATGTGAAAAATAAGACTACATGTGAAAAAAGTAACATGAAAGTAAATTATATAAAAAAAAAGATATACATGTACTATATGTGAAAAGTCCACATGCATTAATATGTTGAAATATAACATGTGAAGTGTCTAAATTCTCCTTGTGTAAATTTAATGTAAACCATGAGATTATTAATATGTGAAGTTCTTGATATGTGAATTTTCTGTGTGGGATTTGGTAGAAAGAAAATACTGGTATGGTGGGCAGATAAGTGTGGGCCAAAGTAATAATAAAATAATAGTAGTAGCAGTAGTAGTAGTAATAATAATAATAAGAAGAAGAAGAAGAAGAAGAACATGGACAAGAAGAAGAGGCTAAACAACAACAACAACAATAAGAAGAAGAAGAAAGAAAGAAAGAAAGAAAGAAAGAAAGAAAGAATCTGAGTAAAAGAGTTCGATCCTGAGCTTCACAATGCAAATTATCCCCTAATAGTTTCAAAACTAGAATAAGACAAAAATGTAGTAAAAATGAATTTATTTTTATTCCGTTGCTCTAATGAGCTTAGTACATTCAGTAGGCCTACTGTGCAAAATAAATGCTTAAATGTTAGTATTTGTATACAGTATGTGCTAGCCCGGTACACAGCAGAAGTTTACTGCAATGTGCAGAGCTGTTTCTCTCTCTCTCTCTCTCTCTCTCTCTCTCTCTCTCTCTGTAGTGCTGATGTATTGAGGCGTGCCGCTGCTCTGTGCATGTGATAGCGAGAGGAGGCTTTGCTCTAAAAAGCGCTCACAGCGCCGCAGCGGCATCACTTGTGAGTCCTGCAGAGCTGGGAAAGCTTATTCAGCGACCCACGGGATATTTCTTGCCGCTGAAAACGTGACACAGGAGAGGAGAGGCAAACAGGAGAGGAGCACAGGAGTGGAACATGGGAGCGACGTTATCAGCGGAGCGGGACAGCAAATGTGAGGAAGATGAGGAGCAGCATTCAGGACAGGATGAGGTACCAGAGAACAGCGCTGAAGACAAGGTAAATATCAGGCCAGTTATAGCCCTTATTTCAGCTGTTTACACACCAGGAGAAGTTAAAGGAAATTTAAACGACTGTAAGCCGGAAGACTATAGCTAATTTTTTAAAAACCGGGTGTGTATTGTTGTGGAAAACAGCGGAGAAGTTTGTGTGTGTTTTGCTGCTGCACTGCAGTGGACAGTGTTATGATGATGCTAACAGCTCATTGTAAGCTAACTTAGTGCCAGAGCCTACATAATAAAACTTCATGATATAGTCTGCATTAAACTTAAATTACTTAAATAAACTGAATTAAAACATTAAATTACCGAGTTATCTTGTGTGAACAAAAACATCTACTTTTGGTAACCATGAAAACTCTGCAGCAGAATTTCACTCTTTGTGGTACTTTTAGCATCTTTGTGGTATTTTAAGCTATCATGGATAATTAGCTCAGGTTATCAAACTATTTATTTCAAATTATAAATGTATAAATAAGATGATGGTGTAGTCAATAATGTTTCACTCATTATTACATCATTCCTTAAGTATGTATGTATCCACAAATACACACATATGTGTATGTATGTGCTGTATGTATGTATTTATAGTATGTTTACATGGATAGTGTATATACTGTATGTATAGGCCTACCTACAGTACAGTGCTATACCTCTGGCACTGGAAATATAGAATTGCTTCCAGCTCTACTCCAAATAGCATCCGCATCGATTTTCCATGTTAAACACAAATTCTGCCACAGCAGAACAGGATATGTGAGATGTGAGATGCGTATCTTAGTCTTTAGAAATATAAACTACTTTGCACATCTTAATGAATTATCATAGTCACTGTAATATTAGAAGTACTGTGATGCCTACTGTTAATACAACAATTTAAATTGTAGGAGCACTACAAATGTGCTGCTATGAAATAAATTATTTAGTAAATTACATATTTGTGATAGTAGTACTTTTTGTTGTTTCTTCTTGTATATATATTGTAGATTGTTGGCTTTTAATACTAATTTATTCCCACCCGTATATGAAGAATCCATTTTAACAGGATAATTCACATAATAAATCACATTTATTATAGTGGCAAGATTATGTCACACTAATTTTAGTGCAACAAAATATTTGTATAGACAATTATCTTCAGTAAATATTTTCATGTTTGGTATTTGATTGTACTGAACATCTTTTGCACAAAATCCCGAAAACATGATACATACACATCAATAAACTCTTGGTATCTCACCTGCCAATGGGTGACAACAGTCACTTAACCTTCTGAGGTTTACAGCATTTAATGGTACTTGAGAACGGTCATTGACTTCTACCACCTAGCAGGTGTTAAAGGCTTTTAACCTGAGTTCTGTAGTAGAAAGGTTTAAAAAATAAAATGCAGTGATTTTCAGACTGGTACTTTATTCCACTATTCTCTTGATTCAGTGAGTAGTAGTGCTAATATGGGGCTGGACTTAGGGATCCGTTTTGAGAGCTTTAAAGCCTTACTACAGTAAGCATTTACTACAACTTCCAGGACAATCCCTCACAAACAGAGTTAGTGTTCAATACAATTTTTGTTGCTTTTTAATTAGTTTCATATTCTCTGTTAGTTCATTCCTGGATACTGGATACAGATGTCAAAGATGTTTGTCCGTTACAGATAAATGCTTGTGATCCCCAGAAACTGATATTTCCCCTCTTTTTTCTGACATTTTGCATTCAATTATCCTATGTTAGAATTATCCTATCCTCTCCAGTAGGATAATGCCTTCAGAACGCTGGCTAAATAGCCTCATGCTATATTCACTGTAAATTATTTTTTCATAAACATTAAGATTTTCCACAGAACACTCCTATACATTCACCTTACGGCAAGTATACAAATAGATACAGCTCTTTATTAATGTATATGAGAAACAGATAACCAATTAATAAGAATTAAAGAATTACAGAGAAAGCTAAATTTTAAATTCTACAAAGACATTTGTGATATTCGGGAGAAAAATAACTAGGTAGAGGTTAGAACCATTAAAAGTAACAGAAATTTAATTATGAACAGGGATGCAATATATCTTGGGTAGTTCACTAGGGGCCAAATAGCATAGACTATCACTGAAGAGTATACACTTGAAAGTGCACACAGATGTAGTTCTTCTCACTTAACTACACAGTGTTAAGATGTATATTTGGTTAAACAATGAAAACATCATTTCTGTTTTTAAATGGAATTTACCGGAATGAAACATCTATGTATTCACAGCCTACTGTGTCATATCATGTGCTCTCAGTAGATAATAAATGCCATTACTATTAAAGTCAGTGGGCAAGTACATGGATGTTTTCATTTTTACTTTTCACTTTTCTTTCTTTGTTGGTGATACTATCATGTGGTTCAAGTTGTTCCCCTTTTTAAGCTTACTTTACTATTACTGTTTTCATTTTTGGTCTATTCACATGACGGTGGAATCATTAATCTGCTTTATCTTATACCTAGTTGCTACAGAAAAATGGGCAAATCTCAAGCCAGAATGGAAAAACAGAAAACCAGACTGATGAGATGAATAGTCAGTCTGAGGAGAGGGACCTTGTAGATGGTGAGGATATTCTTAACCAATAATTTCCATAAAAATCTCTTCATTTATGTATTAACACTGTTTTTGCTATGTATTTTATTCAAACTGGTGTCCATAGTGAACCACATGCTTGAATTTTACCACAATTAACAATTTATATAATTTCAGTGGGATCTGGATTTGTGACACTGGAAGAAGATGCTTCAGATACAACTGACAGTATTCAAGAAGGAGATGTCTCTCAAACAAGCACTGACAACATTAGCAAGCAAATTAATAATACAGATGACATAATAGCAAAAGAGGAAAATGAGGCCAACAACAAAGTAAATGACACTGAAATTGGCTTCAAAAAAATCTTCAGATTTGCTGGATTTAAATTCACTCTAAAAAAAGACAAGATTGAGAAAGTTGATGCAGATGAACCAATCGAGAAGGACAAAAATGCTGCAGGCCCATCAGAGGACTCTTGGGACACTATAGATGTGAATCCTGTCACCTCAAATGAGCAGGATGCAGAAGAGATAAAGAATGAAAGAATGGAAGGTGATGCAAGTGCTGAGTCTCCTGAGACACACAATGAAATGGCAGTGGGTAAAATTTCAGAATTTACTGAACACAGGGAAGAAGCCACTCCTGATAAACGACTGATGGAAGATGTTCCCCAAAGCCCTGAACCTGAGGAACCCATGTCCCCAATTAAGCGATTTTTCTCACAAGGAATTTTGGCTAGTTTGAAAAAGAAGAAAAAAGAGGAAGAGAGGCCAAAAGAGAATGAAGAAGAACTCAAAAGTTTGGACAAAGTGGTTGAAAAAGAAACTACAAAAGAAGACAATACATGTACATGCCTCGATGTCTCTAATGGTACATTTAAGGAATATAAAGATATACAGCTGTATAAGAAAGATGAGAGCAAACCTGCAGCTGAAGGAGACGTAATGAATTCCTTAGAACAAGATAAAGTGCAAGCAAGTCCATTCAAGAGGCTTTTTAGGAAACTTTCCACAAGAAGACATACTGAAACAAAACCTGGTGACACAAATGTACTTGAGCCTGCAGAAAATATCAGTGAAAATCCTCAATTATCCACAGAATTAATTAAGTCCCAGAAGGAGCAAGAAACAAAAGTGGTTGAAACACAGCCTGCTGATGAGACAATGGACATGAGCAATGAAGAGTCAAAAAAAAAGTCAGACTCAACTGTTTCCTGGGAAAACCTGATATGTGTCAGGTCTGCCAAGACAAGGGTCAGGAAAACATCTGACTCTGAGGATGAAACACAAGATAAAGGAGAGGTGCCCAGAAGAACAACCGAATCACCACTTGAAAGTTCTACTGATGGTGATCATCTTACATCATCCAATGAACAAGGTGGAAGTCCTGTAGAAGAAGACAGCGGATCCACATGGAAGTCTTTTAAAAAGCTGGTAACTCCAAAGAGGAAGAGCAGAATGGAAGAAAGTGGTTCAGTTGAACAGATGCAGTCAGACACTGAGATTACTAAAGATGAATCTTCATGTTCCTTACGTAAACTTATCTCAGGGCGTAAAAAAATTAAACCTGATGGGCAGCAAGAAAACATATCATCTGATGAAGGCAGTAAAGGCACAGGAACAGACATTGAGGATGATGAAACACCAGAGGTTGTACCACTGTCTGAGTACGAAATAGCTGAACCTGAAATCTTGAACGTGATGACTGATGGAACAATTGAAAGTAAAAAAGAGAAAGAGATGCAACCCATAATTGAAGAGGACAAACCTGAACAAATGCAGCTGTTATATAATGTTAAGCCTTTATGCTTTGATGCTGGGCCATCAGCTGTACCTATTCCTACAGAGTATATTGAGGAATTGACAGAATTCTTAAGCAAACATCAGCAACTCAGTGACATTCCAGAGGAAGGAATTATTGAGGAAAGTGTTGCAACTCCACTATCCTTTGTTGAGTGGACAACTCAAGATGACACCTTAGCTGATGATATAGTAGATATGACAGCTGATGCAGTCACTGCTCCCGAACCTGCATCTGAACACAATGAGGATGAAACTACTGAAATGGTGTCAGCAGTTTCCCAACTATCAGAGTCCCCCAAAACATCAGGAAATGTAACACCAATATCACCTTTATACAATATGAGAGAATCTGACACAATCTTTCAGGAAGTTGTGGAATCCTTTAGCATGGTTCCAAGTGTTCTGTCCATCACTACAAAAGACAAAGTCCCTGAGGCTCTGGCAGTGTCAGTCTCTCAGTTTATTGTAGAGTCAACAACAACAACTGAAACAAAAGTATTAGTAACCCATAAAAAAGAGGAAGCTACATCCATCTGCATAGGCATTGTTTCTCAGGAAATTAGAGCTGCTGAAGTTGTCCTTCCTTTGCCCTTAGTTGAAGGAATATCAGAAATCACCCATGCTGTACCAACAGACTTTGTCTCTGAGGATTTGGCAGAAGAATCTGAAGCAGCAGTAATGGCAACTGACAATGTCTATGAAGCTGAAATCAAAGAAATCAAAACTATTTTACATGAAGTGCTTTTACTTCATGAGCAAACTGCTGAAACTGCGAGAAAATCAAAGCAACAAATTATAATGGTTGAAAACATTCAGGAAGAGGTTTCTCCGGTGGTACAGATGGAAGATGTGGAAGATGATTCAACAGAATTATTAAATGGAATTCTTGAATTCACACCAGTTCATGCTGCAATGCACGGTGGAACTCAGCTTCTTGACGAGCAGATTATTACACAGAATATGAATTCGCCTGAAACTGAGAGCCCACTACAGCCAGCTTTAGAAGAACTTGTATTTGAACAGCTGACACAGAACACTAAAATTCCTGTTGAAGTTGAAAAAGAGCGCAGAATTCCAGATGTTGAATCATTACCTGCTGATGTTGAGCAACTCACTCTAGTTGCAAAAGCTGGCCCTGTAGCACACAATGTTGTAGAACCAGTACCTGACAGCTCTTTAAATGGAATTTCAAAAATCATAGAGGATGTTGTACAAGTCACTGAAGAAGCTAAGTCTGTAATGCACAGTGATGTAGTGTCAGAGTCAGACCCTGCTATGAATCAAGCCTCAGAAATAATAGAGGATATGACGGGAGTTCTTGTATCAGATGTGAAATGTTCAGAGACTACAGCGCCAATTAGCAATGTTATCCCCATTTCAGAGTCTATCAAGATAGAAATGGATTTGGAGAATGAAGTTCAAACAAAAAATGACCTTTCATCGCATTTTGTAGATAGTCCTACAATCCAAGTTAAAGTGAACAATACTGAGTTACAAACAGCAAAGAAAAATGCACTTGGCACCACATTAAATGCAGCAGATGTCTTTCAAAATATAGAGATGACTGGAGAAGAAGAAAAAGCAAAACAAAAGATAGAACCAACATCTGCAGAAACCATTGAGGCATTTATTGATGAAAATATTGTTTACAACTTTGAAGTAGAGAACGTTTCAGAAATCATAGGTAAACCACCAAAAGAAAGAGAAGGTAAAGAAAGTGAATTGAACACATTTGTCAAGGAAAGTACCTTACCTGTAGCAACTACTGATGAAGAAAATGCAATTAAAGAGCCAGAGGACATGTCAAACGTTATGCTGGGCCTAGAAAAAGAAGATACAGAAACAGACACAATTCTTGTAGAAGATTACATGAGAAAACAAACTGCAGGTGATGAAATATACATGCTCACACTTAATACAACTGAAACAGGAGAGGAGACCAAGAAGCCACCTGTCGTCTCTGAGCAACCAGGAGTCTATGAAGAAGTGGTAGAGGATGGAATCCAACCACCAACGACAGACAATTCAAAGCCAGTTTCACAACCAACATTTTCCAAACTGATTGCAGATATACAAACTACAGCTGTAGCTCCAGGGTCTAGAGATGAAGATTCAGCAAAAACAGAGGCGGATAAAAGACCATGTGTGGATGAAGAATCTGACAAGTCTTTAGCAGATGAGCAAGAACATAATGAAACAGCAAAGCCTGAAGTTAATCCTGAAATTACTACAAAACAAGAAACTGTAGAGATAGTTAAGCCATTCCCTGAAGTTCAGCCTCGACCTGACCCAGATGAGCCACAAACAGAAATTTTGCCCTCAAAACCAGAAAAGACTCAAACAACTGAGTCACCTCATGAACCTTATGAGGAAAATAATGAAGCAACTGAAGCTATGGTTAAAATGACTGAAACCATTTCAGCAGTATCATTTATATATGAAGAAGGAACAGGAGTGGAGTGTAATATATCTGACCAAACAACAGCAACTCTACAGTGCTTTAATGGAATAGACAGTTCATTAGAGGAGGTTATAAGACCATGTGTGGATGATCAATCTGTGATGTCTGACACACTTTTAGCAAAGAAGCAAGAAGATGCTGAAACAGCAAAGCCTGAAGTTGATACAGACATCATTACAGAACACCAAGAAGCTGTAGAGACAGTTAAGACATTCACAAAAGTTGAGCCTCAACATAAGACCGAACAGCCACAAAAAGAAATTTTATCCTTAAAAACAGAGTGTCAAGCAACTGAGTCAAGTCATGAACCTTACAAGGAAGATAATCAAGTAACTGGTACTGCTGAAATAACTGAAACCATTTCATCAGATGTATATCAAGAAGAAACCAGAGTGAGATGTAAAATATTTGACCAACTAGTAGAAACTGGACAGTGCTTTAAGGGTGTAGATGGAGTACTAGTTAGTACAATGGAGCATGTAACTGAAATACTTCCTAAAGATGAAGCTGAATCCCCAGAAGGTTTTGTCATATCTGAAACTGAAGAGTCTGAGCATGTAATGGAGGAAATAAAAGCTAATACTTACCAAGTATCTGTTGAAGTTGTAAGTGAACATGAAGCTGAAATGACAGTGGGCTCTAAACAGAACATTGTCTCTCCAGATGTGACTGAACAAGAAGTAGTATCTGAAATAGACATAGCAAATGGAGCAGTTGCTGAAAAGAACATAGTACTAACAGCAGCATTGAAACTGAAGGAGGAAACAACCATGATCTTCTCTGAAGGACAAACAGTAGTCTCATCTGAGCTGGTGGCAGAATCACTGATTGTGACTGAAAATATAACTAAGCCCGAGGTGCTGACACAAGTAATAAATGAAGTTAAAGCAGAGACACTGGAGGTGACAGAATCAAAGGCAGATATAATTGTAGTATCAGAAGTTCAAGCAGAAACACCTGTAGTGGCCTCACTGGTAACAGAGCTTGAAGTAGAAATACCAGTGGTCACAAAAACAGAAAGGTCTGTTAATATAGAAGCTGTTGCTCTGACATCAGTAATAAACGCATTTCAGTCGGATTTAAAACCAGTCAATGAACCAGAGGTTTCTACAGGCACCACACTACGAGAAACTCCCATTGTTGTCTCAGGAATACAAACAGCAACAGACTTATCTTTAGTACAAACAGCAGCACTTTCACCAATATTAAAGGAGGTATCAGAAAAAGAGGATGCAAATGTCAACAGACCAGTTATAGTTGAGGAGACAGAACCAAAATTAGAAATGCTTATGGCAACAGAGGCAATATCACAGACATCAGCAGTCCCTGCAATGGAAGAAGAAACATTCGAGACTTCAGCTCTTGAAACAGAAACCTTAGTAAGAACATGTGTGGAAAAGAATGTTGAAGCCCAAGGCTCTGTTGTGACATCAGTAAAAGAAGACACAGATATGGGCTCCTTAGTTTTGAACACCACAGTCAGTGAAGCACAGCTAAAAACAGTGATCCCTGTGGTACAAACGCTAGTGGAGCTAACAGCAACAGACGTCCCAGCAATTCAAAAGCCAACTGATGGCAAGTTCAGTGAACTGCTCCAGGAACAAGAAATGTCCCTGGTGGCACAAGAAATAAAGGAAACAAAACTTGAGGCACCAGATGCAGTTGATCTTAATGCATTAAAGATAACTGTGGCAAAAGAAACAAGAGTAGAAGCACCAGGAGTGACCGAACCGATCATAAAAGGAGCAGTTCTGACATCAGTGGTACCCGAGTTTGAAGTTACATCAGTGAAGGAGGACATGGGTTTATCAGTATTTACATTAATTGCTGAAGAACCAACAGTAGCTTCTTACATACAGCTACCAATAGCATCAGTGGCCCCAGTGGTTCAAACACCAACAGTGGTTCCATCAGAGGTCCAAAGACCAACTGTTGTCCCTGTGGTAGAAACACTGGCAGTTAGCAGTGCAGTAAAGGAAGTGGAAATGCCATTCGTTGGACCAGAAGTTAAGGAAATACACTGTGATGCACAAGTTGCAGTTAACATTGAAGTTGAACAATCACCACTGACTGAGATTGAAGTAAAAGTAACAGAAATAATTGAACAGGTAACTCAGGATGTAGAAAATACAGCAAATCCCAAAGAGGACTCTGAAGGCCCTGAAGAAGGAAGTGGAAGATTAAAAGAGGTTTCTGTCCCCATCCTGGAGATGGTCGAATCCCTACCAGGAGCAGATGATGATGTATGGGAGGATGCTGTTGATGATATTATTGATGATCCCTGTTCCAGTACTAAAGCAAGTGGAGGTTTGCAAGACACAGCCATGTGCTATGGTGACAAGTGAAGCTTGTAAGTGGTCAAACTATACACAGTTTAAGTATAGGTTCTGAGTAGTAAAAGACAAAAGTTCTGAGTAGTAAAACACAAACATTAATAACTTTTAAAAGCTTTATTTGGATAATACAATACCAGATGTTTTTATTATAGGTTTGAATGAATGCCATTGAAGAAGAAAGAGTCTTCTAAGAGTCTCTGGAACCATCAAAGGCTGCGGGTTGTACCCCCAGCATGAATGTCTGACTAAGCCAAAATGTAGTGAAATGTTACAGAACATGTGTATAAGCAATAATGCATTACAGAAAAGACAAAAACAGGTTGAATTTAGCAAAGCCATAATGATACAACTTATTATTTTTTCAAAAATATTTTGTCAATATTTTGTATTTTAATTTGTGCCTTTAGCTATCCGACATGTAAACACGCAACCTCAATTTTAAAGGTAGATCGAGTTTAAAGGTAGCTGTATCAACACGATACTGCAGCGGGACCAGTTTGTTGGCATCATGAATACATGGAATAGCTATTCCTCGCTTTAAATTCACATACTTTTAAATCACTTTTAAATAAATATAATGCTGTCACCAAAGCTACAAATACACAATTATAGTCTACCTAGCCTACATATTACCAGAGATTTAGTAAACACTAGTTAAAGACCGCTTGAGACTAACATTAATGATTATTAAATATTTAAGATAATACATAATAATTTTATCTTTAAATCTGTCAATTATTTTTTCTTTGCGAAATCTGAACATTTACCAACTACATGCAAAAAAGTCTGCATTTTCTCAAAAAATAATAATTATCTAATTTCTCTAAAGTTAAGTCTCACTGCTCAAAAATATTATATAGTTTTAATATTATTCCTTGTGAATGAATGTGCATTTCTGAACAGTATTAAGTTAATCCAAGTAGTCTGTATTTTTTATATCCGAAGGGGTTAAAGCACTTGAGGTAGTTCAATTTAACAATGAACTATTAATTTGCAAAATATTTATGGATTAACCCACATTATGTTTATTTTATTTAAATAAAATAAGCTTTAAGGATCCATGGTCTGTGAGTTCATTAATTGACAGTACAAGGGCAGTCTATTAAAACAATGAAAAAGCATATTCTTCTACATACAGAGAAATAAATAAAATAGATTCAAATTTCTTTATAAACAAACAGGGAAATCAAGATCCAGTCAGAACAAAGCTTAAAACATTTACACCATTATACAGAATATTGAAAGCACTACTTTATATCAACATATTTTTGAAAAATATGTAGCTCTTGTATTATAATCAATAATTAATAGTTTAACATTAAATTATACTGTTTATGATCAGCAAATACATTGCCATTGAAATAAACCTGGTCAGTTCAAGTGAACTGAGTGGAAATGGTCCCCACTCCGGTATTTGGAACAGATTCTGAAGTGACATCTGAAGACGCCCAGTTGTATATCTGAGAGACTCATATGAAGACTTTAAAGAAATAGACAAAGAATAAAATGGATACAATTTTGTCCCTTCACTTCGCTTAGTATAACAAGGTTTTGTGTCCAAGATTTTCTTCTTTAACTGTGCACTAGGACTACAAGGCTAATGTTGCTAACAAGCACAGGAAACTTATGGCAACCAGTTAAGCATTCTGCAAACTCCATGTTTTGAGTCATCACGTCTTTGTCTCAAAAGACATTATTTTTTTCTCAGTAATGGCAATTGTAAAATAGCAGAATATGTATATAATAAAATGCATAAATAAATCTAGAACTAGCCTATATTATCATCCAAATCACTTCTAATTTTCAGATTTTGGGCCCCAACAATTACCCGAGTCTGATGCTGAAAGGTGAAGGTAATTCTTTACGGCTTTAAGATCGCTGATACTACTGTATTTAGCTATGCTATGTACTTTTATCCAAGTTTATACATAATGACATCATATGACAATATGTAAGTAAGTACACTCACCAAGCACTTTTTAGGAACACTATACTAATACTGGGTAGGGCCTCCCTTTGCTCTCAAAACAGCCTTAATTCTTCGTAGCCTGGATTCCTCCATGGAATCTGGTCCATGTTGACATGATTGCATCACACAATTCCTGCAGATTTTTCAGGTGCACTTTCATGCTGCAAATCTCTTGTTCCACCACATCCCAAAGGTGCTCTACTGCATGCAGATCCAGTGACTAGGAAGGCCACTGAAGAACATTGAATTCATTGTTATTTTCATGAAACCAGTTTGAGATGACTTTTGCTTTGTGACGTGGTGCATTATCATGCAGGAAGATGGGTAAATTGTGGCCATGAATGGATGCGCATGGTCAGCAACAATACTCAAATGGCCGAAAGTGTGCCAAGAAGGCAAGACAGAAGTTGGGTCCATGGATTCATGCTGTTGGCGCCAAATTCTGACCCTACCATCTGTGTGCCTCAGCAGAAACCGAGATTCATCAGAACAGGCTCCATTTTTCCAGTCTTCAACTGTCCAGTTTTGGTGAGTCTGTGCCCACTGCAGCCTCAACTTTCTGTTCTTGGCTGACAGAAGTGGAACCCAATGTGGTCTTCTACTGTTGTAGCCCATCTGCCTCAAGGTTCAATGTGTTGTGCATTCTGAAATACTTTTCTGCTCACCACAATTGTACAGCGTGGTTATCTATGTTACTGTAGCCTTTCTGTCAGCTCGAACCAGTCTGGCTATTCTCTGTTGAGCTCTCACATCAACAAGGCGCTTCTGTCCGCAGAACTGCTGCTCACAGGATGTTTTTTCTTTATTACACCATTCTGAGTAACTCTAGAGATTGTTGTGTGTGTGAAAATCCCAGATCAGCAGTTTCAGAAATACTCAAACCAGCCAGTCTGGCACCAACAATCATGCCACGGTCAAAATCACTGAAATCACATTTTTCCCCATTCTGATGGTTGCTGCGAACACTACATGACACTGCTGGCCCATATCTGCATGATTTTATGCATTGCACTGCTGCCACACGATTGGCTGATTAGATAAGTGCATGAACAAGTAGGAGTACAGGTGTTCCTAATAAACTGCTCTGTGTTAAATATGTAAATGAAATTGTATGAAACTTCAGTAACCACCAGGGATGGTGAGAATCACCTGAATACCTTTTTGTTTGTGTACATGCATGTTGAGTCCTTTCAGCAAAGCCATACAGTGACATACGGCTTTGCATCTGCAAGAACTAGCTCTGTAATACAGCCACTGGCCAATTTCTCACCAGACTGTCCCTGCTTCCAAACGACAGGGAACCCTGTCACTGTGACATACATTCATACCTCCTCCAGGGGTGGTGAGATTCACCTGCATAATGTATGCCACCATGTCATGAGGCACCAGACATTAACTAACTGGAAAAGTGTTTGCAGAGGATAACCACACCACACTGGGAAGGGTGATGTTACTCAGGAGAAGGTGCACAGTGAGAGCCAGGTAGCAGCACAGACTTCCTGGGGCAGCAAGTCTATGAGTAATGTCGATGAGGAGTAGGAGACCTCTCTAAAGAGTAGCATATCACAGTAGGGCTGTCTATAGGCCATGGTGATGACCAGCTTTCCTTAGATGAGGAAGCCCCTTGTGTCTTTGCTTCATGACAGATGAACAGTTGATCTGAGGATCATATGGCTGGAATTTGTGCTAAATAGTACCATAAGGCATCACAAAATGGGATGCTTTAGATCACATGACTAAAGGCACGATTTTGTAGCCTAGCTGCAGGGCATCCCTTACTCAAACTGCTCTTTGTAATGCAGCCTAAAAAGATATTAATTTTGTATGATCAAGTATGAAAATTGGCTTCCGGGCCTCTTCCACTTTTTTGCCTTTTATTTAAAAATGCATATAAATGTGACCGGATTTGAAAACTGCTCTAAACTCTGCAACTACTAGAATCAACCATAAAGGATTTACAGTATTTTGGACTTAGTATTATACTCCAAGTTTACTATTACAATAATGTTTCTTTGATGCAAAATGTGAAAACAAAAGGATAATAATAATAGCAGAATAATATTGTTTTCCTTCCCTTTCCGTTATCGTTTTGCCAATAAATAAGCCTTTTCCAAGAGTAGTGCATTGAATTTTATTTATCTAATGAAAATCTATTGCACAATACAATACCACAGCAAGCATTTGACAAGTCTACTGATTAGAGGTTCAAAAAGATGCAATCAAGCTGTATGAACACTGAAACTTTTTAGAAGATTGTTGGTTGATTTCACTGTGGCAGTCACATCCTCCTCTAAGGCGTCGGTCTCCTCAGAAGACCACGCGGGCGAGTTCAAACATCACCTTTAGATTGCACAAAAGACACAGATATTTACCTCTGGATAAATGTAGCCATTTAGGTGCAACTTTTTTCCTTATTTATGGACTACAGGTGATGAACAAAATAAAAACCCTCACATAAGGGTGCAATTTTATGATTAATACATCATGCTTTGAGACATAGTTGCCTTTTGTTATTGAATGATGTCACTACTTGGCTTCCATAAACTGAAGATGGGGTCAACAATGTGGACAGTTTTACATTGCTCTAATACTTGTCCTGCTTTAATGCCCATCTACATGTGCTACAATCCTTAAATGGTTATGCTTACACTATGTTTTTCAATTTTGCTTTAAAGGCTCTGTCATTAAATTTAAATTTGTTATAATTAAATTTGTTATTATTATATAAACCTACAGTAATCACAAAAAATGATTTTTAACTGAGAATTGATCATCTTGATTTCCTATTGAAATTTCTGTAACCTCTATTTGGGCGGTATTTTATTTTCATGTTATATTCATTAAGGATAATAGCTAGGCATGCTGCATTTTATACTATTGAGTTAATGCGATAGTCAAGAAGCAGGTAGGCTTGTCAGTGGATTTGAAGGCAGCAGACACATGAACTGACCTCAATAGTGATCAGGATTACAATCATCCACTCCAGACGAAGACTGTGCTTTTCACTAAGATGATTCCTCATCAGGTCTGTCAGTTCAGTGCAGTGCTGCAGCTTTTCATTCACAACCTACACAACACCACAGGAACGCATTAGGACCACCACCATTTTATACAAGTCACACAGTCAACTACAGAATTACTGGCCACAACCGTTTCTGTGCTGACTTGGATGTTATGTTTGGGGTCATTATCCTATTAAAATATTCATCTACAGCCATTTCCTAACTTTCTGGCAGAGACAACCAGCTTTGGGGCCAAAATATCCTGGTATATAGTGAAATTCAACAACCCCTGGAGGTCTAGTCTCAAAACAGCCCCAAAGCCTCAATGATCCACCACCATATTTTACAGTGAATATTTGTGCCCCCCATGTACCCATGCATACAGATGATGCACAAGGCCAAAAATAAACCACAATAAATAGACGAAAGCACTATATATGATCTGTGTATATAAGTAAGATATGTGATATGTATTTATCACTAGATATGATATATATAGGAGGAGATCCTTACTATTTCCTCCTGTTATAGAAGAAGAGGTAAAAACAGAATAAGGCTATAAGATTTTCTGGGTGTGTTTATTGAGTACAAACCAAAAACTGATAAAAACAGATGTGATTATTTAATATCATTACCTTCACCCTACGGTTGATACTGAGAAACTGACATGTTTTGTCATACAGTTGCTCCAGGTCCTCTCTGTCCCAGTAGAAATCAGGAGTGATGAGAAGATCTGAACTGAGGTTAATGCAGTGCCTGTAAAATGACATAATTAAAACATAAACAAACTCCAAATTTGATATCCCGGTTTTGCTATTCTACAGGTGGTTTCTCACCTCAGAGCAAACAGTTCTCCTATTTTCTGCAAGACCTCTGCCCTGGACAGTTTGACTGACTTCCCAGACTTTAGTGTCTGTTGGGGGAGTACATGACTGTCTTTCAGATGTGACTGTACAAAATGCATTATGTTTAATTATCAAATGATTTATATTTAGAATAATTCCTATACAATAGATTCTAAATCTAAATGTGCCATGTGTCATATTAATTCTATAATAAATAAATCAAATGGCATTGCAAAATACTGTCCTATTCCATATATAAATGCTTCTCTTGAAATGGATGTATAGTATAGATTTCATCATATAGATTCATCACATGCAGAGTTTCAGATGCTGTTATATATAAATGTACACTAAATAAGTGGGGCTACCTCTGGAATTGGCTGAATAGATTCAACAAAGTTATCCAGAGAGACCTCCCATATCGCCAGCTTAACTGTGATAAAATCATTTTTAAAACATGAATAAAAGGCTAATGTTAGGGGGAAAAAATCTTCAAGACAAGTGTAATAGCAGGAATAATTTCCAGCCCACCTGATAGAGACAGAGCATTAGAAAATGCAAATTTCTCCAGAAGGACTTGTTCATAGTCCATGTCGCTATTAAATATGAAGTTTCCCCGATGCAGCTTTGTACTTCCTCTAAGTTTTTTGTAAACAAAAAACATATGTCCCATTAGACCTATATACTACCTTGATATGCAGTACTACAGATGAATGTATGTAAAAGTCACACATCATAACATACTCTCCTACTGAGTAATTGATCTCTTCATTTTCCCAGTGGACCAAAGCCACCTCATACGGCTGAATCTCATGTTGCTCCAATATCCGCATCACATTCTTTATCTGGAAATCAAAAATGTACGGATACACAGAAACACCTGTAACTAAAACTTATAAGCAACTGTGAGCTTTTGAGATTTTTTTCACAAGTGTGGAAGTTGAATGTAAACCAGACAAAAAAAAAAGAGACTGAGACAGGAAACATTGAATGCTCTTTTACTCACAGTTTTTTCATCAACATTCCAGAAAACCACTGAGCCTTCCCTATGGAGGAAAAACTCTTTTTAGTATTAAACAGGAGTGTCCAAGTTTATCCGCAAAGGGCCTGTGTGTCTGCAGGCTTTCATTTCAACCAAGCAGGAGCTGCACCTGATATATCAACTGATTAAACAGGTGAAATCAGGTATGGCTCCTGCTTGGCTGGAAAGAAAACCTGAAGCCACACTAAACCTTTGCAGATAAGACTGGACACCCCTGGTTTAGAACTGAATTATGAGCAAAGAGCAGCAATGTGAAGACAACAAGCATTTCAGCTTACCTGAAGAAAAACATCATAGCAGAGTCGTCTGGTTTTGATGCCATTTCTGTTCCAATCACCAGAACATTAGCTGCATCTAAACACAAAAAGATAATGACGGTGAAAAAAAAATCATAGATCAGTCATGTTTATGTATTATGCAGTGAAACCGCTGATTATAGCATTACCATTAAACCAGTTAAACATCCAAAGGAAAACAGAAGAAGCAAGTGATGCTACACTTCAACCAACCTCTGGGCAAGTCTCTTATTTCAAAAAAGCCATTAGCTATTAAGTCATGGCAGAGAGTAGGTAGGTGGTACTGTTCAGCAGTTGCATAGGCAACACATTGCATCATATCCTGTTAAGAAAAAATCAGGTCAGCCAATTTTAATTCAGCTCTTTTTTAATCATTTACAATTTTAGTCATTTTAATCTGAAAGAGGTAGGACAGCATAGAGAACTGTTCTCTATGACATGGTCACTCTAGATTTATTCCCACCAGCTGAGAATAAATGACTTGCCTCTTCTGGGGCTGGCAGATTGGCTCTGGACGGCTGTTTCGTCCTTGGTCCCTTTATTGTCTTTTTGCCAGGCATGCCCACTTGCTTCAGCACAGCTTTGGTGGTTCCAGTGGATTGAAATGTTCTGTGTATATTCCATGTTTTGAGTCTCATGCCATGTTCTGGGTTAAAAGCAAGTCTGTGCAGGGTTCCTTTTCGCAGTCCATAAGACCAGGCATCACTACATGTGATGGTGTGATTGCTCTTGCGGTGTGTGTGAGGTCTGTGTGATGAGGCAGGACATTTCTCCAGCCTTAGTGCTGTTCCAGGGACTAATCTGGAGGAAAGTGTCCTCTCCAAAGGCTGATGCAGTCCCCGCGATGTCAAAGCTGTCAAAGACCTAGCTAGCATACTTAGCTCCCTGTGTAAATAAGAAACATGGTCATTGCATCATTAGTCGGCAGCGAGGTTTCTGGCAGTATCAGTGGATTCATTTAACACTACTGTGTTTTTCAACCCACTGACCTTGACAGCAATCAGCTAGCTAGCTGTCAAAGTCCTCCATTATTATAAAACTACCTAACTTTATGTTAAATTATGTCTCTTAATTTTTTTTTTGCATTAAAACCGGGTACAGTGATGATCTGCAGAAGTCATGGTGACTCCTGACAAATAGCATCAAGTACCGTTAGCTGACTAGCTGGTGTATTATGACAGTACTATAATCCGCGTAGCTAGCTAACGTTAGCTGAAACTTCAGTCTACTCTGTACACTAAATCAGTTTAAATTCAGTACCTACCAAGTGCGCTCTTGCAGAAGACAATAAGTAACTGTCATATCTGAATTTACCTAACGAGCTACTTTCTGCGTGCACAATTCAGGCTCTGACATTTTAGATGAAGTTTGTTTTGAACAAATGAATGGAGGTGGCACTTCTGCTATTGCTGACATCACGCAGTACGTTCCCCACGTGGGTAAACGTAAGCCCCGCCCATTTCAGAGGCTGCGTCCCAAACACAGATGTGTAGGTTTAATACATGTGTTTAATACATGTGATGCTTCTCATTTCTTTAACTGCGCCACCTCTTTTACTGTACTTGCTTCTCCTCGCGGAGGAAGGGTGCAAGAAAAGGAAATGAGGTCAGGAGGAATCAATAACAGTGTTTTTACCAAAAGAGAAACCCTCTCTCACTGAAGCGTCTCTTTAAAGCGACTTTAGTGAATTCATAAATGAATTATGACATTAATTGATTAAAATAATCCATTTTTATCAACAAAATTATCAACAATAATAGATAATAATAAACAAGATTCATTCTGTATTTGGTATTCTTATGGTATTATTTATTGTATTTACGTCACGCGCTACAATAAAACTTACTTCCGCATAGGAAGCACCTGTGTGTCTCCTCTCTCTCCGATTCCTCTGAGTGCATTTTAAGACATTTTAAGAATCAGTTTTAGGAAGCACCTGTATGTTTTTTAAGCCGCACATTACCTTACCATTTATTAAACAAACACTAGTGCTAGTTTTTCATCGTGTCCAGCCACATTTTAGTCGCAGCACATTAGAATACACTGTTAACACGTTAGAAAAAGTTGCAGGTGGACCTTCAGAAAAGTTTGAGATTGTTGAATGTCTTGGTTGAGCCCATGCTAATTCCTCAGCAGTAGCGAACTTTAAATTCAGCGAATCCTATCGGGTAAATTGTTATTTTAATCTTCTGTCCGTCTGCCGTGACGTCACGCTGCAGTGTGTAAGGGTCTTGTGTTGTCAGAAGCAGCAGCGCCCCTATCGGTGGACTCAAGTGTTGGTGTGTTGCTTAGAAACATAAAGCGAAACATTGTGGCCTTTCTGTTCAGGACACCAACAGTCGAGAGGATCAAAGAAACTAAGCTGGTAAGGATTAAAAAAAACGACTGGTTACTGTTTTCGTTAAATATAACGGAAACTTGAGCGGTGTCGTCATAATTCAGCTAATTTTGCATAACTGTAGTTATGCAAAAAAATCCAGCTGCCTACTTGAAAAATCCAGCTGCCTACTTTCGAAACCCACAGAAACGATTAACAACTCTTCACTGTAGATTCTAGTTTCTTATCTGTTATGGAGCCAGTTTTAAATGTTGCTAGGACTTTTTAAAAATCAGCATTATATTTAATACACAGCGTTTAAAAGTTGAAAACCTGGGGTACCCCACGTGGGGTCGCCTGAGTTAAGAGGTTGTAGGGCATTTTTAAATTTCACTATCCATCATTCATTTTGGAGTTCCTCTTCTGCCCATATAATTATGTCCACCTATTTGAGTCCTTAAAATGGGGTCACTGGGCAAAAAGGTAGAGAACCCCTGAGTTATTCTGCACTCATAACATTAACAGGTAATCACAGTGTATCCTTGCAATGGAAGATTCAGTAATGCAGCAGCACCTCCACCACTACAAACAGGCCACAGAGTCTGCCCGAGAGGAGCTAGCAGCCCTCCAGGCCAAATATCAAAGTCTCCACTCACAGGTATGATATCTTTAAGCTTTGTGTTAAAGGATCAAGTCTAATTTAAACATGTCCTTCATGCAAACTTTATGTTTTAACTCGTCAGCTGGTGGATTGTCGGTCCAAGCTTTGCTCTCAGGAGACTACTGTGAAAGATCTGAGAGAGGCAAATGACAGGTACAAGGAGACAGAGGCCAGACAGGCATCTCTCATCAGTTCTCTGAGGGAGCGCATCCACAACACAGAACAAGAAATGATCTCCATTGCCTCCTCTAAAAACATTACAGATATGAAATTACAAGCACTTACCAAGGAGAATGAAGATTTGAAGGAAAGAACATTACAAATGGAGACTCAGTCCAAGTGAGATTTGGTTATTCATCTCTTTTGATAAATTGTATCCGTATTCCTTTATACGCATGGAAAAATTCATATAAAGTTTGAATGATTTCTTTCTAGGGAGCATCTTAAAGAATGGAACAAGACAAAGCAAGAGGCTGCCGATTTTCAGAGGAAGTGTGAGGAATTTTTATCCAGACTAGCCAGCAAGCTTTCTGTTGATTTAGCTGAGAATGATAAACTCATGGAGACAGTTGTCTCTTTGGTGAGTTGATGATGAGCTTTGCGTTCAACATGAATTTTTAAAAGTGTCCATGTTCCTGAAACTTGTTTGGATCTTTAGGTGGATCTGTGCTGCAGGGAGAGAGATAGACAGAAGACTCAGATATGTGCCCTAGAGGAGAGTGTGAAATCCCATGAGGTGGAGAGTAAAGCCAGCAGAGAAACAGTGAGAAGACTAGTGGCCGATGTGGACCATGAACAGAAAGTCTCAGCTAGCCGAGCGAGTGACCTGAACTCTGTTAGACAGGTATATTCTTGTCCATTTATCTGAGATTTTGCAGGAATGTAACGATTCTGATAAATGCTTGTTTTTAGTGGCATGTGCAGATCCATGTTGTTTTCTTACACTGTGCAGGAACTTGATTGCATACTGCTAAAGAAACAGGGCTTGGAAGCAGACAATAAGAGCCTGAGGAACAAGCTGCAGGAAAATGAACTTGCCCTGGTTGCTGCTAGGGAGGAGTGTAGCTCTTATGAGAAGCGTTCTCAGGATCTGGAGCAAAAACTGCTCATGAGCCAAAATGAGGTACAGGCACTACACAGTCGCATGGAGTCCTTTTTCAAAGAAGTGCAAGTTCTGCTTGGAAATGAGCCTGCTGTTTCTCTGCCTAAAGAAGAAGATGTTCTGGAGAGACTCAGAGAAGTCTGCAGAAGAGAGAAGAGCAGCACTGAGGTAGTGTTAACACATCGGACAAAAACCATACGTTTTATTATTTCCTATGGCTTACTGATTTGGTTTTGGTTCAATTTTTACATGAAAGTAGTTCACTATGGTATTCTATTCACATGCTAATTCTGTTTGCATATACTACAGTCTGTTACTGGGATGGAGGACAGAGTGGCTGCAGTGTTACAGGAACTTGGCAGGCAATCAGAGCTGCACAGAGCAGCAGAACAGAGGGCGCAGCAGCTCCAGAACAAGATGCAAACACTGGAGTCAGAGCTGTTCACCGCAGGAGTGAGCAAAGATGAGCAGAGTCATGAAAAACAACAAGTGAGCTCACATAGTGGTGGAAAGATTACATCTCTGCGTCTTTCCACTTCAGTGGTTGTATTTCTTGCCAATTTAAATTGTGGGTTGTCTTTATTACTTCAATACAAGTGCAGAAGTGACATTTAATAGTTCCCTGCTGAACTTAATTTTTTAGTTTTCTGTTTCTCATGCAGTACTTGCAGTTTCTGGAGCATCTTTCAGAGAAAATGAGAATTGAGCACATAACCACAGATGTGGGCTTTGACATGCGACTTGAGGCCATACTGACACGTGCAGAACAACTGACTAGACAGGAGGGAACAGCTTTAGTGGAAGCCAAGACTCTGGTTTACAGTCTTCAGAAAAAGGTTTGAAAGTGTTGGGTACCTCTACAAAATCATTTGACCGTAGCTGGTTTAAGATTATCAGTGACTGAAGAATAGTGAAGAATGTAGATTATGTGGCTTCCATACATCTTCCTGATGCCTGTCAGGTATTTGTGCTTTACTATATTATACTATATAAACTATATACTATACTACTATATTACAGTGTACTATACAGTGTATATCTTACAGAGCCATGAGGCATAAAAGGTCCTCCAGTGATTTGTCTAATTTGACACAGTCCTTATTATTGTGTTGTAATCTATGCTGTTTTGGGTGCAGTTGAAGGAGCAGAAGCAGCGCTTAGAGAGTAAGGACCTGCACATGGATCTGCTACGGAGGAAGGTGGCCCAGCTGGATGAAGAGAAGAGGAGTCGCTCAGCTCTGGCCGTGGAGAGGGATGATGCTACACTGGCCAGCAGGAAGCTGCAGAAGAAGGTGGAGCGGCTTCAGGCTGAGCTTAATGCCATGCGGATCTCCACCACTGACCTGAAGGCCCAGCTTTCTCACACCAACGAGCTCAAGGTAGAGGGGAAGAGAGCTCTGACTCACATGGCAACAAGAGGCAGAGTGCCTTAACCCTCTTTAACTGGAGATAAATTACTATGAATGAAAAATGTGTATATAGTAATGGAAATACTGCTGTGCTACATAATTTAAGGTTGAACATGATAAGTGCTAAATGAAAATAAGAGACTCTGTTGTACTTTTCCACATAATTTCAATCCTAACTTCTATAAACATAAAAATCTTACAGTAGGGTTCCAGAGTGGTGCAGTAGCATTCGACCTATCGTCTAGAGATTCTGATCCAATCCCAACAATGCCACAGCCATCCACGACCAGGAGTCCAAGAGAGCAAAACTGGCCATGCTCTTTACTCTCTCCCCTGTCAGTCATAGTGACACTAGCCAGTCGTGGGTGTCTGAGCTCATGTATGCGGAAGAGGGTAAATAGCACTTTCCTCCAAGTGTGTTACACTGCCCTGTGACGCCGCATAAGCAGCAGTTGGAAAAGATGTGGTTGGCTGGCTTCACATGTCTCGGAGGAAGCATGTGATAGACGTCACCCTCCCCAGTGGGTAGCTGTCATATGGGAGACCTGATTGGTGGGTCTAAATTGGCCAAGGCTAAATTTTAAGAGAATATGGGGGGGGAACAAATCATACAATACCTTAGGCATTGCTTTGTTTGGTGCAATAAGATCAGAGTGATGGAACAGAACAGAACCATTGAAGATCAGTCTAAGAGTCTGGGAAAACTGGAGAAGAACAAGGTGAAAGTGGAGAAGAGACTTGCAACAGTGAAGACAGAGCTCCAGAATCAGGAGCACAGAGCCAGAGATGAACTACAGCAAGCACAGAGACTGCTCCAAAGCCAGGCCAGTGCCATGGCAGAGCTCTCCCACAGAGAGAAGAAGGTAGTGAATAGTAACTATTACTCATACAGTCTGAATGATTCTGCATTCTGTAAGGTGGGATGTATCCCATCTTCCCTCATTATTAAATGACCTCGCTTGCCTTGTTTTGTGTTACAGCTGCTGGATTTCTGCACTGTCATCGCTCAGATGTTAGGGGTGAACATGCCAGCATCTGTTCCCAGCTGTGAGGTTATCAAGAGGCTGGAGGTTCTTATTCATTCAGGTCATCACTTTCCCCTGGCCAACCAATGTGTAGTGCAACATTATCAGCACCACATGGCACTGATCCCAGATGCCCCTGCATGCTCTATCATTACAGCAGGCTCTACAGGGCCTGAAGGACCAATACACCCTCCATTAACCACTACAACTACAACCTGAGCATCAATGCCAACATCATGTTAAAAAAAAATAAATCAGTGGCACATTATTATATATAGTATTTACCAGACACTGCATTAGGTATGATTTAAGAACACCTGTAATTAACCAACTTAAATGTGGTGCACATTGTGAATGAAGAAATTAAAATATTTTTCTGCTGATTCAGATTATTATAATAAAAGATTATTATTCTTACATTGTGATATTTGCATATCTTACATGACACAAATGACTTCTTTGTTTTATAGTTAAAAACTAATTAAGTGTTGTACTCTGGCCATGCATAACAAGGGAACTCTTAATGTAGTTTAATGTTTGGTTGTAAGATTAATACAACAAAATCCACTCACAAATCCATATTATGTGTATACTGTCTGTATTTTTAACACAAATTCTTCTTAGGTCTGAGCAAACTGTACATAGATCAATATACTATTAGTGATTTTCCACAGAATACTGTATATTCATGACAACTTGATTATTACAGTAAGTTAGTTATAATTAATATCAGTCTTCAACAGTGACAAATCCAATAAATCAAACAATTTTAAAAGCAAAAAGATTACATGCCAAAAATACATATAAAAATAGTTCCCATATATAGCTCTTTAAAATGTTGTTTTACAACACATTTGTTATAAGGAATGCAGTTTATATTCTTTGCATTAAATCAAATTTCAATACTTTCCATGATTAAATAAACAAAACTAAAGTAATAGGTCTTAGTAGATTGCAATATATATTTTCAACAGTATTTCCATTTAAAATCCAGTGCCATCCAGTCAAAATACTTTTCTGTATATATTTCTCCTTTTGAAATTTGGAAGAACTAGCTGTACCACCAGCAACCACCTGTCCTACAGCATATTCATTTTCAGTGCAAAGAGTTTTTTCCAAACATCCACACAAGACATGAGTAAACTTAGCAGCTCTATTTAGCTATACAAAGACACAAACATGATCAGCTTTGGATACTAATCTAGTGGTCCCAGTCAGAGTAAAATCTTTCGAGAACTCAGAACTGAAGACTGTCTAATGTAAAACCCAAGCTCACATAGGTGGAGGCCCATTTGTGTAGCTGAGCATAGGATGGAAGGAGTGGGCGAAGTTGTTAGACTGGGAGCAACTGTAGTCCTCCTCAGACATAGGCACCAGACAGGCCAAGGCCACCAACAGCAGCAATAGCAGCTGCACAGGCAGTGAGGCCCAAAGGACTCGTCGGATGAAAGTTCTACACCAGGAGGGCGACTCCTTCTCCTCAGAATGGGAGGAATCGGATCCAGCGACGCTGAGAGACCTGCTCGCACAAGGGACACAACAGATCAGGCAGACACATTCAAATGCAATATTTAGCATATAACCTGAGCTAACAGTAGAGCCTTGCTACTTCTTTGCTACATCTTCTTTGCTACTAAGATCTAAGTGGACTGCTGCATAAAATGTATACATCATACCCTGTGTATTTCAGGGATTTTCTCTGTACTTACATATACTTGCCAGATTAAATATCATGCACCTTGACGTAGGATACATTACTGTCTTTGGTATTACTGGTATTTGGTATTATTACATATTACCAAATAACATTTGGTTCGCATTTTCAGACAGGTTTAGCTGCTCAAGCCAGACAAAGACAGGATAAGCCTGAAGAAAACGCAAGGCTTTGCTTATATTTAGCAACAAAAAGGTTCTTTTAAAAGAGCGTTTTTCTTTCACATTCTGTTATTGTTAGAGCTATTACAATGCATGCCAAGAAGAAAGATTGCTGTCCAGCAGTTGTTCTGGGAAAGCAGCTGCAGCGCCACATAGAGGTTTCTTCTGGAATATCAGCTTTCACTGCAACAATTTACACCATACACTCTCAGATTAAAGCTAGTACTACTACAATCATGTTAGAAATCCTAAATAAATAATTCAAACTCCAGTTACAAATACTAAAGAAAAAATCTTTATCTAATATATATAATTTAAACATGTAGAGGCTTCACTTTTTATGTTATATAGTTCAAAAAAAATCTTGATTTATATAGTTTGTATAATTTATAAATCTACATTTTGGATTTGACCCATAATGGCACTTTGCAAGAGCCGCTTTTGAGGTGCCTGGGTCACTGAGCCTATATACTACACTCTAATGACTTCACCACTCAGTAACTCTCATAATGTCCCAACGTGCCAAGCTATACTCTACAAATGGAGAACTGGGAGAATCAAACCACAGATGGCAGATAGGAAGGGGAGGAAAATGGTGGATTAGTTATTGAGAAGATGTGAGACACAAGAAAAAGAGGAAGACAATAAGATAGGCTGCTGCCAAGATTTTGTTCATTGCAGACACTTGCTGGCTACAAGGATGATGGAAAATTTGCTCAGCAGCAAATTGCTCAGCAGCAATAATATTTTTCAGCCATAGATTATAAGCAGAAAAATATAGCACTGAGATGATACTGGAAGAAACTCATTAATTCATTCATTTTTCTGGTGCATGTCCTCCTGCATGTCATCTGTCTAAGACTCCTAGCCTAAGCAGTGTCTAGAAGCACAGAAGATGATGGAATCCAGTGACATGAGCCTTTAGCTAAATTCTGCAATGGCATTTAAATAAATAAAGGTCATCTGACTGGCCTGGCTAGCCTGGCATTAGTCACATGCACAGGGTTTAGTAAATGTTGAGATCAACCCAGCAGATGACAGTGTCTACAGTCAGGTCATGGGTTGAGTTCCATTATCTTCCAGGTGTTCTAGAAACCAGTAGACAGGTACCTGTAGTGTGGACTGCTCACAGAGGGTCCAGGCTGTGACAGACTACTTTTGCCCCGTTTCTGTTTGCAATGAACAGGGGGGTAAAAGAAAGAAAGAATGTTTCAGTCCAGGCAAATAAAGACAAAGCTACTGATGAAAGAAACCCAAAAGAAGACCAGGAACTCAAATGAGAGGGTGACAGGAATTCTCTGAAAGCAAAGAAACTGGTTCCTCAAAACACATCATAGCAGAAAACCCTAAAATACTGAAACAGATATATGAAATACTGGTACTTTTATGTAGAATTCAGATTTAAAATGTGTTTCATACACTGTATAGAACTACAGCTTTGTGTTTTAATATTACTGAACCAGTGTTCTTTGAGTGTTACTGCATGGGGGTATAGAAGGTCCATGAATACAAGGAAATGTGTTGGAAAAACTAAACAAGGAATATGGGGTTGTAAAAACAAAATCACATCATAGTGCTGAATTGGTTTTAGATGTGAAGGAAGAAGGCAGGGTCTGAATCTGGAGGGACACTGATACTGCACAAGTATATTGAGGTGTCAAGCGTGTCTAGTGGCAACGTTCTAGGGACATCAGGGACACAAATAAAAATCTATTGCCTTGATGCGATAATCACTTTCATCCTTGCATAGCCCCAGAACGTTAGGATGGTTTGTTACCGATCGGTGGCGACTGGGAGTGCTTCGTCCAGACACAGGACTCAAGGAACCGGATGTGTCCAGTTCATCAGCAGATGACCAAGATGACAGATCCTGACAGTAAGAAAAATATATGGGGCAAAAAATCAAAAACTGAGCAAGAAAAGCAGCCTTTTGGAAGACAGCTGCTAATCTGTATTAAAAATCTCATACCCAAGCACAGTACTGAGATAACAGCTACATACATGGATTAGTAAGGGATAAGTGCTAAATTAACTTGCACAGCAGCTGAGTAAACATATAAAACAAAAATACATGCTAACTTTGAGCAGCAATTTGTAGTTAACAGGTGCATTATGAAAACACTGCAACATGAAGGTACTGTCTTATTCCATATTTTGCAATGTACTGACCTGTTGACTGCTAGTGATGTCCAGAGTTTTATCCAGCTCTCTGATGTCTCGTGTCACCTCTTTCAATAGCATCTTGAGCCGGTTACCAATGACGTGCACCTTCTCCTTGGCTTCCAGGCATTCACTGCCCTCTGAGTGGACCAGTAGCTGCAGAGACATGTCCTGCAATGACGCCACCTTCAGCTGAGAGTCAAGTAGTTCCCGACGGATTTGCTGGTAAAACAAAGCAAAAAGAGATTCACTACTAGTTATAGATTTACAAAAGTACATACTCAAATATTGATAAACTATGCTGTACCGAGAGGGTTTTATGATGTTCGTGCAGAGTGTCAGTGTCCTGACTGTGATCGATGGGGACAATCTCATTTCTCCTGCGGTCAATATTCTCTAGCCACAGCAAAAGACCATGACTCGTTTCATGGAAGTCCTGCAGGACAAAGGTTTATGGTCTACTGTCAACATTTCATTGATAGAAAGAGACACCTAAAAAATTACTAAGTCACACCTACTAACCCGAAATTTTTAAATGGTATGACAGAGGAGTTAATTGTTTATTGTAATAGGAGTTGGCAGACTTGCCTGGCACTGCATTAGTGCATCTTGGAGAGAGCTCCTCCATTCATCTAGAGAGCTGGTTAGCCGCTCCCATCGGTTATTCATTTCCCTCAGTCGGCCCTGAAGCTCACAAGAATCCTCACTGTCCGAATGCACAAACTCAGAACTGCACAGATTTATGGACAGCACTATGGCCTTCCGCTTGTCCACAGCCTTCTGCAGCTCCTGGAGAGTAAAGTGAGACTATTACTTAAGAAATCTTGGAATATAAGTGGGACAAAGGTGACATGGACCATGGTTTTATTGCAGTCAGGTTGAGATGGCTGACCTTGAGCTTCTTGATGCGCAGCTCAATGGTTTGGATATCAGTGCTAGCATCTAGCTTCCGCTGCTGCTCCAGCTCCTCTTCAGCCTGGTCCAGCCAGGTCCATATGCTGTTAAGGTCTGAGTTAAATTGTTGCCACTGCTGCAGGTTCTGCTTCATGCGCAGCTCTTTACTGAGAGCCTGTGCCTGCAGCAGTTCCCAGCGCTCAATTACCCCTATAGGGCAGAGGCAGAGAGGAACAGTATGACAAAAACCACTGAGTAACAACTGTACGTATATATAAATATGTGTCACAGCAAATACATGAAGACTATACCACACTGCACAACAAACAGCTAGATGTTAAATAATCTAATATTTCCTGATACAGTGTGAGACTTGATTACAAGTACCGGAGGTCTGTGATTCTGAGCTGTTGGGGTTCACAAATCCTGCCAGCTTGTGTCCTTCCTCCTTCAGCTCACAGCCAACCCTCTTCACTGTGTCAATACTGTCACGACACTCCCCAAGCAACCGCATCTGCCAAAGCCAGAGAGAACGCCTCAATCAAAGAATGCAAAGCAAAGTTTACATGAGATATTAATTTTATACTGCAATCATTTCGCTGCAGCTCCATCCATTGGACTCTACTTCAGCTTCTAGAAAATCCATGTCTCTAGAGGACTCACATAGCCCATGTACGAGGCGTCCAGCTCAGGGCCAGTAGGTGTGCGGCTGCGGATGATATTCTCGGTCTGCTGGAGGTGGAAGTGACTGACGTCAAGGGCCTTCCGGAAATGAGTCTCAAGAGAGGCTGCCTCCCCTGCAGATGTGCAAAGTAGTTACCATCAAAGTTGGAAAGGTATCTGAGCTTGCACTGGAACAACAACTGAAGCCAAACCATAGACGAAGACTACCATTGCTGTATGCCATGCTTTGTGATATACACGTCATTTACAGCTAATCTCCACCAAAAACACATTAAAGTTAAATATGCTGTATTGGGTTTGGACAAAAGTGTGTTTATGGGCATTGTTCATAACTCTCTACAACCAGCAATCTTTTATAAATAAATTTTATATCCACATATTTAGGTTTACTCAATGATATGATTCCACTTGTTGATTTGCAGTTGTTAGGGATTGTGAATAATACCCAAGTGTTTAGGAAATACACACAGAAGAAAAGAAAACACCTTCAGCAAACACAAAAAGCATCAGTCACATATTTTAATTCTACGTGCAATAGGTTAAACTCTGAGAATTAACCCACAACAAAATAAGGAAAAGGAGGTTAGAAAGTACTGCAGCTAATGGCAGCTGTCTGACGGCTGTGCTGTGATTGGGTTTGTGAGTAGAAACTGAAAATAATCAAAGTCCCAAGCAGCAGGCTGTGAATAAACTCTTTCATTTTGAGTTATGTGCACCAGCCCAGAAGCATGGTGTGGCCTCTTTTGCCTACCAGAGATGGATCTCAGTGTTTTCTCTGTTAGTTTTACATATGCCTCTGGGCTCTCTGGGATCACTACATCTGGAAAGAGACATATACAATGCATACAGCAGAGTTTTGGCAGTATGTCTTAAAATTTGACTATAGGAAATTACTGATAGATGGTTTCAATGATTTGACATACATAATGGTACAAATGTACAGGTACAGGTATTATTGGTCAATGTAACAGTTTTAAACAGATTCAGATGTCAGATTATGCTTGGGAAGAGCATTGGGCTGTTCTGTTACTACTTGTGTGTGCTAATTATGAATCATTCCAACTGTAAGGTCAGTTCTTGTATTTTAAACATAACACTATGCAGTCATGATGTAGTTTAAACACTCTTGTTTACAGACCTTTATGCTATTTACCAGAGGCTGATTCAGAAGTACATACTGACCTGAGAGTGCAGATGCTGAACCCTGAAGGTATGCGCCATCCTTGCCCTCCTCGCCTTGCTCTGAGGATCTGGTGGCGCTCTCTAGGCCACGACTCAGATCATAGTCATGGTCCCATTCCAGGGGAATGGAGTCAACACTAGCTGGAGTGTCTCGGCCTGACTGCTCAGCCCGAAGTGGGACAGCTAGGGAGGCAGATCGGCTTGAGGAGGGCACCGGAGAGAGTTGACTATCACCTAGACGCTCACTCCATGGAAGGCTGGACACATCAGCTGGCTCGTCTAAATCATATTCCCGATCCGAGTAGGAAATATCATGCTCGTCATCTGTGAACTGCAAATACACAGGACATACATCATGCTAAAATCTCATCCAGTGGAAACAACTGACAGTGAGAGGATAAATTATATAAATTATTCTACACCTGCAATTATCTTAGCAGGACTAGTTAAAAAAAAGCATTTACCTGTACCGGTAGATGGATGAGTTTCTTGTAGTAGCGTTCCACTCTTCCACAAACCTCTTGGCAGTAGCGCTGTAACTCCTCCAACTCTTCTTCTATAACTGCAGCATCCAGAGGCTCACTCTTCTCTATCAGTGCCTCCCCATGCTGCAAGATGTGCTCAATCTTGGTTGTGTTCAGTGAGATCTCCTGCTGGAATGCCTTCATGGATGACCAAAGACCAAAGACAGCAAAGACAAGAGAAACATAAAACAAATATATATATTTATTCACATTTTGTGAACATAAGTGTAAAGCAGTAAGTAGTTCATGCTGATGGCTCAGTGGAGGCTCACCCTGAGCTGTTTGATTTTGGCCTGGACATCACACTCAGAGAAGTGCTCAATGTTAGTTAGTTGGAGGTCCATCTCTGTTAGCCACACCAGTATGCTGTCTCGTGCTGTCTCAAACTCCTCTCTTTGGCTAATAAAGTGCTGCAAAGCAAACAGGACACAACCAAATTAAACAACTATTTAACCATTTCATTGTAGCATATAAGCATTTTATATTTTGGGTGTTTTTATTACCTTTATATTTTAGCCTAAAGTTTAGTTTGGTTTTACATATTCTATAAATTTGATGTAGTTTTTTACGGCTACATTGTTTATCTGTGTTTTGCAGTTTGAAACAAGGTAGACTGAACTAGTGCATTTCAGTTCAAACGTGCAACACATTTTCAACACCATTCTCACTGGCTAATGGATCTTATGTGATGATGTGATATGCACAGGATATGCCTGAGTTGAATAGCTTTGCAAAGGATATAGTGATCCAAAAAGGATTTGTATTTGGATGATCCTTTGGAGATTTGGCTTTGCTTTAGAGCCATGAAAGCTAGTGTTGATCTCAATCAGAGTTTGTTTTAAATTTTAACAGTTTAAAAATGCAGCTTTGAGACATAGGTTTGTGCCCTGTTGTCATGCATTACAGTATATCTAGTGATTTAATATAAACCAAGACTTTTTTTACAGAAATCTTGTCTAAAATTAAAACCTAAACTAACAGAAAAGGTGCAGTAAGTGTACAGACCTTGAGCCGGCGCAGGATAGAGGACACTCTTCTCTGCAGGTTATCCCAGCGCTGGTTTCCATCATGTGCCATCTCCCGTAGACGGCAAGCTGCATCTGTGCGATTCTCTCGTGCCAACCGTCTGTACTGCTTATTAATCAGTTCAAGCTGAGTCAGGCTCTCATGCACCTGCCTCTGGAAAGCCTGTTTAAGAGTAAGTAATTAGGATAGGGTAATTGTGAGACCTGTAATACTCCACACCTATTTAAGATTCTCAGATTAATTTTATTAATCTTAATCAGATTAAGGTCAAAAAAGAAAAAAAAACATTGTGAGAATACAGAATAAACATTGTGTGAACCATACCTCAAATTTCTTCAGCTCCTCCTTGGCCACTGTATAAAGCACACCAGAAGAGTTTGGTAAGGCAGCTGTCCTTTCAGACATCGCCAACCATTCCTCAAAGTGGGAGAAGTCATCCAGAAACTTCTGCCAGAGTCGCCAGGTCTCTTCAATCCTGTGAAGAGGAAATCATACAAGGAAAGAAAAGGTTATCTCCCTGTAACTGTGGATGAATCACTTGTTTAAATTCACCATGATGGGCCAAACTCAAAATGATTAAACAATGCAATTAATTATATCTTGATCAAT
Source organism: Pangasianodon hypophthalmus (assembly GCF_027358585.1). NCBI lineage: Eukaryota > Metazoa > Chordata > Actinopteri > Siluriformes > Pangasiidae > Pangasianodon > Pangasianodon hypophthalmus. The sequence continues at coordinate 12,830,340 of NC_069719.1, forward strand.
TAAACTAACTAAACTAACTAAAACTAATTTTTTTGGCATTGTAAAATGAAACTCTCAGGTCAAGTAGTCTTACTTGAGCTTTCTCTCCATTGACATGGCGCAGATGCTTCTCCAGCGGCGGTCCAGGCTGCGTGTGGCCTGTTGGATAGAGTCACATTCTGCGTCCGTGGCACAAGCATCACAGTCGTGAAGCAGCACCTCACACAGATTCAAAACAGAGGCCACACCTGTGCTGTGCTTCTCTATGTCTCTCTGCAGCTCCTGAAAATGCAGTATATGAGTTGATGTTATACCATGTTTTACTCAATAGGATGGTGGTAGTTTTTGTGTGCATGAAATTAGGTCTAATACAAATGTGTGTAACTATACCTGCTGCAGATCCAGTTTTCTCTGGATCTCCTGAAAGTCACAAGTGTCATAGACGATAGGTCGAGAGAGCTCTGTCTCAATGTGGGCCAGCCAGGAACGCAGGCTGCTCATGTTCTTATCCAGCTGCTGCACAGCTACCAGAGTCTCCCTCAGTTTTTTTGTCCTGGTTATGCACAATGGAATATGGGTCAGACACACGGTATACTCAATACCACTGGAACAGATCAATTTCCCTAATGCACAAGAGTTAGCACACATATTTTACAGAAAATCATGCTAATAATGAAAGGTTTTTCAGTTCTGTAGCTTATGTGGTCTTACCTAGCACCGATGAGGTCGAGCAGGTGCTGCCAGCGATCACTGACCTTCACGAGTTTGTGTTCTATCTCTGACGCTTTGCTCTCATGGCTAGCTCTGACTAAACGCTCTCCCATCTGCTGGAGCTGCTGCTTATCCTCCTGAGCAGCTGTTAGCTCTTCCTGATAGTCCTGAAGAGACATACAGAGAGATAAGTCAGGCCAGCTATAGGTGATAATGGCACATATAGGTACTGTTTGTGAGTTTAGGCCTTTTAACTGTACTTCCATCTACCGTACATGTGATATCAACTGGTTTACCTTTCTGAGTTTCTCGATCATCTCTTCGATGCTGATGTCACCATTCTGGGAGACCTTGTTCTCCATATGTGTGAGCCACTCACACAGCTCTCGGTACTTCTCATTAAAGATGGCCCACTCATTCAGCTTCTCACTCACCTGCTGCCTGCGCAAAGACAACTGCACGAAGAGACACAATAATACAGGCATTCTTAATAAAATGCACAATATTGGCATATTATTTCCATATGTGATACTGTAATATATACATACCTATACATCTGTTGAAAATAAATAAAAAAAAGTACACGGCTACAGATGAGTCAAGCTGTAGTAGCAGTTTGCATAGGAAGAGTAAAGATGTACTGACTGTTAAGCGCCCCTAAAGCTCTTGCTGTGATATGAAAAGCATGCACACATCCTGTGGTCTATAGAGACATGCACCGGATGCCACTCAAGCAAACCGACAGGAAGGCCTTCTCTACTGCGAATCTTACTTTCGGTCTCAGAACTAATTACTCTCCATAACTTTTTAAATAGTGACTTAAAATGCATTTAAATAGTGACTTAAAATGCATATATATATATATATATATGTGTGTGTGTGTGTGTGTGTGTATATATATATATATATATATACACACACACACACACACACACACACACACACACACACACACACATATATATATATATATATATATATATATATATATATATATATATGTAATGCATTTTAAGTCACTATTTAAAAAGTAGTGATATATAGTATATATTATAGTATATATTATAGTATACTATAATATTAGTATATAAGTCATACGACTCAAGTGAGGAAGTTTGAGAAAGATAAGAGCTTTTTCAGTCTCTGCCAGTAAGTTGCTTTAAGCGACCTTTCAGTAAGACATAAAACATCCAGAGATATACATCCTGAAGCTGGAGCTCACACAAGGTGCAACATCACCACCTATCGGCAACTTAAATATTTACATGAGTTTGAAAAACGAAGTAATATACATTTTGAATATAAAGTTTTTCCACAGCATTTTATGTGTCATATAATCTGTTGGATAATAAAAACAATTAAGCACCTGGTGACAGATCTCCTCCCACTGGCGCTGCAGCAGTTCAATGCGTTCCTGTAGCACACACAGGTCTTCACTGCTAATATAGCTTGAAAGAGATTCTCTCAGCACAGTCAGATGAGCCAAGTCCTCTGTCCAACCATCAAACATGCTCTCCAAGTCCTGCATTCAACAGAAGAGCTAATACTATATAAAAAGTATATGTTGTATCTGTCAGTATTTGGAAAAAAAAAACATTTGAGAATTTGACAGTTTGGTTTTCCTGTTAATGTCAACATTAATTACATATTAATATATTAACATTACTGTTTCATTAAAGCCACCAGTCATTTCCTAGTATGGTAGTGTTGCAAGTGGTACCTTGCAACGTATCTGCTCAGCCTGCAGCTCCTCATGATGATCTGGTAGAGGCTGTGAGAGCTGACGTTTAAAAGCCCGCAGTTTATCCTGAGACCCTCCAATGCCTTCCTCACATCTCTGCCAATCCTGCTCGCAAACAGTTTTTTTTTATTTAGTCAGTTTCTTTCTGCTCACGACTTCCAAAAATTGCATACCAAGAAAGAGAATCTACTGCACCTTGGAATCATCTAAAAAAAAATCTCCCTACAGTGCAATAACACAATAATGTAACAGAGTAGTACTATAATGTATAGTGCTGTACCCTGAGTAGGACAGCCAGCTCTCTCTTTTGCTCCTCCAGGCAAATGTTAGCATGTCTCCAGCGCTCCTGGATGCTGAGCAGCTCCTCATGCAGGGATACTTCTGCCCGACTATCTGCAGAGAGCAAAAGCTGCCTCCCAGCCTCCACTGTCAGAATGTAACTGCCTTGCTGCCTCTGCAGCACCTTCTCTTTCAGCTACAGAGAGAACATAAAGCAGGGAGTGCCAATCAGAGCACCAATCAGTGTTATTACAGTTTTACAGTGTTATTACAGTTAAAAATATCATATGGTTACATGGCATTTCATTTCAGCTAGTAGTTTTTAATAGTGTGTTAATAGGTATTGTTTGATTTTTATAGTTTTTGTCTTCTGCATCATTATATACAAATAAAATGGTTTCCAACATCTATTATATTATGATTAACTGGGAAAGAAGCCCAGGACTAAATGTAAGACAGTGGGAAAGCAGTGTGCCACATGAAGTGTGGTTCTGTTTACCTGCACAGCATCCAGCATAGCTCGGGCCTGCTGCAGTGGTACTGTGGATCCAGGCTGCAGAGTATCACTATGCTGCGAGATCTCCGCCAGCCATTTGCACAGCTTCTCTAGCATCTCTCTGTAGCGCTGCCACTGGCGAAGCAGACTGTCTATGATTCCTCTACGCTGCTGCGCCCGCCTCACCACCCCCTGCCACTGGTTACTTAACAGGGCCAACTTCAGCTTGAACTCGTCTCTGCAAACAAGGTGGTTAGGGTATATCATGTATCCCATGTATAATATGTACCTCTATAATTGCTCATCAAATCCCAATAATCAAACATATTCACCTGTCATCCACCTGTCCATGCTCAAGCATATGCTGTCCATCACTGATGATGGAGTGAAGGATCTGCTGTCTGCTGAACATCTCTGCCTGAAACAACTACATTACAAAATAAAGATAAAAAGGCTGCCCACTGCTCCGGGTGTGTGTTCACGGTGTGTGTGTTCACTACTGTGTGTGTGCGCTTGAATGGGTTAAATGCAGAGCACAAATTCCGAGTATGGGTCACCATACTTAGCCACACTTCACTTCACTTCACATACAATATGTACATAAATTAAGGTATGATCAGACATGTCACTGGCTTAGCTTTATTCTTTAGCAATATGCACAACTTACCTCGTGAGTTTTCTGTTGCTCCAATAAGCTCTGGAAATTTCCTGAGATCTCCACAGCCAGCTTCTCTTCCGTCTGCTCCAAGAACTCCATCCATGTCTCACACTTCTCCAGAAATGTCTGCTGCTGCAGCAGGGTGGCCTGCAGTTTACTGCAAAAAAAATACCTATGTTTATTAAGCCAATCAATGCTAAAATATACATCTTTCATTCTCAGGGTCGTGGTAAGAAAGCATTAGCATAAAAAGATATAACAAAAATTACTGTGACAACATGTTTTTATATCCTTTACATAAAACAGTAATTGTGTATTCCAGTGCAATACTGCAATATGCTAAAGCAGGCAAACCTGAATCTCTCAGTGGTCTGGGCTGATATGGTGGCCCAGTTCCTGTTCAGGTTCTGCATGCGTTTAATCTCTGAGTCACTGAGGGGCAGCCTGTAGCCCAGCTCATTAAGACGCTCCAGGTCTGGAGCCATGCTGCTGAACTTCAGCATCTGTTTCTTGAGTTCTTCCATGCGGTCCTGGATGACTAACTGGTCACAGGAGCCATTGGGGTCCTGACATTTTAGAACCTCCTCAGCTTCAACTGTCCACCGGCTGAGAGTTCCAAGCTGTTCACTGAAGGTCTCATAGTCCTGCATCCCCGCCTGTAATTAATGAGAGCTGTCATAACAAAAAAAATGCACACCCACATATCCTGTTATTTTTCCAAAAGCCAGAATTAGAGACTGAACCTGCAGGGCAGCCTGCTGACGGCTGAGAGTCTGATCCATGGAGCTAAGACGCTGAGAAAGGATTTGGTGGTCAGACTGGATGGAGGCTGCAGCTGAGGTGTCCACCTGCTGTTTGAGCTGTTCGCCTAGCTCCAGCAAAACCTGCAGAGAGGCTTTCACTGGCGCCTGAGATCGCAGCAACTCCTGATGAAAGTAACCGTAGAGATATAGCACATGGAATGAGTTAACATTAATGATTATTATAAGGACTTATAAGGGTTATCAGTTTTAAAGTACATTTAGACATACATAACATATTGGAGATTGTTAATAAAGCCTTATATTAAAGCTTACGCCCACAATCCCCTCCAAAAGTATTGGAATAGCAAGGCCAATACTTGTGTTTTTGCTATACACTGAAGACATTTAGGCTTGAGATGAAAAGATGAATGTGAGATAATAGATCAGAATTTCAGCTTTTAATTCATGATATTTAAATCTGGATATGTTAAACAACTTAGAGCATGGCACCTCTATGGCAGAGCATGGCAGACTACCCAATGTTTAAGTGAACAAAAGTATTGGAATAGATAGTCTTAAAGTAAATTAAAGTTAATAGCACTTAATATTTGGTTGCATATACCTTCCAGATGTCTTCAGTGTATAGCAAAAACAAAAGAATTAACCTTGCTGTTCCAATACTTTCAGAGGGGACTGTATATGCTTTTAGAAAGCAGTAGCAAGTTACAGCTTAGGGCAAAGTTTTCTTCTTTAGCAAATAATGGTATGGGCAGTGATTTTGGAGGAAGTAAGTAGAAAGTAGTAGTAAGGTAAATAAGTAGAGTCATCTCATTGTCCCATTTTATGGTTGTGGTCCACATCATTTTTGGGACAACCACAGAAATGCAGTGCTTCTCATCTAAGCAAACATATTAGATAATAAATGGGCCCTAACCTAAAAAAAATCACTCACCACCTATAGCATGCGATAACACCAATAGCAGAGAAATGGGGAAATAGCAAAAAATTGTTCACACCAAAAGCAGAGAAACCGTCTCACGTACAGTACAGTCTTGAATCCAGGTAGACACCTCCTCCTCTGAGATGTCTTTTTTGTTTGCTGTCTTCAGGAGCTGCTCAGCTTTGTCCTCCAGGCTCTGGATGCTGCCATTGCTCTGCTCGTACAAGTCCCTATAGCTCTGCCACAGCTGTAGCAAAGCTTTACTGCTCTTCAAACGTTCCACTATCTCTTCTACCAGGCTGCTCCACCTGGCATTGACGTCTTTAAGGGTGTTGTTCAGAGAGTCAGACACAGATGGGTGGCACTCCTTTAGTAGTTGATGTATAATTGCTCCAAACTTCCTCAGACTACTCTCCTGCTTCTCCAGCTCTTCTTGCAGATTCTGATAAATGGGTAAAAGAGACCTCAATGTATTTTCGTTCTGTCTATTGTGCATTCAACATCACTTTTTCTTTACATGCATGTGCACAGTAAAATTGCTTGTAGGAGCTGAGAGCAGTCCTACCTGCAGACTGTCCACCTGGAGCTGCACAGCATCCAGAGAACCAGTGAGCAGTCTAAAGCGAGAAACAGAGTACCTCCCCTCTGTCAGGTAGCTGTTAATCTCTTCAGCTGCCTGCCTGTACTGACTCCATTGATCTGATACTGACTTCAGGCTGATCTTCAGTTGTCCAATCTGTGAAGCATACTTGCTAGTTTTACTCTAATTACAAATATACATATGGCTCATAAACATGCTTATTATATTTTACAGTTAAAAATCAGAAAATTAACATACTAAATGGTCAAGATTGGCCCAAGTATGATTCAGTGCCTGCAGAGTTTCCATGACAACAGCACAGGCTTCATCTGTTTTGTTCTGGACAAGAGCGCAGGCCTGTTCTTCTACTCTTTCCACCTCCTTCTCTTTCTCCTTAACCATCAGTTCCATCTCCTGTGTGCATATATGTGAAATAAAGAAAAAGAGAGATGCAATTCATGAGCTAACACATATAGGGTTCTCAAATCTAAACTACTCTGAAGCTTTCCTAAGTTGAGCCCACTCATGAAGTGCTGAATAATGAACTGAACAGTTAGATCAGGTGTGTTGGCCCTGGAAAAAAAATTATATTGTAATGCTGTATATCATGCACTTCTCAACTATACAAGGTTGAGAAGTGCATGATATACAGCATTACAATCTTGTTTTACCTGGCAGTCTTTGAGAGCATTTTGCACCGAGGAGAGATCCTCAATCTTGTGTTTCCTCTTGAGTCGCTCCTCCTGAGCACACAGCCAGGTTTTAAGGCACTCCACACTGCTTTCATAGTCTAGCCAGGACTGCAGCAAGCCTTCCAAGTACTGGACCTGAATAAACACACCTTTCACATCACTGTGTCGATTAACTCATTCACTAATTTACAGCATATTAGAAAAAAGCATAAATCTCACCCTCTCCATGATGTGAGCCTGTAAGATTTGCCAGCGGCGGTTCATGGCTCCCAGCCTCTCGGCAAAGTCTGTCTTATCACTGCGCTTGCTCTCCACATCCTGCCCACTGATCTGCAGCACTGACTGGTTCACAAAGTCCACAGTCAACTGCTTACAGTTCACATCTACACGGAAACCCTATAGATGGGAAGGAAAATGGTTAGTTATCACATTACCTTCATCAGTGAGACTCACAAAATCAGAATTACCATTATTGCCAAGTGTGTGAGGAATGGGAATTTGCTGTGATGCAAGTACTAACATGTAAAAACAGCACTTACAATAATGATAATACAAGATGCTGATAGCACAATACAACAGAAAAGGAGCAAAACTCTACTTAAAGATGGCAGCACATCGTTCAGTGAATATGAAGGACACAGTAAATTCATATTTTTATTATAAACCTATTTCTAAGCTGAACCTACCTTATAGCGCTGCAAGTACTCCTGGATAACCTTTGACCCCACAGCTCCTTTAAGGTTTTCTTCATCCTCATCCATCACTCTCTCCATCAGTGAGATCCAATTTACCAGTTCAGTGATGGCATGGCATGAAGCTAACTTGTCCATTTGAGACTGGGACAGGAAGCAAACATATTTGTCAGGCATTAGTGCAGGAAGGCAAGATAACTAACCAGGAAAATTACTCTTACTTAACAGAACAGAAAGACTCCACCGAATCCTGACTATCCTAATCCTATTTTGCAGGAAGGAATGTATTTTAGCAAGTGACATGGTGGTGCAGCACATTACCTGGTGGAGTTTCTCTTGCACAACAGGGATACGAGTGAGCAGCTCAGCCCACTGGGCCTCCACACGAGCTAACTCTGCCCTGAGAATGCCTGTGTCTGCCTTTTTCAGCCTCAGCAGCTGGTTACCTTCATTGAATACTGAGGATTTCAAACTGGAGTGAGCCTCAACTTCTTTACTGAATTCCTGAAGGGAAGAAGAGGCATGTTCCACAAATTTCACAAAATATCTAGGCCAACAGACAAAGTGATGTACTTTAGGATTGCAAGATTACAGTGCACTTAGAGGCCTTTAGACAGGTTAGTTTTTAAAGACCTTTGGAACAACTGACTGTGCTTAGGGGTCATTCCATCTCAAGTTGTCCAGTACAGGTTGCCTGACCATTTTTAATTTTCCTATTTTTTTTTATTGATTACCTCTATGTACTGGCATTGCAAAACCACCAGTTTTTTTTCCACTTGGTTTAACCACTATGGCCATCTTTGTGTCATGCAATTTTTTAAAATTCCCCTCACTTTCATAGAACTAAGTCTTCTATAGTAGCATTCTGCTGTAAAAAATTTTTGTTTGAGATTCCACTAGTTACAGAGCTAGGCCTAGTAAAAATCTGGGGAAAATCTTACTTTATTCTTGCATTCTGAGAAATGAACAGATGTAATATAAGCATAACAAATAATAAAAATGAACAGTATTTTACAAGTTAACATGTAAATTTTTTTAACATGTTTTATTAGAAACCTCACTCACTCTCACTGAAATGCTTTCTCCTCAGTAGACATCTTGAATGATGTTCTTGGTCCAGGTGGGTGGAAGAATTTTACAAAAACATCACAGTTTTCCATGCTGATGTCCACATAGTCAACATAGTCATTATTATAGATCAGGGGGACATTTCATCACTGCATGCCCTTCAAACTCTTGTGATGCAGGTGTAAAGAAGCACCTGATAGTACTCTCTGATACCTGATAGTACTCTCTGATACCACCTCACCATCCCGTCACTTGCATTCTGCCATGGGACATTGTGAAGAAGTTCCATTGCTCTTTTATACCGAAGTCCTTCTCATGGTTTCACAGATTGCCAAAACTCTTCTTGTTTTTTTATATTGGTTTGCAGATCCATTCGAAAAATGGATAATCTTTGTCCCAGGGAGAATCTTAGTGATGTGTTCCAAGAGCTTCTTTTAGAATGTGTAAACTGTGGCTGTGTTGTGTTCTAGATGATCACATATAATGCAAACACAGTGGCTCTTAATTCCTTCCCCTTTGTTGAAATAATAAACAAAGGTGTGAATTGTGGGATGTTGGTTCACCCAGTAATGACTCTGGACTTCATCCTGAACGATGAATGAATCATTTTCACAGAGGACAATACACTCAAACTGACTAAGGTTTGCCTCTCTGCCTTTATGGAACTGAGACTGAGCCTTAGCAATGAAATGGTGTGTCTTTAATGCATTGAGTTTCTCAGCCAGAGAAACAGAATTCACCCCTACGAAGAACGACAGTGATCATATCTGTCCTGTCAGTCATACCCACTGTTTAAAGATGATGTTATCAGGAAGTGTGTCATTTTTGTCTGTCTGACTCTTCAAGCATCTGCAGTAAGGCCTCTATTCTTGGACACTGGTCACACTTGTTGAGCATGCAGTCATAACGATTTATGTCACAGACTAGTTACAGCAGGTCCTTGTAGTTCACTTTTAGCTTTGCTGACTCAACCATCAACTTGATGTTCTGATGTTGTGTGCAGACACAGACACTGTGCTGGCAGGGGCATCTGGAACTCACACTGTCTGTGACCGCACACAACATAAGCACATCAAGAACATCACATCATTTTGGCCTCAGTTCATAAACTTTAGATCTGAAGAGCTTAGCTCCAAACCTTAACAAACACACCTGAACAAGCTAACCAAGGTCTTCAGGATTACAGGTAGGTGTGTTTGGAGGTTGGAGCTAAACTCTGCAGAACTGAAGAACCCTGTGACAGATCATGCTTCACTGTTATCAATATCAAATGCAGTAACATTTTAGACCAGCACAAGCTATTGTATGTCAATCATATACATAATTACTGTAAAATACTGTTCATTTTTATTATTTGTTACGCTTATATTACATCTGTTCATTTCTCAAAATATATGAATAGTCTTTTCCCCTGATTTCTACTAGCTCTAGCTCTGTAACCAGTGGAATCTCAAACTTAAAATATTTACAGCAGAATGCTGACTTACTTCTGTCAAAATTTCAGGTTCATATCTGGTCGCCAACAGAGATACTCAACCCGAAAGTGAAGGGAATTTTTAAAAATAAAATTGCACTTTCTCAACCCATAAAAACAGAGAAGTCTCAAACCTGAATTGTTCTGCATGCACACTATACTTCCCTATGTACACAAAGATGGCCGTCATGGTTAAACCATGCAAAATTAAAAAAAATGGTGGTTTTGCAATGCCAATACATAGAGGTAATCACTCAAAAATCATTAGAAAAATTAAAAATGGTTATGCAACCAACTTTACAATTATTGGACCACTTTAGATGGACTGACCTTTAGACATTCGTTCTAACTAAATTGGTACTAACCAGGAAAGCAGACAGGTGGTCTTTAACTGTCTCCAGCTCTTCAGGCACAGTTACTGACTGATTGTTCCAGAATTCCAGACGTTCCAAAGCATCCTTTAGCCACTCGTTTAGCTCAGCAGATTCACTCTGATATCTGAGGAAAAACAGTCATCATATATTGTTGGTACTTTAAAATAGTGATTTTTCATTAAGGTCAGAATAAATGGTTGTGTGGGTCTAGACCTGATCCAGTGTTTGAGGATAGACTCCAGACGCTGCAGTTCTTTATTGACATTGGTGGTGTTGCTCAGCCAGTGCTCCCCCAGCAGAGTAAGCTGGTTCTCCAGAGTGTGGCAGGCCACAGACTGCAGTAGGGACTTGCCCTCCTCTAGTACCTGATGAAGCTTGTGCTGGTGCTCTGCCAGAATCGACTTCAGGCTCTGGGTAGATAGGATTAGATATGATTACCCTAAATGATGCCATATCCATTTATTAATTCATTCAAATTCAGTAACCACTTTATCTTGGTCAGGATCAAAGTGGATTCAGAAGCTATCCCAGGAACTCTGGAATACACCCTGGAGAGAACACCAGTCCATTACAGAGCACCATGCACACACATACACACCTAGGGGCAATTTAGTGTAACCAATTCTCCCACTGGCAGGTTTTTGGGACATGGTAGGAAATCAGAGAACCTAGAGGAAACCCATTAATTTCTCACGAACAGTAACCAGAGCTCAGGATCAAACCATGAGATATTAATTGTATGTGCAGTTCATGCCATAAATAATGCCAAATTATATACATAACCTTCATATGTTTCTACTATATGGTGTCAAAAAGCCTGCAAAAGCATAGAAATTAGCTTCGACTTATATACGGGGTGTAAAGAATAACTAATGCTGATATACCTGATATAGTGCTATTCTTTCAGTTAGCCTCTCCTCCGTCTCCTCCAACAGGGGAACAGCAGGCATGCGGCCCTCCACTGCCTCCAGATGCCTATTCAGACATTGATAATCCAGGACCAAACAGCTCCATGTCTGTAAACACATACACACAGACATAAAACAGGCATGCACGTGTGCAATAAGAGACAAACACATTAAGACTGACAACAGTTAAGTCAACTTACTACTAATTAACTTTAAAAAGACTAACTCACCTCCAGGATGTACTCCAGTTCCACTCCTTTCTTGTGAGCCTGCTTTAGAACCTCCTGTGCTTGGGCCAAAGTGTCCTCTAGAGCTTGGCTCTCTTGTGGCAGGACAAAGGCACTTATTTTCTTGTAGAATGTCTCAGTTAAGACCATATGCCACTCCAGCCCTTGGAAAAACTCCTAAAAAAGCAAGATATTACACTGTCATTACTGCCATACTTCCGACTCGTGTCACAGCATTTCAGCAATTCTTTCTGTTAAAACATAGCTTGCCTTGTGTTTGTCTAAAAGACTTTGGACTTCTTCCACTGAGCCAGCAATTATCTTCTGGTCAGCAGCCATCTTGTCCTGAGCAGTATCCACCAGATCCACAAGGTCTTGTAATGCTCGCTCATACTGGCTCTTCAGAGCCATGCTCTGGTTCAGCCCACTCCGACGAGAGCCCACTGTCATCACCAGCTCTTCATAAGTGTCCTATAAAATATAACATGCACAGAAAATGTTGCTCTAAAAAAGACTACATTTCCACAGAATATACATCCTTCGATGAGTGAGTGTGTACCTGGAGCTTCATCAGTTCATTGTTAGAAATCTGATCTGGCTGCAGAACTGCTCCTCTGGTTTTTAAATCTGTAATTTTATGCTCTAACTCTCTAAGGGACTCTTCTACCTCAGCAATTGTCTGTTAAGGAAAATATCACATAAGGACGTTAAAAGGTAATAACAATCTAATGACAGTCATTTATCAATGTAAATAAACAGTAAAAAAAACAGGTTTTTTTCTTGTTTTTTACCTCTAGCTGTTTATCTGGTGGGCAATCAAGGATCCCAGCTAGCTTCTGTAGAATATGAAACTTGCTCTCATTTATGTCAGAGAAAAGAAGCTCCAGCTCAGTCTGAGAAGAATGAAACAGATATCACATGAGTTGAAGCCGATCTACTGGTCTGATGGACAGAATATTTTAGGTTCACCATCAGCTCTGACTGGGATAGCTTTTACCTGGAAGGCAGTGAGATCCTGCATCCTGCTCCTCATGCTCTCACAGCGACGCTCCACTACCGAGTCTAAGGTTTCCAGTCGCTGAGACAGGCAGTCAAGAGTGTCCTCCATCAGGGCATGCTTTTCTCCAGGCAACCCTACAACATGCCCTAGCAGTCCTTGACTGTGGCCCACCTCTCTTGTGACCTCAGCCACATCTTTCCCTAAAGCCTGAAAGACATGCAAATCAAGTATTATTTGTAAAGTCTAAATGCAAATATTTGAGATAGTTTAAGATATTCTTTGCCATAAATTAATAATTATGATCTAAATAATTAATAATGTTAAAAAGACTAAATCATTGGCACAGCAAATGGAAATTCACTTACCTCATGGTTGGAGAGCTGTGTCTCTGCATTCTCCGTCAGAAGCATTGACCTGGAGAACAGTGTGTTCTCTACATCATCTAGCCAAGATGAGGTGGCTGTAACTGCTGAATATAGCTGCTGTTCTATCTGCATGTCTTGCTCTTCTGCTGAACCTGTAACCTGCATACACAACAGCAAGACATGTTACAGTAGTTACATTTCCAAATTTCCAAAGGTGAATATAATGATTGCCATTTAGGGAAGTGAAATTACCTGAGCATTCTCCACAGCCTGGCTGAATTCACTGTATAATGACTTCAGTGCAGACTTGTCCTTGACCTGGGCCTCTCTTTTATAGAAAGGAGGAGAGGCGTTTACACGAGCAGTCCTGGAATAAAACTGGAAAAATAACGACTATCACTACAAGCTGTTTTGTTGTACTGTACTACAGTGAATCAAAATAGACTAAGATCAGCATAAATATTCATTTATGATCATGGAAGAAGTAGGATCACAGTACTGGTTGTTTGGTGTCCTGCTCCAAAGTACTCTGTAGAAGCTGCAGTTTGGTGGTCAAGTCTTTTCTCAGACTCTCCCATCTCTGTCTCCTCTGTCCCAGTGCAGCCTGGCTCTCATTCTCTAGTTCCGGACTGAGCACCTCACAAACACTGTAGATTGATCAGTTCACATAGAAAAAGAAAAATCATGGTCCATTTTATGGAACAATAGCTGAAATTAAACAGTATGTGATGCTTAGTAAGTTTGCCATCGGAAAATGTGCTCTGAACTTTATTATTTAAAACTGCAATTTGGCCTGAAAGGTTTTCTCAATCAAAACAGACACAAACATTAAAATAAGTGTCACAGCTATGATGCCATTAACGCCAATATTTTGAGAAAGCCTTATTGACCTGGCAGTGCTGGGTGAAGCCTGCTGGTTGAGGATCTCTTCTCCACGGCTAGCTACAGATTTCAGCAGCTTTTTCTGCTCAGCCAGCTGCTCCTCAAGTTCCTTATTCCACAGAAAACAAGATATATCTATTAGAATATTTCTTTTGAATTTCTTCTTGGGGACGATGCTAGCAAGCTGCATTGTGAGACAATTCGCAGAATTTCTTTTCTCCCCTGAAGAAAATCACCACAAATGTGAAATCTAATTACTTGATATTTAGGTCATTTCTAATGAGAAAATGTCATCATAACAGAAACTTCAGTGTACCCTCTGTCTCTGCAGGGTGTCCTGTTGGTGCTGGTTCCGTGTGGAGTGGGCATGTGCCAGCCAGTCCCGCACATTAGGACTCTGAGAGAGACTGGTCTCTGATTCACTGTCAGACTGCTCCTGTAGTGATCCCTGCAAAACAAAAATCATATAGTATCAAATTCCACAATTCTACCAACATTAGTTTCTGAAGAATAAACAGCTGTCCAAAAGTGCAAATAAACAAATAGCAAAAGGCAGGATTAAGACCTCAAGATCTGCCAAAAGATTTACAGATATTACTACATTCATTACAATCCATATCTCATATTTAACTGTATAAGAAATGATACAACAGGTGTCATTTCATTACTCATGAGGCATCAGTAAACATGAACAACATGCATTTACATTAATGCTTCTGCCAGGTGCTTTAATAACTTTAATTGCCTATAAGCTAGGACCAATATGATCAGGGAACTTTACCTGGATATTTATCTGTCTGTCTTGTAGCATCCGCTGCAGCTCCACCAGACTGCCCTTTAAAGTGTGCAGTTTCCTGGCTAGCTGCTCAGCTTCATCCCTGGTCTCAGGCCGGCCCTCCAGCAGCAGAGCTTCACTGTGCAAGGAGAGCTCAGAGAGAGCGAGCACCTTCTCTTCAATCTCCAACAACATGTTCTGCAAAAGCAACAAGAGAGACGCCAGCTCAAACATGATTCTGCCCTCTAATCTGCAGAGAGTAGGGCCTGAGAACTGCAGCTAGTGATGCCTGGAGTTCCTCATGCCTGAATGTCATCCTAGGTCCCTATCTGCTTGAGGACAGCACATAATTCTTAATCCCTCACATGCCATTCTCCCAATACAGATTGCTTTTACTATATATGTTTAATTTTGTGCTGTGATAAGTAAGCAAGACAACTAAGAGTCAACAGTGTTGTCCAACTGAATAAGATCCTATCTGTTTGTAACCTTCAGCCACTCCCTACAGTGTAGCTGCAGTTATTCCCACCCCCTCATCTAACCAATGAAGGGTAACTTGTTGCAGGTATATGAAGCTAGGGTTGGCTAACTCTGTAGGCAGCACCAATCAAGGCACAGGAATCCACTAATCTCCTGAAAGCTGCTTGAGCCACCAGTGACAGTTACACTGAGACATATGCATAATCTGCTTTACCATCACGCTACAGCTTAGGTCTTTTAATGCTAGTGTTTACTTAGTACATCCTTAAACCACATTAATAAGACTGTGGAATTATTAGAGTTGTGCAGTACATGCAACGAATGTGGCAAGTAGATGATGCTCTAACCTGGCAGTCTGACAGCTGCTCGTTCATGTCTAAATCCTGAGGGGTGGAGCTGAGCATGCTGCGTGTACTTAGCACCCATTGGTCGAGCTCATCCACCTGGCTGAGATAGAGCTGTAAGGCCTTCTCTTGCTGCTGCTTCTCAAGACGGTCACTCAAACGCTCCTGAAGCACAAAACAGCCACTCTAATCAGACACTCAGCCCCAAGAATATCATTAAATGTAGCACAATATCACAGATGTTGCCAAATTACATTGCAGAAAACAGATACTGACAGCAATAAGATTAAAAAAGAACCACTGAACTATAATCAGTAAAACAAACGTATACCTCCAGAAGCTGCTGTTTTCCAGAGGCTTTCATGTGGATGGTAGCCATACGATCAGACAGCACAGTGAGAGTGGACTGCATGGCTAGCTGTTCAGCTGTGTCAGAGTCTACAGTCTCAGAGATTAGATCCTCTGCAAAGTTCGAGTGCAGCTCCTCTATGTCATCCTGAAGCCTGGTAATGTCTCCCATGAGATTCTAAAAGTCATACCAAAAATGCACCCCACTGATTAAGTGAACACTTCACATGGATTGCAGGAACAACATGACCTCCCTTTAATGTGTAGAAAGATTTCTAGCCAAAATAAAAGAGTTTCCTAAAAAAAAAAAAAACAGTCCATAATCAGTCTGACTTGTACTCATTAGTACAGCACTCTTTTACCTGATGCAAGATCATCTGTCTGCCTGGGCTCAGGTCATGCAAAGGAGGCTCATTCAGGCTGGCCTCAATGGACTCCATCTTCATGGAAATGGACTGCAAAGAGCCTTGGTATTGCTGTTGTCTCTCCAGAGCCTCATAAAGTGTCTTCTGCTTTTCACTGATCTATAATATTGATGAAAAGTAAATTTAAATGTCTAAAGCCCCAGGATCTTGTATCTAACTTTTGATCTCATGCATCACATACCACATTTTTCAGTGTCTCCCATGAACGCTGAAGGTCATCAAGCTTAGCCACAGACTCAAGGGTCGGATCATATAGCTCCTGTATAGGAGCTCTGACAAGAGTAGCTGGGCCCATGGAAAACTAAATGCAAGAGAAAACCATGAGCAGTAAATAATTAGTAAATATTAGATCTACTTGATACAATGTTAGATACTAATGAGCAAACAAAACATGCTGTAATCAGAGTACCATGCTAAGTGCAGCCTCAATGTTAGTGGTAGGAGAGTGGGGACGACAGAGAGGACTGTAAATCTCGTTGTTAGTGCCTTCTTCACCAGACTCCTCAGTGACGGGAGACAGGTGAGTATGACTGTGACCAGGTGTTACCTGGCAACACCAAGGGCAAAGATGATTAGAGAAAGAAGAAGACGAACATTAACAGTTCCATTTATTGTCTGCAGAGTGTGTTTCCCACAGTACGAGTTAAGACAAAAGGACTCACCATGACCATAGAAGGCTGTGACTGTGTCTTTGCAGCTTTGTCTAGTTCCTGTGCTTCCTCAATCAGGCCTTCTGCATCTCTTACAGTGAGCAGCATGGTGGCATGCTTGGCTTTCACTGTTAACATCTTACACTTAGAGTTTAACGATGCAATCTGCTCCTGGTATCCTTTGATTTTCTGGGCGAGCTCCTGTTTAGCCAACAGGAAAAAGCTCTAGTTAATCAGAGTACAAATTATGTCATACTGTTCTGCTTGTTGTACTATATTCTTACCTCATGGTGGCGTATCTGGCTCTGCAGCTCCTGGATATTGCTGGTGGGAACAGGTCGGTCTTGAATGACCCGGTGAGAATCCTCAATCAGTCCCTGCAAATGCTGTACTTCTTGCTCATACTGCTCATACTGGACAACTGCCTCCTGACAGAGGAAGTTGGAAATATAATTAATAATTATGTCATTATGCAAAGATCTTAGCCTGTATACTTCTCTTTTACAGGTAAAAACTGCTCCCCAAATCCTTTCAGTATGACATTCATTTAATCATTACAGTATATTCAATATATTATACAAAAACCCAGAGTGGACTGTCTAAAGATGGAAAACAGTCAGAACATAATCAAGCCAGCATTGATATGAACATTTTAAGCTTGTTTTACCTGCAATATGAAGCTCTACTAGATCTATAAACAAACCTATCTCAGTAATTAACAGCTGGTTTATTTTAATAAAAAACTGAAAAGTCAAGGAAAAATGTTACAGTAAATGACTAGGTGTTACACTAAAATGACTTGCTTTTTGTAATATAGCTGAGTACATCCTACCTGCTGTACAAAATCACAAAATGTCTACTAAGCCGCCACTGTGGGCAATACAAAGAATATGAGTATGCAAGTGTGTAGTTCATTACAAAATACATGTATATTTAATGCACAATAATTCTTGTTCTATAATCAAGTCTAAACATAAGGAAATAAATTTAGAGTAAGCAGAACACAAACAGCCAAACAGAAGTGTTCATAAATTTCCTCTGTATTGCCCCATACCTGAAGAATATTGCATTGTTGGATGGCAGTGTGCTGCAGCTGGCTGGCTTCCTGCTGCAGGTTAAGAGCTGTGCGACAGATAGACAGGCTGTTCACCACCTCCTCTGGCATGCGAAGTGCACTCTGACAGGCCTGAACTGCATCCACCTGTTGCTTAAAGCTCTCCATGTCTGACAACAGATGCTACAAAAGAACACCAAACGTTAGTATACACAAGCACATCCCCTATATTTAATCCAGTTGCATATTAGGTGGCTTTTGTGGCCTATTTATGCCTTACTTCTGTTTAAAGAAATGTGGTGTAAAATCTAAATTAAAAGATTTTTCACATGACCAATATCTGACTCTTTAGTTTTGCACTGGAAGGAAGGAGTCTATCTCACAAAAAAATTTCTGAAAATATATGTCTCAAACTGCATCCAGTTCTTAAGTAATGTCATTCAGACTTACCACCATTAAATGTTAGGAAGGCAGCCCAGTTTGTACAACCAAAAACATTTTTCCTTAGCAAAATTTCATATCATTACACCCCTAAGCCTCAGGCTTCCAAAATTTAAAAGTCGAGATATACAAGAAAGATGCATCAGTATGATTTCAAACTTAAATGTTAAAAGACTGTCCCAGTTACACATTCACAATCATATACACACCCAGCTTTACACAATCATATATTAAGAATATTTCATTGCCTTAATTATGGTTTGAACAAAGTTTACTTCGATTTGAATTTTCATTACTTGTTAGTCATTTTACCCTTAGAGCTCCAATGCTAAAGAAGCTAACATCGGACATCAAACATGTCCTGGATAATTGACTACGTGACTACATTACATGTTTTTGCTGAACTATTCATTTAAGGGGTGCATGACCATCTGCTTAGTTAATTTAAGTTGAACTTAAGGGGGAGAAATATTACCTGTCTCTGAGTCAGCTGTTCTTTGAGACTCAGACGGGCTAGTTCAGGAGAGGTGAGGGTTGCCTGAACTTGTTCCAGAGCCATATGCAAGGCTTTTACCTCATTCTCAAACTTTTCCATGTCCTGATGAACAGAATTTAACATATGTTGATCTAGCACAAATGCTATGTAATTCAGCTACTATTGCCATTAAAACAATATGCTATAGGATAGGACTAAAATACTGTCAACTCCAGAATTACTGACACCCTTGGATAAAAGGTTATTAAAAATGTCTTTGTGGTTAATTAGCTTAATCTAGCAATGAAAAATATAATATAAATTTAACCTTTAATTGAAGTCAATTTATTGTAAGAAAATAAAGACCCTTAACAAAAAGGTATTTTATTCATAATCATTTTAACACATCTTTACCAAGGGTACCAGTAATTCCGGAGCTGCAAATGTAACAGAAGTGTACAATTGTAACAGTCACTACAGTCTAACCGTAGCAGCTTCCTGTAGACTCTGCAATCGTGATTTGATGGCCTGCTCTAGTTCCTCTGTGTGGCGACTCAGCTCAGCCACCTGCTGGGCCATGGCCTCCACCTGCAGACACTCAGACAACAGATCCACCTTCTCCTGCATAGCTTCCAGATCACCATGGAGCTCCCTCGATTCATGCAACACAGACTGCAGGACCAGGGACAATACATTTTAATAATTATTATAATCATCTATTAATAAAAACACATTTTTCTGTGTACAAATGCACACTACTTGTGTGATGTAGTGTACCTGGTACATTCTGATCTGCTCCTGCAAGTGAGAGGAGGAGTTCCAGATGATATTGCTTTTAACTAAGCTTCGAGCTTGCTCTGTCCACTTCACTATAAACTCAAGCATCTCATTGTACTCATCTAGATGCGCATCAGCCTGTTGAACAGAGATGCATAAATTATGAATAATCTATCATGACTCATTCATTGCCTATGGAGAATGATACAGAAATTGGGAACTATTTTATCTACATAGATTTTCTGTCTTAACTATATAGTTATTTTATGCATTTTACACAAGACCTGCACAATGTATAACGTTGATCGCTACCTTCTTTAACCAGACTGTTCTGTACTCTGCTAAACGGAGAGTGTGATGGTGGATCTCTCCTAACTTAGCAATGCTATCACTTAGTTGCTTGGACAGAAGTGGATGACGCCGACCCAGGTCCTGCACAGCTGCAATCAGTTCAGCAAGTGTTCTACCACAGCACTCCAGTTCAACACAGAAACCCTATATAAAGCATTGAGAAAAAAGAGGAGGGAATAACACATGACAACAGTGCTTAACAAGACTGGTACCAGGAATAAACACAGGCAAATCCATTTAAACCTACTTGAGTTTCTTCTTTGGCTTGATCAATATCAGTGGCCTTATCTTTGAGTGTCGTAGAAATACTTTTCAATTTTTCAGAAACGTCACTGATCCTGGAATTGAATTCCTCTTTGAGAACCCTAGTCTTCTGAATGTCTCTTTCCTTGGCTTGGACCTTAAACAATAATGTGAAACAGTTAAAAAATTACACCATGCTAGAGTGAATGATAAAAACAGCTGTTCAAACTATATTGAAAGCTGCTAGAGACTGTTTATGTACCTGATCTTCAATTGAGCCTAGGGCCAAAGCAACCTCTGCCAACTGCATAGAGATCTCTGAAGGCAGGATAGTGTACAAGTCCAGGTATTTGCTCTGCTGTTGCTCTGCAATTTTATCCACATTCTGACGATGGGCTATCAGTTCTCCATGCATTGCCTAAGAAAGGAGAAAGGATTCCATTCCTTACATGTTTTTCAGTTAAAAAGCTAAATAGAACAATTACATCCAAAATGTGAAATGTGAAATCTGTGCCTTATCTGTCACCTCTAGCTCTTGTGTGAGAATGTCCATATCAGCAGTGGGATTGAGCAAGAGCTCTCTAGAATCCTGAATCCAGCTTTTCACCAAGCTCAACCCTCTTTCCACTTCCTCTCTATCTTTCAGTTCCTGCTGGACACGTGCTCTGCCTGTTTTGGACTTCTGTAAGAGACTGGCAGAGAGGAAGACACATTCATAAAATAGCTAGTTAATGCCCACCAACTAAATATTTAAATTAACTGGTAAACAACTACCTCTCAAACTGATCTTGCACCGCTTTAATCTCCTTCAGACTAGGCAGTTGGTCAAGATCAGTGGTTGGCACTGAGACTTCCACATCATGCAACAGGCTGAGGGCATACTGCCGCAGGAGTGTGAGAGAGGACAGCTCCCGCTCCAGGTCCTGAGTGACCAGCTCATGCTGCTCTTGATGGGACTGAAGTGTGGCTTTAGATGCTTTTTCAACAGAACATTCAGGAACACGACTCTTTAGCTCTTCTGCTACAGCCCTTACTTTAATAATCTGAAATAGTAAAGGTTACACTTCAATGTAATTTGTAAGTAGTAACAACACAATAAATGTAACATCAATCATTATTTTGTACATATGTATTATGCATTACATATACATTATGTAGCTATCTGCTTTCTGCATATAAATGATCACCTTCTCCCTGAAGGTTCTCCACTCATGAGCTGTGTCCTCTAGCACCCTCTCTTGACCTCGAGCCATGCTTCGCAGCCTAGTCCAACGCTGCCATACTGTGGTCATAGAGCGGCTAATGGTGGCTTTGCTGGTATCACTGCCAATCAGCTCCAGCTGAGAAGCTTGTTCCTCCAAACCTGTCAGCTTCTCCTGGAATCCATTCACCATGGACACCAGTGACTGTAGAACAGAAAAGATAGACTTGTCAAATGTAAATTATATACAAATAGAACATTATTTTTAGAATATTCAACAGGTTCTGTCTACCTTATGACTTTTGAGTTTCTCTTCTGCCTCCTGAATAGTTGCTGCCTTGGCTGTGGAGAACTCAGTCAGTTTCTTTTCTGCCTCGTTCATCAGATCAATAACTGTCTGTCGGGCCTCTTGGTAAGATTTCCATTGCTCTACACAGCTGACAGTAGCATATAAAATAACCAATACTTAATGTACATGTACATCATGTCACATATAATAGGCAAAACACGTAACTACTTAGAATTAGTTAGCACACACTGGTATTAGCTGGCCCAATAGCTATATTTGTATTCCCAAATGAAGCAAGGAAACATCAGACATCAGAGAAAAATAGTTAGGGCCACTAATACTCACTTAGCAATCTGGCAAAGAGCATTTCTTTAGACTTTATGTATTGTACCTGTTCAAAACATCCTGATGACACTGTAGCTGGTCTCTGACCTCTACTCCTCTTTGCTGAGCAGACTCCACACTCAATCGCAGCTGTTCTTTTGCTGTGTGGTTCACCAGATTCTCCAACTGGGGTGGGAGTGACTCAAGCTCCTGCAGCACACTGAGGAAGTCCTGCTCAGTTGCCATGATATCCTCCTGCTGCCGAAGACATTCTTCGTAGTTCTCCACATCCACTCCCAGACTGGCCTGCTGCAAAAAGCCTACAGCATCTTCAAGCCACTCACATGCTGCTTGCATCCGTGAATGGTACTTCTGACACAAAGCCAGCGCTTGTTCTAGAGTAATCTAAAAAACAAATTGAGATTTATGAAAATAGAAAATCTAAACTGAAAATTGCTGTAAAATTCAAGGTGGAGCAATAAATAAGTATAAGTATGGTAGGGTTAACACTGGATTTGGTAATCATAAAAGTTAGAATGATCTTTGACTTGCCTGCTTAGAGCTGAGAGCTTGTTGAACATCAGCTTCCAGTTTTGCCATTTCTTGCAGACTAGAATCCACATGGGCTGGAACAAGTTCATTAGCACTGGTGTACTTCTGTTTTTCCCTAGTGCTCAAAGCAGCCACAATCCTGAGTCGAGACTGCACCTCCTCCTGCATGATCTGCTGCTTCCTGATCTCTTCCTGAACCTTTTCCACCTTCACATCCACAACAACAGCACATCCCAGCTCATCTCTGACTTGTTGCAGCCAAGTCAAAGTCCGCTTTACTTCAGTCTCAAAGTCTTTACTCTGCACGAACCTGTTCTCACATTCCACTATCAGCTCCCCAACAGCTGACTGCAGAGACTGAAGTTCTTCCTGCCAGGATATCACACGCTGCTTAGAGGCTTCATGGGCAGCTGGGTCCATGTGAGAAGCAAGGTTTCCCATCTGCTCCATGAGCCGGGATAGGTGAGAGCTGGCTCCCTGAAGACTGGCAGCCAGGGCATGATAATTTTTCAGTCTCTCTTCAGCTGACTGAGTCTCAGCATTGACTTTGACAAGTTGCTCTTTTGTGGCTTTCAACTCGGAGTCAACCTGCATGGCCATGGCTTGGTGGTCCTCAAATGACTCCAAAGTGTCATCAAGGTGTTCTACTTTTTGTTCTATTAGCCGCTTTAGACCATTATAGAGGCTGACCAGTTGAGTCATTTCCTCAGGCTGCCATGGCTGACCAGTGCTGCGAAAGCCCTCTTTTTTCTGGTTGAGCTCACTAACAGCTTGGCCAAGATTTGTCAACTCCTCAAGCAGTGCTTTATAATCATGCTGCAAACTGATGACCTGCTCTGTCTGTAAACCAACAGGCTGAGTACCAAGATTATGGAACTGTTCCTCAAGCTCTTTCAATGCTTTGTGGGTTACATCAATGAAGGAGGAATACTCCTGACGTGCAAGAATGGCTTGCTGTATTTTCTCCTGTTTTTCTTTTGCTAGTGCTAAGATGTTATTATATTGCTGTGGAAGACCATTAAGTTTCTCATCTAAATAGCAATGGTCGACCTCATTGAGGGTGGGCAATATGTCTTGACCTGCTCTTTGGACAATAAGAAGGAGATTTTCATATTCTGCTGCTTGATCCAATATTTGTTGGTATTTTGTGAGCTGTGCCTTTAGTTCTGCATCTCCATTCATTAGGTTTATTTCAGGAAATGTCACAATATCTGCTTGTTTCAACCACTGGCATGTCTTCTCTAGATCTGCCTTGAAGTATTTTCTAGTTACCAATACCTTCTCCAGTTCCTGCAGTCTTTGATTACACTTTTGCAAAGCCACCTCAAAGCTGTTCTGCAATTCTTGTAGCTTGGTTAGCATCTCAGCCTTCTCATCCTCAGTGGCATCTTTCATCAGATCTCTGCCTTGGGACCATAAGGAGGTTAGCTCACTCTGGTAAGCTCTCAGGCTGCTCTGGATGTTCCTGCAGGTCCTCACCTGCTTAGTTAAGTCATCTGGTAAGAGGGCTATGTAATCATCAGAATGTGCTTTCTTCTCGTTTTGTTGAACCCAGGTGATAGCCCGACTCACCGCAAGCAGGAACTGGGTCCTCTCTGTGAAAGCCTTACTGAGGTTTTTCCTTCTCTGGGCCACTTTAATGCTCAGTGATTCTACCTCAGCCTGGGTCTCTAAGATGAGCTGCTGCAATCGCTGTCTTTCATTCAAGCCTAGGTGTGCCAAAACCCTGTCTGCATCACTCATGGCTTGGGCCAGCAGTAGCTGCTTTGCTTCAAGCTCACTGCAAATGCAAAGGTGATCAAAAAGGAAGCTTTGTGCCACCTCTGGTGGTGGGCTCATTTTCATAGCCTCAGATAAAGCAGGCTTTTGTTCCTCAGCCCACTCTCTTGCCTCTTTCAATCGAGCTTCAACTTGAGTCATATCCTCAAGTGTTAGGATAGAGTCCTGAATCTTTCTCTCAATGAGACTCTCTAGATGGGCCCATCGCTGCTCAAAGTGGCTGATCTGCTCTTTCACCAGCTCTTTATCATCTAGGTTTAAGTGATACATTACTTTCTGCTTCTGGTCTTTAAGATCCTCAAGCGTGCTCTTCTTTTCTTTTAGGACAAAAGAGAGTTTACGGAGGGCCTCTAGATGTTCAGATGAGCTTTCAGCTTCAGTTCTAAAACATTTAGGGAAAAGATAATGTTATGTTGTACTTTGTTGCATCTCTAATCAGCCACAGCTTTAAACAATGTATTAAGAGCCTACCTGGCTAGGTTGTCCCACTCCTTGGATACCTGCTCAAACAGAGCTTCCAAAGCACTGATGCAGTCATGGTACTCTCTTGTCCTCAGCAGATCCTCTTCCCTCTGGGCTTGAAGCTTATTGGCCTCATGGCATAGCTCCAGCCAGTCATGACTCAAGCGATTAAGCTCTGTGTGTTCTGGAGAAGCCCTGCCTTCTGTAAGCTTATTCACATACTCTGTCATTTTAGTCAATGTACACTGCCTGCTGTGCAGCTGCTCACCAAATTCCTAAAAAAAATAAATAAATTCAAATACAGCCCAGTTTGGAAGTATTTTGACAGTAACATAATTTTGGTTGTTTTCAGCTGTATACCTAAGGACATTGGATTTCAATTTAAGCAAAAAGGCACAATGTCAGAATGTAAATCTAAGAGGCAGAATGTCAGAATCGAAAAATTGCAGTTCTTACTTTGGCTTGATCCAGCATGTTCAGAGCAATCTTGGGGTCCAGTTCAGCAGGTCTCCTAGAGAGACTATGCAGTTGCTGTTCCAAATCCTGGAAGAGTGTAGAAAGCTCCTGCTTCTGTTCCTTAATTTCTCTCCAGCAGTCTG
Organism: Pangasianodon hypophthalmus; assembly: GCF_027358585.1. Classification (NCBI taxonomy): domain Eukaryota; kingdom Metazoa; phylum Chordata; class Actinopteri; order Siluriformes; family Pangasiidae; genus Pangasianodon; species Pangasianodon hypophthalmus. Next base: position 12,855,718 of record NC_069719.1, read on the forward strand.
ACAACTGTTGAGCTCTGGTTATCCTCTCTTCAAACTACGACATTGCAGTAAAAGACATCAAGATAGCAGCAGCAACATGAGATAATTATAAAAGTTTATTGGATTAGTTACAAAACATTTAAATTAAGTTACCAAACTCACCATGGTTTTGATCTGCTGGATCTTAGTGGCTGTGGCTTTTACTGCTTCATCAGATAAGTCACACACTGAGCAAACCAGATCAAGATAGGTGCTGGCCTGCTCCTGCAGAGCCCTTAAGTGCTTCACCTGCAAACAACAGCATAAGAAAAAAACAAACATAGTTAAGCCTTATGAAAGGAGCAGTCTGGTGTAAACAGTCTCGCTGGTCTTTCACTAACCTGTTTTAGTGCCTCTTGAAGGCCAAAGGGGGTCTGTGAATGTAACTGTATTTCCTCTTGGACGGTGGAGAGCCAAGTCTCACACTGCTGTAGAGTGTCCTGGTGACTAACATGCTTCTGTAGCTCCCGGTCAAGACTCTGATACACCTGATATGGCACAGGCTCAGTGTTTAGAGTAAGGTACTTATACTTATTTGTATGTGTATATAGATTTATATCAATGTGGGAAAGTACATGCTTATAATACAAGCCACCCCATACGATAATAACATGTGCGTTGTGTGACACAAGTAGGTTCTCTTTCAAGCATTCTTTTTGGTGTCTTTCTATCTCTGTGGGTAATGTACAACTCTAGGTAGTTCACAGAAACCTTTATTTTTGAGTATGACAGCCTCTATCAGTAATAGGGGAAAATATTTTTTTCAGTTGGTTTAGACAAATCAAAATCTGTACTGTCAATCATCCATTTTTGGAAGATTTGGACATACCTAGGTGGTAGGTGCATCCCTAGTGTGAAAGGCAGAAAGGATAGAGATACTAACCCGTTGTGCTGTGCTGCAGATAGCTGAATAGCTGTCTTTGGTTCCTTGTTGGTGAGCCTGAATCTGCTGGCTGAGCTTGGCCTGAACTTGCTCTGAACAATGACTGACAAGACCGTCTCCTTTCTCCTTCAGACGTGTCAAACACTCTTCAAAACTAGCTATCTCCTCCAGTATCGCCTAGAAAAAAATTGTTGTATGTTAACCATTACAGTAGTAATTCTGTATACAGCAATGAAAAACTGGCAACGGAGTAAAACCCATACCCACATTCTAGTTTGCAATTATTTATCTCACTATGACGTACTTTTATTACGTTACTCTTTTTTATTAGCCAGAGCTAAATGTAAAAACAAAAACAAACTGTATATATTTGATTTTTGCACGTTTAGGATACATTAACATAAATATCTAGGTTGCTATTCAAGTGCATGACTGCCAATTGCTGTGCAGCATATACCTGACATCTATGCTGAGGGTCATAACCAGTATCTGTGCACAATAAATATTTGCCTAAATGTAGTCAATCACAATATAGTTAAAACACATACTTTGTGTCGTGCCAGCTGCTGTGTTGCCATCTCTAGATTGCCACTTTGCATAGAATCAGAGGTAACCAGTCTACTAGACATCTGTAGCAGCCATTTCTCCACGTCCTGTAGTTTACTGTTATAGTCCTCATGCTCTTTCACCCCCTCTGCCAATTTCTGCACGTGGGCCTAGAAACAACACAACATCCACTGCACTTTTTAGCATTTATCTCACTTTTTATTTTATGTTTATCTTAGAAACATTTGAAGCTTAGACATTTAGGCCTTCTCAGGGGAATACCTTGGCTTTGTTGCATAGATCTTGATAATCATTTTGCAGCTTGGTCATATTCGCACTGATCGTGGGATCATGTACAATTTCAAGCAGAGCTTCTCCTTTCTCAATGACAGACTTCACAGGTGACTCATGAGATTGCATAGTTTGTTGGATTGTCTATTGGGAAATAAAAACATAAATGAAGGTACTGTTCACAAAAATGTGGGTGTTTCTCAATCTTAGTCTAGAGGCTGAATGCAAAAATTACATATGGTACATAAAGCACAAGCAAACTCACTTTGTACTTGGCTAACTGGGCCTTTTTTTGGTAAAGTTCAGCTTTAAGCTCCACAGAGGAGTCCAGAAGGGACTTTGTCTCATTAAGCCATTGGGTCTGTGCCTTATACTTGTCTAGAAAGTCTTTAGATAGCTGAATACACTTCTCCTGAGCACTGAGCTCAGCCCGCAGAGCTCCCACTAGCCCCTCCAGCTGAGAGAGACGACCATTTATCTCCTCTTTTAGTTGTTCGGCCTCTGACTCCTCCAGGAATGCCATAGCTCTCTCTGTCTTCTCCCGCATAGTCTTCAGGAAAGTATGCCCCAGCTCCATGTCACCCTGCAGAGCCTGAGTCAGAATGGAGTGTTGAGATAAGAATATGTATAGTGAACGCCGGAAATCGCCGTTATCAGCAAGCTACCACAGGAGTAAAAATACTTGTCTTACTGCCATACCTCTAGTTTTTTCATTTTCCTCTCCATGGCAACACAATCAATAGCATCAATGTTAATGGCCACACTGCTAAAGTTCTTCTGTGCTGTGCTCAGCCAGTCAGAAAAAGTACTGAAGATGTTATAGGCTTCTTCGATGCCAGACACCTCCGCCTTCAGTTGTTTGATTGTCTCCTACATGACAGAAGTAAGAGCCATATGTACAATACTGTGTGTACTGTATGTGTATATGCATATATGTGGGTGCATATATCTTACCAGCAGGTGCAGCAGTAGGGCATGGTAGCGTGAGGTAAGTTGTGTAGCCCTAGTACTGACACGACTGCTGATGTGCGTTTCTTCTAAGACCTGCTGGGCCAGGGTACTTAAACCCTCTATTTCCTCCTGGTAGGCCAGGACTTCCTCATGCCATCCCTGTACAACACAATAAGCACAAGGGCACTGGCAAAATGTAGACAAAATAAACATTTAACATAAGGTCCAGAACCATCAGCATCATTAAAAGACACTTTGCCTACACAAACCTTCAGCAGCTCTAGCTGGGCCTCCTTGGTGGCTTTATTGGAACGCCTGCAACTACGCAGCTGGCCTTTATTCTCCATTCCCTTCAACCAGTTATCAAGGCGCTGGAACTTCTGCTCCATCTGACGTAGCTTGGCTATGGCACTGTTCAGGTGAGATCTCATTTCAGACAGTCGGGTCTGGTAAGAGCCCCATTCCTGCTGCACTGTCTCCAGGGTGCGGTCCTCTAACTGGGGTATTCCCCATGTGATAACTTGCTCTCGACTCACCAGCACTGTGTTTAGCAGAGCCTGTCCCTGTGTGCAATGCACTTGCAGTTCCTATAGATGGTTAAGCATATCAGACTCATAATTAGTGAGGGATTCTAACATAGTTGTCTGGGTTTCTGTCATTCTGTATAATGATGTCTGCCAAAAAGCCTTATAAAATATATAATCTATACTAAATATCTGCCTGTGTGCATTTAATTACTTAATTATGTCATTATTAAAAATGGTGCTATTAAAGTACCATTTGGTGAGCCAAAAGAGAAATAGCATGCTTTCGTGTTCTCACTTGCAGTTTGTGTAGAGTTTCCTCCAGGGTATCAACATCTCCCTCTAGCTGGGTGTAGCAACTCAGTTTTTCCTGCTGCTGCTCCAACCAGTCTTTAAACTCATGCAGATTGTTCTGGTACTCCTGATGAGCTATCAACAGCTCCTCTGCCCTTCCCACCCCAGCCTGAATAAAGAGAAGACCACGCTTTTCTCGTCAGTACTTTATCACGCACTGATAAATCGTAGTTTGTGACTGAGAGCTGTGCTTAGGAACGTACCTGGGCCCTTTCTTTAACGCTCTTGTACCGCTCTTGCAAGTCTTGAATCTCCAACTGGGTGACATAGTGCTCAGCCATATTGGACCCTTTCACAGAGATGGTGTCCAGGACAGAGCTGTGACTCAGCACTTCCTCATACAGCAACTATAATAAATAAGAATTATATATGTGAAGCAGACTAAAGAATGGTTCCAATTACTGAAACCCACTGAATATACATATTCTCAGATTTTTTTCATAATTCATATCAGCAGTGATTCCTAATTATCTCTTGACATTTACAATTTAAAGACTAAGTCATAAAAAAGTATAAAGTGAAACTGTGAAAGCTGGTTACAAGTGAAGCGATGATGCAATGTATATGCAATGACATAATAACAATACCTTGGCCTTTCCCAGATTGGCAGCTTTATCTCTCATCTCAGAGCACTGCTTGTCTGTGGAGATGAGACTTTCTTCCACACTCTCAATCCAGCTCACGAACTGACGCACATCTTCCTGATAACTAGTCCACTGTGAGAGAGCTCCCTCCAGCTGGCTGTGGCGTCACAAACAAGTCACATCCAACAGCACATTCACATACATCCTCTTAAAAAAATCAAGTATTAAAAGCTGTTCACTTATATAGTGGAATCCTTATGTATAATGACTTTTTTCAAAAGGATGGAAATGCTCTGATTAGTTTTTAATTAGGCTGATTAAAAGAGAGAACAGTAGACATACCTCTTGCACTGAATGGCTGCAGAAAGCAGGCTGTCCCATGAATCCTTCAGGTCCTCAATCTGTTTGCAGACCAGAGGAACCCCCTCAGCCGATGTGTTCCTCCGCACAGACTCACCCCTAGTGACCAACATTTTCAGCTGGATCTCCTTTTCCTGGCGAGCTGTAAGCAGGGCCTGAAATAACACCAAAATCCTTAGTCACTTTGTAAGCAATTATAGCTTGTAAGCAAGCAAAACTATATACATTAATGGTAATCATATGATAAAACATTTATTTGTGTACCTCAAGTTTGATCATTCTGCTGTCCAGAACATTCTTATCTGCTGTTGGAGTGCAATACGTCTGCAGCATATGACTGGTGTCTGCCACCCAGTTCTGCAGCTCCTTCAGACCCTGAGAGAAAAGCTGGTGCTCGGACACAATCCTCTCAATTCTGGAGGTTTTTTCCTAGTACAGCATATTACAGTAAAAATCACATTCATTAGCAACAAATCACATACTGTAGGTTTGTAATCACTTATTTGGCTGTTAACAATTTTCCAATTATCTTTAAAATGTTAAATGTGATGAGGATCACAAATTCCATATGTTAACATACTGATCTGTACAGTTAATCGCTGTGAGTTGTCTTTGCTAATTAGTTATTAGTGATCCAGGTTTGCTTCACCCTATTCATGCACAATGCACATTCATATGAGAAAGAGAACATCATGTTGTTTTGGGGCAAGATAAAACAAAATAGCTGCTATAGCTATACGACTTTATTTAATGTATACAAAATCCAGCTATTACTATCTGCACATGCCAGTATCTATTCAATCTCAACTTGAGGTCTTCCTTTTGGACACAATATAACAGTCTATCCTGCCAAGAAGCAGTGAGGTCGGACTGGCAGTAGGCAGGCAGACGTTACCTTGGTCTGGTTGCTTAAAGCTAGGTATTGAGCAGAGAGCTGCGAAACGCGATGCACAAAGCCCTTGCCGGCTGTGTGTCTGTCCCAGAGCTGCTGGGCCTTCTCTCTCAGCCTGCACAGCTGAGCCTCCTGAGAGGCCAACTCCTCAAGCACAGACTGTAAACGCACAGGCAGATTAGCACAAGCATGCAGCTTAGGACACCAACACTGTTTACCTCCATTAGTAAGACTGAAGAGTTAAGATAGCTGCATGGAAGCAGGCTGAAGAGATAGATGTGATTAATGTTAGACAAACATTGAGCCAAACTGACAAAGAGCATGCAATGGATTAAAGCATGATGCAAAGCTGAGGCTTAGCAAATTATAGGTGGCGTTTTTATGCTGCGTGAGCTTTGAAATGCAGTCTATCTGTAAAATTTCTATATAAATATTTGCATATAGATTAGTAATCATATGCAGTATTTGCAATAAAATAAAACAGAGTTTTGCAATTTCTATGCAATTTAATGTGTGTTCAATAAAACCGACTGCGAAGGAAAAAAAAAATTATTTCAAACCTATGGAAAGTATACAAAATGATTTGGATCAGTTGATAAAATGGACAATAACTACATATTGCTTACAATAAATAAAAGCAAGCATCCAACAAGGCTTGTATAAGAACTGAATGTAATAAAAGCCACTGCTAGCTTACAGAGTAGGCAGAACTGTCCTCAAAAACAAGCTAAGCCTAGGTAAGTAGAATGAAGGCAACAGTTGGATGGATATAAAGGTTTAATTGATGCAATTTGCTGCAGATAAATAAACGCAAAAGTAAATGTAAAAAATTAATAAAAATTGAATGAAGATGGGAGAGCACTGATCATGCTCACCAGCGACAGATGTGTTGCTATCTTTGCATTTGTGTAGTTATGGCAGCCTCATATACAATCTGGCATACTGTACCTGGAGCTTGTGAAGCTCATGTTTCTTGGCTGGGAGGTCATGCAGACGACTACTGCTTTCCTGCACTGTCACCTCTGTCTGGTTCAGCCAATCCTGCAGTGGCTCCACACTGGACTCAAAGTCCCTCATTTGTGCTTGCAGGTTCTGCAACAGATATTTTATAACACTGTACACATTTCATATTGTCAAAACATGAAACAAATATGATTTTGGAACAAGATAATTAGTTGGGAAGTAACATTTAAGGAACTATACTTGTAAAGCAGTCTCTCTCTGGTGCAGGTTTGTCATAAGCATTTTCCAGTCCTCTCTGGCGCTGCTCACTTTAGCTCGGACTGCATTCACTCGCTCTTTAGGAGCTATGCTGATCAGAAGGTCTCCGCTAGCAGCCAATGCATTCAGCTTACCATGCCCCTGCTCTCTGTCACTCAGGAAATCCTGCACATCACCGTAACAAATTCATTACTGGTAATTCTCTATAGTGGTTCACTAACTCTATATAGAAATCTATAGTAATTTATAACCATCACTTTTAAAATGAATCATATTTTATATTGTCTGAAAAGGAATGTGACTAGAAAAATATTTTGTTAATATATGTATATAGTACCTGGATTTTCTGAAGACTAGATGAAGCTTCACTGAGATTTTGAGGGGCATCGAAACACTTTGCTGTGTTAATTTTAGCACTGACCAGCCACTGTTGAAACTCTCGGAAGGCAGCACGGAACTTCTGCTCCAACAGCTTCTCTTTTCTTTGGCATTCCCGAGACGCGTGCAGACTGAGGCTGCAGGAGAATAAAGAGAAAGCTCTAACTGTATACCAGTCAATATATGGTTTCCACAGGTCAAGATATAGCAGGAATTATGGAAGTTGTCTTGTGTTCATCATAATTTTACCATCATGTTTTATATTATCATGAACCTCACCTTTATAAGGCATTATTATACCGCTCACCTGTTATAATCTTTGATGAGGGTGGATACCCTTGTGGACTGTGTTCCCAGGTCTCTGGAGAAACGGCAGAGGTCATTCAGCTGTGACTTCAGACTGTCTGATATGGGTTCTGCATTAAGTAATGCTTCCAGGGTGTCCTAATCCATAGTAACATGAGAGTTTTTATTAGAATTTATACTAGGCAAGATGAGGTGACTGACCAGGATAGTGCTACAAATCTGTTATTTTAGCTGTTTAACATAGTTAACATGTCTTGTATCTTGAATGTCATGTCTTGTAATCTTATTAGAAATCCTGTACCTTGGCAATCTGCCAGGCCTGCACAGCTTCCTCACTGGTGTCCATGGCCTCCACCTGCTGCAGTGTGCCACGCCATTCATGCAGTCGGCAGCTAAATTCCTGCAGGTCCTGCTCCAGTTGTGCAGCCAGAGTGCTGAACTCCTGATCTGAGCTGGCCATCTGAGCCAGTGTGGCCTCTAGGCCAGAGCACACATGTCTGGCCCCATGTTCCCACTGCTCCCAAGCAGAGAGAAGTCCTGCCTCCTCCCTCTCCAGAGCTTCACACCCTACAGTGGAAGTGTGATCACGTGCTGCAGCTCCACACCGCTGCACTCGCTCCAGCCTCTCCCTGCCCTGCTTCCTGGAGTTCAACAGCTCCTGCCATCAACAGGAAAGTCAGCAAGCACACACTTGCAATGAATTAATAATGCTATTCTAACAGTATCTAAACAAGCAATTTTAATTGACCTTTACTCACTTACCTGCACCCTGGAGAGTTTCTTCTGAACAGAGGCAGCATCTCCGGACATGTCAGACCAGCGCTGGAGCTCCTCTTTAGCAGAGGTCAGCCAGTCATTCAGTTCCCGCACGGAATCCAGATACAACTCGTGCTCTTTCACTATCTCACCCATCTGCTGTACCTTACTCTACAGGAAATGACAACACTCCATCAACACTGCGTGGCAGTACAGCAAACACTGTGTGTTTGTGTGTGTATAATACAATTTTGCCTCTGTACACCTCCACAATGGAGGTGAAATGAAGCAATCAATATGTGATGAAGTGTAGACTTTCTGCTTTAATTTAAGAGGTTTAACAAAAATATTGCGTTAATCGTTTAGGAATTACAGCCATATTTTACATAGTACCTCCATTTTCACAGGCACAAAAATTAATTGGACAATTGATTGATAAGCATTTTAATGGACAGATGTGGCCTGTTTCCTCCTTACTTCATAACAAATTAATGAGATAAACGGTCTGGAGTTGATTCCAAGTGTTGAATTTTCATTTGGAAGCTATTCACGGGAACTCTCACTATGCGGTCCAAAGAGGTGTCAGTGCAAGTGAAAGAGGAAATCACTAGGCTGAAAAAACAAAACAGATCTATCAGAGAAAGAAATCAGAGAAAGACCACAGAAGACAACTAAAGTGGATGAATGCAGAATTCTTTCTTTGGTGAAGAAAAACCCCTTCACAACATCTAGTCAAGTCAAGAACACTGTTGAGGAGGTAGATGTATCATTGTCAAAGTCTACAGTCAAGAGGCACCTTAATGAATGTAAATACAGATGGTTTACCTCAAGATGAAAACCACTGGTAAGACTCAAGAACAGAAAGGCCAGATTAGACTTTGCTTACACATACTCTAAAAATAGCCTGACCAGTTTTGATGTAAGATTAACTTGTACCAGAATAATGGAAAGAGAAGAGTATGGAGAAGGAAAGGAAGGGCTCATGATCCAAAGCATACCACATCATCTGTCAAACATGTGGAGGCAGTGTTATGGCATGGGCATGTATGAATGCCAATGGAACTGGGTCACTAGTGTTTATTGATGATGTGACTGCTGATAGAAGAAGCAGGATGAATTCTGAAGTGTATTGAGCTATACGTTCTGCTCAGATTCATTCAACTGCTGCAAAACTGATAGGAAAGCGCTTCATAGTACAGATGGATAATGACCCAAAATGTATTGTGACAGCAACCCAAGAGTTTGGAAATGGAATATTCTTAAATGGCCTAGTCAGTCACCTGACCTAAACCCAATTGAGCATGGTTTTCACTTTCTGAAGACAAAACTGAAGGCAGAAAGACCCAAAAACAACCAGCAACAGAAGGCGATTGCAGTAAAGGCCTCGCAAAGCATCTCAAGGGAGGAAACTCAGCATTTGGTGATGGCCATGGGTTCCAGACTTCAGACAGTCATTGACTGCAAAGGATGTGCATCCGAGTATTAAAAATATTCTTAATATTAATGATTATGGTAGTTTGTCCAGTTACGTTTGAACCAGTGAAAATGTAAAAAATGGCTATAATTCCTAAATGGTTAATGCAATATTTTTGTTAAACTCATTGAATTAAAGCTGAAAGTCTACACTTCAATCACATCTTGACAACTTCATTTCGAATCCATTGTGGTGGTGTACAGAGGCAAAATTACCGAAAGTGTGTCACTGTCCAAATACTTATGGACTTGAATGTGTATGTGTGTTAGCATAACATATGTTCTTAATATACTGCATACCCTTACTTAAATATATTTGTTTAAAATCATCGAAAATGAAAATAATAAAGGATCATATAAAATTTTTAAAAATACATATGAAATAATTTAGAGGTAACAGAGCCATCAACTTTACCTTGATAACTGCTGTGATGTCAGAGAACTGGGCATTGAGTTCTGCTCTAGGTTCTTCTGCAAAGGCCTGGTCTCCAGTTTTCTCAAACAGTGCTGTAGCTTTCTCGTTCAGGCGACTGAGTGCTGCTGAATGGCTATCAATGTCAGCTTCTATGGCCCGCAGGCGCTCCAGCAGAGAGACCTTCTCCTTCAATCCAGGCTGTTGAGGAAGAGTGACTTCAACCTCCTGCTCCACTGTGTCCATCCACTGCTGCAATTGAGCTTTCCCTTCCTGATAGCTGCTCCACTGGGTCACTGTCCACTCCAGACGACTGTCACACAGATACAAAAGCAGAGTAGAAACGTGTGAACAAAGTTAATGTATTTCTTATCACTTTTTACCAACAACTCCATATTTTCAGTACACATTTTACCTTTATATATCAGAAGAATAAATCTCACTGAGCAGCAAATTAGTATTTTGCACCTGGTGCACTAGCATAACCATACCTGTGACAGCTCATGGCAGTCATAAGCATGTTAGCCCAGGAATCTTTCAGACTCTGAAGCTGAGAGCGGATGGCCTTCTGTTTGTCCTTATTACAGTTCTTCATAACCTGCTCACCCTTCCCTACTGTCATATTCAGCTTCACTTCTCCTTCTCCCTTCATTAACAAGATATCCTGTAACACAATTAAACAGTTTTTCAATACCGCAATTCCTTGTAATGAGTGATGAGTGAATATTAATGAGATTACTTACTTGTACAAGCCCCAACCTCTTTTCTAGAGTCTCTTTGTTGCCAGAGGTGCTGCTGAGTGCTGTGAGCCGTTCTTGTGTGTTACTGAGCCAGGCCCATGTGGTCTGCAGTGTCTCATCAAAAGACTGCTGCTCCTGCAGGCTGAGCTGACAGCTGCGCAGACGTTCTCTCACTGCTTTCAGCAGAGTCTGCTGCTGCATCTGTAGCTGTGTTGACACCCGCAACTCAGAACCACTGCCACGACCTCCCTCAATCAGAGTCTGAGCTTCTTGGCACAGACTCTCAAAGGAATCCCTACAGGAGAAAATATATCAACAATTGATATATAATAACATCATCAACAGGTGAAATTAAGCTTCTGTAAATTTCTGTATCACCTTTTCTCCAACATGCGTTATCTGCATGGACAACACCTACCTAAAGTATCTACACAGAAATTCATTAATTGAACTAATATCTGACCTTTCTTTCAGGGCCTCCTCATAAAACGCCTCAACTCGCTCTAGTGTTGTTTTCTCCTGCTCGCCATGTTTGCTTTCTGGCAGCTCTGTGCTCAGTCTCACTTCCATACGCTCCAGCCAGCGACTCAGCCTCTGCAGATTGTTCTCAAAGCTGGTACATGCATATAAAAAAAGAATTTACCCCTAGAATCAGGTATTTGAAAAGGTACCTACCATTCTTTACTTGGAGAGAAACACTTGCCCAACCAACACTTGCCCAACCACTACAGCAATAATCCAACAGAAATACTCAGTACCATGTAATAAGGGTTGTGTCCTCACCCATTGAGCAGACTAGCACTTTCCTCAAGCCTCTGTTGGCTCAGCCTGCACTGTTCCACATAAGTGTCCCAGTCCTGTTGGATGCACGAGAGGCTCTGCTGCACTTGGCCAGCACTGGCCTTAGGTAGGTGAAGCAGGAGTTTCTCCCCCTCCTGACACACCTCCATTAGACGACTTTCTCCATCCTCAACCCTCTCTAGAGCCCCCTGTAGAACATAAGAGCACAAAAAAATAAATACTTATTTTAGGGTAAAAGACATAATAAAAATTTTAAAAGCAATTCCATTTTTTACACAATAACGTGATATAGACTGAAGTAGACATGTTACATGTAATGTATGACCTGAAAGAGATGTACCTTCAGCTTCTGTAATTTGCGCTCTACAACACTGATGTCCCCAGAATAATCCGAGCATTCTCTCACTATATCTTTTTGTCCAGAGAGCCAAGTGTGAAACTGTTTCAAAAGATCTAGAGAGATGTAAGATAAAGAGAAAGCAGTGAAGTGTGAAAATGACTAACAAATAATATGAACCTACCATAATGTACCTATTAATAGCAAAAAAAAGCTCACTGATTTCAATTAGAGATTGGCATCACTCACCACTAAAGAGCTGCTGTAGCCCTTGCTGCATTGATCCCAACCTTTTAACACACAGCTGATTGACAGTTTCATATTTCTTGATGAGATCAGTTAAAGAAGTCCCAAGGCTCGCCAGCTCTTCAGAAGGGTACTTCCTGCAAAGGGTGTTCAAGCTCTCTCGTGATGAGTCTATACTTGCCTGTTGGTTCTGCAATTCTTTTTGTATATCCTACAAAAAAATAAAAACAGTATATACCCAACTGAAAGTAAACTATATTAAGACAAATGACTACAATTTAAGATATCAGTGTGACACACAGCTTCAATTTAAATCTGATTACTACACACTATTATGTAGTACAACTATGATTGTCAAATTTAATGGGGCATAACATGAAGAATTACATGTTTTTTTGTACCTTTACTCTGCAGATCTCTTCTGGAGGTGACCCAGATGCTGTGTCCCGCAAAGAACTCTCCACTGTCTTCAACCATTCAGTCATTTGGGAAAGGAAGTCCTCTAGCTGTTTTTTCTGAGAGCAGAAATCACTCAGATTGTTCTTCGCTTGTGCACACAACTCCTGCACATTGTTTATCTTCTTCTGCAGGTCTGCCTCCATGACCTGCCAGAGAATTTGAGATTAAAGGTGTGCATACAACCATATACTCATGCTGACCTAAATGTTCATGGACCTGTATTACAAACTATACCTGCAGTGATGTGGGGATTTCTTTGGTATTACAAAGCTGTTTCAGCTCCAACACTTTGGCTTGTATTGTGTCTAACATCTTCTCTTTCTTTTCCACCTCAACCTGCACAGGCAGACAAACATTAGATCCGAAACCAGCAGACTGATTACTATATGATGTAAGCACAATATGTCTCCATCATAACACATGCCTTAACTTCAGCAAGGCGATTTTCAGTCTTCTGACTGTCATTGAACTTGTTGAGGCTGTCTGTGAGCTCCATCACACAGCTGTTAGACCAGCTATCAATCTCCTCGTTGATATGGTAAACATCCTCCCATATGGAGGAACACTTTCTAAGTTTCTCAAGGTTGTCCTCAATTCTCTCAGACACCTGTAGGTAGAGAGTAGATATACTGATTTTAAAACTACAAGGACCTAACCAAAATACAATTTTACTTAAAAAGTGTGGAAGAGCTTTTATTAGTGTGGCCACACACTTACATCTAGCCACTGATCCACAACAGCTTCCATCTCTGTCTTTATTACTTGAGTTTGACAGTCTGGAATCCTGTTTAATTCACACATGAGTTGCTTTGCTTTAATTGAGAAGAGGTCCAGTTCCCCCTGTTTAGCTGTCAGTTCCATCTTAATTGCTTCATGCTGAAAGAAAGAAAGAAACCAATCAGTTTTGTTGATGTACCAACATTAGGTCAGGAACTGCAAAATTATATTCAGTAAGTGGAAATGCATTTTTTTTTCAAAAGGCAGTATGGACCAACATTATGCATTAAGACTTACCTTTGACAGGGACCTCCTGGTGTCTTCCTGGTCCTTCAGACCAAGTTTGTTGACAGCTACAGTCTCAGCATTTTCCACTATTGTATTAATAGAGGATTTCAGACTCTGATAGTCCTTCATGAGCTCAATCATGGCAGTGCACTGCTCCTGCCTAGAAAGTGAGAAATAAGAAGGATTAAACATCCTGTAATTTAAGAAAGAGCTAATATATATGGCATGATTAGATTAGAGCGAATGAAAAGGGCAGGTTACCTTTCTGTAATAAGTTTCTTGGTGTCCTCCCAGGTGGTCTTGAGGAGACTGATCTCCCTCAGCACCTCTCCTGCTAGCTCTGCATCTCTCTGTGACAGCTGCTGCCCTTTATCCTTCAGCCACTGCTCCTCATGCTGGTGTGACTGCAGTTCATCCTCCAACTGGTTAAAGAACCTCAGCCTATATGCCAATACATGCAGAATGTCTATTTAAAAATAAATCTAGCACAATTTATTGTTGGCAACTAATCAACATATCTAACACAAATGTATAATTAAAAGAGTGAAGAGATAAAAGATTTTGTGTTTTAAAAAAATTTACCTTTGTTGTAATGTGAGCAGGTTGGGCTCTTTAAGACTCTGCTGGTCAGCCTTCTCCTCAATGTCTTCCACACTCTTTAGCAGTTGCTCTTTGCGCTGTCTGAAGGAGGTCCACAGAGCCCCCAGAGCCTCTGCCTCACTCTGCTTGGAACCAAGCAATGTCTTCACTCCATCCAACTCTGTGCTCAATGTGTCAGCCAGTGACCGGCACAAGATGCGAACCTCCTTTGCGTCAACCAGGTGGAGGTGGGCTTTGCATAGACTGCTGTCCAGACTGATGGCTAGCGACTCCAGACGGCTGATATCCGGAATGATTCCTTCTAGATCTCGCTGCAGTTCATCCACACGGCTCTTGTCCCAGCTACCGGCACTCTCCACTGTGTGTCTGAGGCCTCGGAGGACACCTGCAGCCACATTGTGGGTCTGCAGGAAAGCCTCCAGCTTCTCTACACTCTCACCTCGCTGCATAACCAGTTGCTGGGCCTGCATGTAGGGCTGCAAGCTGTTTTCCAGACGGCTCTGTAGATAATGCTGCTCTACAGGCTCACAGGAGGCACACAAGGACTCTGTCTGCTGCTGGAGATGCTCTCTTTCACTATTCTCACTCTGAAGCACCTCTGCCTTCTCCTGCCATAGACAAAATAAAACAATTGCACAATGCCAAAGCTTTTTTGACACTGATGGTGACGCTATACTGATAAGAGTGATGATGGAACATACCTTTATTTCTATGGCAATCAACTGTAAATCTGTAATATTCACTTGGGAGAATGAGTGAAGAGATGAGAGGAAAGACTCTCCCCACTTGAAGAACTTTTGCAGCGCTTGTTCATGCTCTTCCACCCGTGACATATGGTCCTGAAGCACTTGGATCCTATAAAGACCAGACAACTAAATACTCTACTATAGTATGTCAGCTATCATAGCATCAGCCACCACATCTTTAAAACATACTGTACATGTCTTATTGTATGTCTGACCTGTGGGGTATGGCTGTACTTTGAGAGCACCATCTTTTCTTAAGCTGCTCATGATCCTCTTTAAGTGTCTTCACTTGTTCATCTGATGCAGTGGAGTAAAGGCCTGGACCTTGGGCCAACAGTCCCTCATATAGTGACTCCAAAGACTGTAGCTCAGAGTGAAGGTGCTAGAAAAGGTAAATTTTATTAACCACCAATGTTCCATATTTCTGAACAAAAGTTAAGAGTGAGCCTTTTTTTGTTACTTACTTTCAGCTCCATTATCTCTCCCTCAAGCTTTGTCTTGTCAGCAGTGAGATTCTGGCTTACAGAAGCAGACACAGACTCACAGCTTTCAAGGCATGATTGCAAAGAACAGCAGTCTTTTTCTAACCTGAGGAGGAATATAAAAACACTGAGATTCCATAATATTTTGTAGTTAGTAATATGGTAAATGTCTTTTAAATATATCACAAATTTGGAGAACATTTTGTAAATGAACTCAAAGTGAAAGTTAACATACTTCTGCCAGAGGGACAACAGGCTTTCCATATGGCTCTGTTTGTCTTTGGCCTGCTTTAGGCTCTGCTCATATCTGTGCTGTAGATCTGTTACTGCTCTTTCAGCTTTCTCTCGCTCACTTAGCCTGCGGGCTCCAGCGCACAGAGATAGCAAAGTGGCCTTCACCTTCTCCAGAGACTGGAACACATCCTAAAAAAATAATAATAATAAAAAATCTCCAAACAAAGTACAAGCATATGCATTGTTTACCTACATTTATTTCTCTTGAACATGATACATGTCGACACACAGTATTAGTTCAATGTGGGAAACACAGTTGTGATTGCGTTGTCGTGAATAATACCATGTGGTCCTGTAGAGCTTTATAGGTATCAGATGAGGATGCACAGGACGTGAGAGGTGTGTCCAGTTTCTTCTGAATGGCATCAATCTCTGACTGCACCTTGAATTGAATTGGAGTCAGAGGCTGAGCAAATAATATTGATTTTTATTTTTATATAGACTTTTTCAATTTCTCATGATGTACTATGATTAAAAAAAATTAAGAAAATCTACCTGTTGAAGGTTTGTATTAAACCTTTCCTGGTGACCGGAGCTCTCTTCCAACTGTCCATTCAGATGCTCCATGCTCTCCTTAAGTTCCTCCCAGTATCTGCCAATCTGCGTGAGACGAGCTTTGATTCGTGCAGATTCTCCTGATGATACAAATTGGGATAGAGCCTGAGCTCTGTCTTCCAGCTGGGACAGAATTTCTGCTCGCTCCTGTAGCTCTGCTGTAACAGCCTGGCCACCAAAGTAAAGAAAAACAAAACATTATGATTCAATGATATAAAATTTAAGGAGTACTACATACTGGAACCTTAACCGTACCTTAGCAGTACTGATCTGCTGCTCCAGTGGTTCAATAGAGCTCTTTAGTGAGTCAAGCTCCTTTTCCTTCTCAGAGATCCATGAAGAAAAAGCATCAAACTCACTCTCAAATGAGTCCCACTGAATTTTTATGTCCTCAAGAGTCTTCACACTAAAACCAGAGAGCATACAGAGCATGATCCCATGTATTATTACAGATCAAAGACAGTAATAACATAAATTTTGACTGCTGCCAAAAAGCCTCAATCAATTAATGGTTTTCTACAGACACCTTTTCTACTAATAATAATGCTAATGATGCTAATGAAGTTAATTCACGCTCTGGTGAAACAGCAGTTCTGAAAAAAAAAAAAAACATCTGTTCAAAACACACATTCCCAATTTCTTCCAATCCCTTTATGAACTCCTTCAATTATAATCTACTACAATGTTATGATCTTGCTGGTCCAGTAGCCTAGCTGCACAGCAAGTACTATACTGTACTTTAGGCCAAAGCATTTATAAACAAAATTAATGCTAGATAAAGTTGCCACTTATATTTGCCAATAACATACCAAAAACTATAATGTGGAAGCACACAAATTAATTACAAACTACAGTCTCAAAATCAGCAAAGCTCATTTACCATAAATAATAATAATAAGAAGAAGAAATCACAAAAGTCAGAAGCAGTGCAAATTTGAGGGATAGAGTCTTTTATATATAAAGTATTTATATAATATATAATAATATAATATATTTATATAATAAAGTAATGCATGTCTTTATGCAAGTATGCAGGTATTACTCTTTCTTGAGGCTAGCCACAGTTTTGTCCAGTTGGTCACTGAGGGAGTGAGCTTGTGTATGGAGCAGAGAAGCATTTTTAGGACCAAGCTGGATCTCTGCAGCCCTCTTCAGTAGTGTGTTCACCAACTCTGCCTCAGTCTCACTCTGTTTCAGCAGCTCCTAAAACAGTCAAAATGACATATTAAGTTGAAGCAATACATATATGAAGATACACAAATACAGAAAGACAAGAATTTCTTTTCCAAAAACCATTTCAAGTGGAAATTCACCGTAGCTTGTTTCAGCTCTGTTGTTAAGCTCTCTGGGCTACTGAAAGTCATCTCTCTCTCTGTGATTGAGCGTGCTCTGCTCAAAAACTCCCCAACTGCTGCTTGCTGGCTGTCAAACTCCTGCCAAGACGCCAGTGTTGCCTATAGGCACAGTGAGGAAGAGCAGCTATGGAAAGTTTCTCTTAAAATATCAAGTGTAAGGAAACTCTTTACCCCTTGTTGAGAAAAATGAATTAATTTTAGCAATAATGTTGGATATATATATATATATATATATATATATATATATATATATATATATATATATATATAAAGGATCATTGAGATGACACAGGGCATGTTACCTTCTAGAGGAGATATTATGCCTTAACTCACCTCTAGACTCTGTTCCTGTGCCTCCATGCTTTGGTCCATCTGGCTCAGGGTTGTATCTAATTTGTGCAGATCGTCCTGAAGTCTCTCCCCCAAGCCCTCCTGAACTTGGAGTTGCTGGCCTCGGCTGATCTGTTGCTGCATGTCCCTCCTTTTCAGTCGCAGACGTTTCAATTGTTGCTGTAAGGTAGAAGAGACCAACGTAAACTAAACAAATGACCTGGGATTTTAGTGGGCCATAAACCCTAATTATTATAACGCAACCTGTAAGATATGAAATTGCAGTACCTGGTGAATGAGCAGCAGTTGCTGAGCTTCTTTTGCAGACTCAGAGTTGAGGATCTTTGTTACCTCTGCCTGCAGCTCCTGCTGACCTTGTGTTAGTTCATCCAGGGTGTTCTTCACTTCCTCCTGGAACTGCACACAATCTCCAACTGCCAATGCCACCTTCTCAGACTGCACACACACAGTTTCTTACTGAACCAATAGTACCAAAAGGACCAAAATAGGCAGATGCAGATGGGAAATTGATTAATTAAGAATGAAGAATGATATATTAATAATTGTAAGGGATGAGCAGCCCTAGCAGCTCACCTGCCTTGATGAGTCTTACCTCAGAGAGGGAACTGAGAAGGCTCTTGAAGTCAGTGGACAGTTTGGTGAGGGCAGCTGCCTGCCTTTGGGCATCACTCACAGTGCTGATTTCTATTAGCACAGCCAGACGAGATTTCAGCCAGCTCACATTTCCTTCCTGTAGCTCTGCGTCATTCCTTAAACTCTGTAAGTGAATGGAAGAAGATTACAGAGCTGCTTTGGTCTAATATAGTGTATACCCACATCCTTCACATCTTGCTTTTTCTGTCTTACCTCTATAGTGGATTTCACATCGCTGAGTTTACTGGGGTCACTAGCACGGTTTCGCAAAAGCCTGAGCTGGCTTTCCCTTGAAGATAGCCAGGCAGACAGTTCAGAAAATCTGTAACAAGACAGAAAAAGGAATATTTAAAACCATCATATATTGTTAAATGTTCATACATAACACTCAGCATAAAATACCCAGCACATTGTAATCCATATTCATACTCAGTCACTGTGACTAAGATCAGATCTTACAAGCCCTATACGGAACTAAACTGGTGATGCATCAGAAACGGGGCTTGACAGCAGATGTGTTACAATATCGAAAAGAAGAGAAAATCCTCACCTGGTGTTAAACTCTTTCCATTTGTCAGGGTGCTGCATGAGTTTCTGATGTGTGCTCTCTATCTCATCTTTAACCTCAGCAAATGCAGTTCTAGCTTTTTCCAGAGTTTGGCGTGCCTGCTCACTGTCTGTCAGCTTCAAACAGAGATCCTCCATATGTTGCAATCGCTTCTCACATAGCATCTGAGGGCCCTTGTCCCTGAAAAAAGCCTATACACAAAAACCTGGCATCAGAACCACCTGCAAAGTTCCTTTTGTAACAAGGTACCCATAATGCTATATATTCAAGTTAATGAATCAGACAATAAGGCAAATAATTTTTATGCTTGAGAGACTCTCACCCTGTGCTCTTTCACTAGTCTCTCGCTGCCCATGCCTGGCAAGCTGCGATTCTCTCGGGCCAGTTCGGCTTCACACTCCTGCAGAGAGGCCATCAGACGATTGCGCTCCACTTCCACTTTCAGATGCAGGAGGTGATACGGGATCTCTGTCTGTACATCCTGAGGACAGAAATAAGGCTATTAGACAGAACTTCCTACAATTTCTGAATGCTTAAACTCTGTTACTGACCCCTACTAATGTGTCTTGTGCCAATGAAAATATTAACATTTATTTACAAGAAAAGAGGACTAAATTACAAAAAAAAATTTAACAAATAAGTTCATTCTTTAAAACGTTATATGTGGCTTTATGGGGTTATGTGTGTAGCTGCAGGTTAATAAGGTCAACTGACCTTCCACTGTTTGTGCAGTTTTCTGACTGTTTCCTGTAGATTCTGCTGTTCTTGCTCAGGCAGAATATCAGTAAGCTCATCACAGGCCTTCAGAAATGAATTAAGGACTCGCTCATCAAGATGTGCAAAGAACTCCTGCAGAAAAGTAAACAAAAAAAATTACACGTACAACTATCCCCAGAGACAGTATTTCTGTTTGTGGCTAAATGAGGTGCTAATTTTGCCCTTGGCCTACTTTAAGCCCCCCAGTCACAGATTTAATAGAGGTTTTCCTCTTACTGTGTGCTTTTTGAGCAGGTCCTCTGGGTTTCCTCTTTCTGTCATGCAAACTCTGGCTATTTTAAGAACCTTCTCCAGCTCCAGACGAGAGTCTTCAAACCGCTTCATCAAGCTGCTGTTGGCTTCCACGTGCTTCTTCCACTCAGTGGTCTCTTCTACCATAGCCTTTAGGCATATCAATACACAAAAAATTCTGCCTTGAAATACATTACCCATGTAAAGTCACAAATATGTTGTATAAGAAAGTTAGATATTTAGTATGGAAGAATACATTTTTAAATTGTTCACTATAGCTTGTATAATTTTAAACAGATTGTTCCCTATGAATTATTTGTGTCTTTAAGGAAAAATCCGCCATGAACATCTTGTAAAGAAATTCTGAGCAGGCTTACAGGTTCAAATGTCTTTCATCAACGTGCTGGTCTATTTTCATTTTATTAACAGTTTCCTACATTATCCACAAAGCCATTTGACTACCTGCTGATAGTGGTGCCAGCAGAATTTAACCCTTCCTTCATCTCTACCTAAGGGGACCGGTGCCGCAGCACGTTAGTCCTTTACTCTGTCCAGCTCTCTGGACAGACTACACACACATACACACACACACATACACTCACACACACCTTTGTTAAAGGAAAATGGAGCAATGCTCACCTGTGAGGAGGTCTCAAGCTCAACTACTCTCTTTTGCAGCAGAGATGTGTCCAGGTGCCTCAAGGTTTTACTAACTTCTAGGGCTTTCATTATGATCTGATGGTTCTTATCTATCACTGTAAGACACTTTTTACAGCTTTGCTGGTATGTCACAAGTTCCTATAGTATGACAAAAAAATAGCAATAGTCCCAAATCAGATTTCAAATCAGAAATTTCAAATCTTTCACTTGCAGGCATTTTGTGTAGGCCATATAGTGTATGTCACTTTGCAATACATTCTATTAGTGACCCATGACCTTAATCACCTGACATTTCTGCTGGAAGTCTCCTGGAGTCTCAGAGTCGCGTGCACTGGTGATGCGACTGGCCTTCTCTAGAGACTGATAGAACCCAGTGATGTGCTTCTCCATTTCTTCTAAAGGAGGCAGCAAGGCCTGCGAGTCCCTCAACAAAGGCACAACCTTCTCCCTTATCTAAAATCCAGAAGGGTCATAATGTTAGTGAGGAAATAAAAAATGACAAACCTGTTTGATGTAACAGAGCAGATTAGACACTGAGGCCCTGTTCACACCTGATATTAACATCTGTCTCAGGTGACTGGATCACAAGTGGAAAGTGCAAATTGTGCACAAAACACTAGAGGACAGCATGAGTAGCCTTCAGTCAACCGATGTGAGCGCCAAGTTAGTTATTTAATCAGGAAATGCCACCCAATAGCTAAATATAAAAACTAGTATTTTGGGTCTGGTTTTGAAATGACACTGGGTTGCTTTTGCAACCCAAATGTGATCACGAGTGGCCACTGGAGATGCGTCAAGACACACCTGGAAAATACCAGGTTTGAACGGCTATCAGTCTCGGCTAATTAGATCATATGAGATGGATGTAAATACCAGGTCTGAACAAGGCATGAGACAAGCACCTTGCTAAGCTCCTCTTTAATGGTTTCCATGACACCCAGCATGTCTGTGATCTCTTCCAGAGAAGTGTCTTTGGTCAGCTGCTGAGCGTTGCGTGTGGCTGTTTTATACACTGCCTCCATCGAGGGCACTTTATGTTTGATATCCTGTGGAAATAAACATTTGAAATGTAAATGTTTTTGGAAAAAAATATTTTATTAATACCTCCTTGGATGTCAATGTTACCTCAATATCCTGAAGAAATGTTCTAATGTTCAAAAAGGACACTTGAACAGGAGTATTCATCCTCTCGTTTGATGTGTCTACAAAAATCTTTAAAGCTAATATGCCATCCTCATAGTCTTTCTTTAGCTTGTCGACTTCATCTGCTCTTGCATACTGCATGTAGAGACAAATGTGGTATTTAATCTCAACTGCAGGACATGGAATTAAACTTGTATTGTAGGTCATGTATTGAGTGATGTAATTTATGAAGTGAACCAGCAGGTTAAATAGCACATACATGTTTGACTTTGACAAACAACTCCCTCCATCTGCCATTGAGGAGGAGCAGCTGCTGCTTCAGTTCTCTAGATACAGTCTCATCACAAGTCTCAATCAGGAAGTTCCCTGCATCGTTCATGTCCATATGCTGCTGTATCCAGTGTGGAAGGTTCCGGAAGAATTCCTACAAAGAATATTAGACACCAAACTCAAGCTCAGTAAAAGTTTTCAACCGTGACCAAGGGTTGTCAAACAATCAGAGGCATTTGGCAAAAAAAAAAAACTGTCACAGCTGAGATAAAGTTTGTCAAACATGTAAAAGTGCAATGCTAAATATTATAGTAGCAAAAGCACTGTCAGCAAAAGACAACAGTTATGGTAACAAAAATCTGAGAATGCACATGCAACATCAACTTGACAATAAATTGTGGCAGCTGAAAGCACAGGGTATATCTTTCTTTTCTACGTACACGTTTGTCATTTTCTGAGTGGTTGAGCATCTGCTCAGCGTCCTCCAGCCAGGCCTGCAGACTGGCCACTTTGCTGCTGTATTTCTCCCAGTTGGAGATAACCTCTTCCAGCATGCTGCGTACACTGCGCACCTCCACCGACAAGTTTCTCCACTGTGCCATCGTCTCACTTAAGAACTTATTCATCCCCTCACACTCCTCAGCTGAAACCACACAGCATTTTATGAGTGCATTCACACAATATTAAGAAATTATTCTGCCCATAATAATGGAAAAATAAAGAAACATGAAAAATGTTACAAAATACTGCTGAGAGCATTGTTTTAAATTTTTAGATTATAAGTCATGCAAAATATGTAATATAACATAATCTTCATCTTCAGTAAACACTATCCTGGTCATGGTTACAATAAAACAGCATAATGTACCAAGTAATTAGACCTACATCACAGTGAGTTGGCAATAGTTGTTAGCGTGTGAACAAGTCAGATATAGAGTGAAACTATATGAGTAGAATTGGGTTGAAAGATTAAATATTAGTGCACAGTCAATGACAGAAGCGTGCACACTGATTACAGTGTCTAGTCTAGTAGGGTCTAGTAGCAGCTGCCTACATTCCTCTAGACATACCTCTCCTGGAGATTGTACAGCCTAGAATATGAGATTGACAGTTAGGCCCTGATACATACAGCCTATATGGATAGGGACCTTCCTATCAGGTTAAATATCTGAACACCAGTGAACAAAATTTTACTACTATTATAAACACAAATAATTGCAGCAGAAAAATGGCTGTACAATTTTTTTTTTTTACACACTATACTGTACCACACAAATTTTGTTTGAAATTAAGACATCATAAGAAATAGTACCACTATGGATCAAAAATGATTATGATAGAAGAATCATTACGCAACACAAGGAGAAACTGAAATTATTGGTTAACTTTACCTGAGCTATCAGACTTAATGTAGACGTCTGCAGCTTGTTTAAGGGTCTGAAATGTTGTCTCGTACTGCTCAAAGAACTTGTGACCCTCAATAAATGCCTGTATAGGAGAGAAGTTTAATGATGATCCATGTTTAGTGTGGTCCGGATCAGACTCTTTCAGACAGTACAGAATTGTGGACTTACAATGTAGTTCTGTAGAAGCAGCTCCACAGAGTCCCGTCGGCCATATTTAATGATCCAAGACTTGAGCTTAGACTCAGCCAGGATAAGGAATGCCATAAGACGATACTTCATTTCCCAGAATTCCAGTTTAATTAGGTGAACATGAGATGAGGTGGACACATAATTGAATCTGTGGAGAGTAGTATTTTAATAACATGCTACTGAACTACAGGTTTAAATGTGTGTGCTCACAGTTTCAGCAAGCCTGAAGAGAAGCAGTTCTCACCTTTCTGCCATGTCTTGGAGCTGTTCAAGTGGTACAGGTACACCGTTTACTGCTCTATCCCTGTGAATCTGCTGAAATGTCTGTCTGTGCCCTTCCAAATGTATTAGCACCTCCTGGAAGAACAAAAATTACAGCATCAGTAGTCAGTTATTACCTTAGTCTACATTGGGACTGGATTCCTGTGAGACCCAAACAAAACATTATTCCTGTGCAGGCTTGTTCAGGTGTTTAGAAATTAGAAATAAGATAGACAGCACATAACTAGTGTAAGGACTACCAATAATTAGCAGTTCTTCCTTTGTAGTTTGATTTTTAGAAAGAATCTACCAAAATCTGCCCACTAGTTTTCTTTGCTTCACATGCTTCACATGATTAAGGTACACCTGGATAAACTCGGAAGTGAAATGAACCCCAGTCTGAAGCAAATTCACAATCCCGTTTTTCACATTCCAGCATCCTTTCACATTAAAGTGACCTGGCTATTTCACCGGGCAAATTTTATTCAGATTCGGTCTAACTGCTCTTGGCTTGTTACAGCCTAAGCCAGTAGCCTAAATTATAAATTTAATAAATTGGTCTGTTTCATATGTTTAAAGAAAATCACTTAACAATGTTTAAATTACTTATTTCTTTATAGTTGGAGAATTGGTCCAACTGAGTTCATTAAAAAAATATAATTAAAATATTGCAGGATGGTACAAACAGAAATAATTGCAGGAGTAGGCAGGACTATGGACAGATCTAACCTGTACTTTTTCAAGCATATACCTTAGATTATAAATAAACCTGTGATGTAGAATCAGAAAACCTTCATTCATTCATTTATCTTCAGGAACAACTTTATCCTTGTCAGGGTCACACTGGATCCAAGGCCTATCCTGGGAACACTGGGTGTGTGGCAGGAATAGGACCCTAGACCATAGCAGGGCCCCATGCACACAAACTTTCACACACAGGGGCAATTTAGCATAGCCAATCCATCTACTAGCATGTCGTTAGGAGGTGGGAGGAAACCAGAGAACCGAGAAGAAACCCACCCAGGCATGGAGAAAATAAGCATGGAATCTCCACACGTCAAACCAGAGACCTGGAGCTATAAGGTGGCAACACTTCCTGCTGCTCCACTGTACCACCCAAAAGAGAAAACAGGGTGTCAAATAATTCATATTTCCAGCATAGCGTACCTTGTGCTGCTCCAGCTTCCTGTGGATGATGTTGGCCGTCTCTTCATGGGCCTGTTGAATGGGAATGTCTTCTCTGAGTGAGAGCTCTGCTCGATGCAGCCAGGCTCCAATCACTCCCAGGGGACCTGGCAGAGACTTATCCAGATGGATATGCCAGTCCAGAAGCTACAAAACAGAGCACCAATATCATTAAAAGGAATGTTATGCTTTTAATACAGTAAACTTTCCAAAACGCCATATTTCAGTTAACAAGTGTCTACTCCACATGACGGTTTTGTTGAGCTGTAGACAGAGTGAATTCAATGGAGTACTCTGTTCCTCTACACAAAACTCTCTCTGTGTATCTGCTCCTTCACCATTAACAAATTTTGAGTGAATGGCCTCTGCTCCACTTTACACTACTTCTTGTAACAATCAATGACAGCTCAAAAAGTTCAAAAAGTGTTTGTCTTTAAACAGATGGACTGTGATCATATGATGTGAGATGTATACCCGGACAGACACATGCTCCCACGCCTGTTTCACCATCGCCTGGTCCACAGACAGTTTTCCATCCTTATGCACAGGCTGCAACAGAGTCTCTATCTGTTTTTTCCTCATCTCATACTGCACACGGAAGTTCTTGAAGGCCTGATAAACCAAAGAAATAGATATGCTCTAATCTTCAATATTTAAGAAAGCAGAAACCCCATGTGAGATATCAGCCTGCAGTATCAGCTGAGTTACCTGATATTTTTCAGTGAGGTTGCCCTCTGCTCCTTGTGCACGGAGTATGTCTCTCTCCAGCTGATCCAACCAAGCCTTCCACTCCCGTAGAATCTTTCTTTCCTCTCTCTGAACACACATATACATCTTTACTCAACCTCCGTTCCTCATTACCAATTTCTCTGTACCTAAGTAGCTAAGTTCAAACACAAGAAAAACCCACAGAACCCCCTAGAAGATGTGAAAACATTTTAAGTAACATCCTCAGAATTAGACCAAAAAAGGATGGCCTAAGCAATTTGCCATTTCATTAGACATGTTTCACAGTTACTAATCACCAAGAACAGACACATACCTCAAGCATTAGCTCAATGTCTTGAGGATCATACTGTCCAGGAAAGCAAGGCACACAGAGAGATGCAAACACAACACCATCAAGATGTTAGCGGAAAGACAAAGGAAAAGAGAGCAAAACAGAGAGAAGAGAGAATGGAGGGAGAGTCCACCGCAGACACTAAATCAGGATGCAAGCAGACATAAAGTGAGCTCAGCACTTACCTGCAACATGGGGATAGAGAGGGCAAAAGTTGGAATGGAATGAAGAAGCAGCTAAAAATGCACAAGACATGACAAAATGAGCAGATGAAGCATGGAGGGTGGGTATAAGGCTAGAATCTTTCCTGTGATGGTTTGGACTGCATGGTAAACAAGCGCCACAGGGACATGATTAAGTAACAGCAAGCAGTTACATAATTTTAGTAAGTACACGAGCATGCAGGTGACATTTGGTGCAAGGCTCTAAAGCAAACCTCCTCTTGCTGTCCATCTGTCTCAGATTGGTGGGGGTCTGGGTAGTGCTTAAGGAATTGAGCCACATAGGTCATTATGGACTTCTCATCAGGCTTATCCACATCCACATCTGCAGAAAACATAATGTTAAAGAACAAAACTATAACAATCTAAAGAATGTGATGGATAAATACAATCAATAAAAGTGTGTCGATCAAGTACAAAATGCAGTGCAGCAGGCATAAGAAAGATCCTCAGCCCCTAAAGAATTACATTATATTTAGCCTGCTAACAAATCCAGTAATTATGTCAGGCCAGCCTCTTCATCAACCTAGAGCAGCATAGATTATATATGAAGTTGTATGTGCTAATAATGAGGCCTGCAAGCTGTCAGTAAAATATATAAAATACTGCAGCCTACCTAACAACTCTACCATGTCATCTTGTATATCAACAGCAGATATTTGATGAAATATTTTGTAATGAAATAAGTCAGGATAAGACAAAAGCACCTTCAGGATCTAGGAGGCGTGGGATGCCCAGCTCATTCTCTGCCACAGTAAAGGCTTCCTCCAGGTTCTCACGGTTGCTTCTTCTCTTTACAAGCTCCATGTCCACCAGGTCTGGGCGAATAGCATATATGACAGAGTGGAAGGCCACACCACTCCGCCAGCTAGGACCGAAGTCTTTCACCGTAATCCCCAAGCGGCTTTTGAAAACAACAAAAATAAATGTTTTAACTGGACACATCTTTGTAGATGATGTGTTATTTACTGTGTACCTCTGTAGCCAAAATTACTGTAATGTAAAAGAAGCATGGCATACTTGGTTGCTGTGCACTGCACCCATCGGAGCATGGCTCTCTTAGCATTGCCCTGGAACTTGGTGATGACTTTTCTCTTCATGGGTGGGCTTGTGGTCTCAGAATTAGCCATGCTATCTACAGAGGATGCGCTGTTGGACAGGGCCTGTAGGGCTGGGAGGTTACTCGTCAGCTCTTCAATCTGCAGAAAGCATCAGTAAAGGTGTGTGGATGAACAAAGTGACCTTTTACAGTATAAAGATGATATATTATGACTAGGGTTTGTCATAGGGTTTACCTGAAAGTACAGGATAATGGTCCACATTAACCCCAAGACTATGGATGGTCTTCCATCAGCGATGTCAGTGGCATTTATATTTACTAGCTTGATCTGTAAAAATACAAATTTCCGAGCTTCAACCTTACATTTTTCCAATGCACACAGTCATATAACATAGAGACCACAAATCTCTGCAATGTCAATGTCATCACTGGCAATCAGGGACAACAAAAGCAAGCCAGGCAAAAAAAGCTAAGCTCATTCATTATTTGCTTCGAATTCAACAAGGAATAAATGAAATGTTTTTCATTTGTGAAGGGCCAGTTCAGAAAGCTCTCAACTGCTTGTTCTAATAATACTACACGGTAGTCTGTTTTCTGTAATGGAATATTTAGCATATTGTAGCAAACCAATAAGACTCAAGTGCAGTGTAGATACACTATGTAGGAGAGAACCAAAATTTCTCTGAATAAACAGCTAGGCATGAGCACACAGCCATGAACAAAAAAGTGAGTTGCAGCTCTAAAAACATACTAACCGGAGATCCTCTGTACACAGACTGAGAGGAGGCATGGCAGGAGACAGAGCGCAGTAACACATTGGACACTCTAGACACTGACTATGGGGCAGTTTTACCTACATTCTCCATATCTGTTTTATGATTATTTCAAGCTGCAGCACAATAAGAATGGAGTTATATTAGTGGGGCAGGGGTAGATTTAATATATCCCTTTCTGTTGTTAAAGCTGGTTGCCAGGCATAGCCATTACGAGGTTACTCCTGTGTTAGATAAAGGGGAATTTATCTTAGAGCTGCAGAAAGACTGCTTACCTTCCTGCCCTCCAGGAACTTCAGAGCAGTGCCGATGTTGGATACCCAGTGGATTCTCTTCAACTGCCGACCCTGTTCACATGGCTGTGAATGGAAGGTCACAAAATGGCAGCAGAATGAAATTTGATTAATCACTCCATCCAACTGATAGAAATTGCACTCAGGATGAATTAAATTGCAACACATCCTCAAAACATTATGTAAGAGTAATGTGTAGCTCTGGTAAGACAAAGTGAAAAAATATATCATAGAAGCACTTACTAATCTCTGCCCAGACAGCACCTCCAACAGAGCCAGCAGTTTCACCCCATCCTTGATGTCCTCAAAAAGGTCATTGATTTCTAAAGGAGGTTTATGCTGCAGAACCAAAAAAAAGTATCTAGATGAATAAGATGTGTGGCACAGTCACAGCGACATTCGACAGGTTTTCCCAAACTGCCACAGAGATAAGCTAACTGTTGAAGTGACATATTTTACTAGCATGGCTTTCCAAAGACCTGTAACATCTTTGCACCCACATTACAAATAGGAACATGTAAACAGCCTTCACTTTCTCAACACTAATTACAAAAGCCATGCTGTTCATGCTGTGAACTGGCCAAAGTGTGCAAAACCGAGACTGGAGGCTACCACATGGCACAATTCCAAATTTTCCAACATAGTACATCCACAAGAGCTCATTCTAAGATAAGTCTAAGTCTTTTACACTCATTTTAATCAGACATATTGTTGAATTATCATGATTATGCTGAACTCCTTTTCAGTTACTGATTTGTTACAAACACCTGTTTGCAGTCTGACAAGAATTTAAAACTCAAATTTAAAAATAATATACTACCAGAATAGTTCTTGTGCCAGTTATTAACTACTCTTCATTCTGCATTCTTTGCACAATGGGTTTTTGAATTGATTAGATGCAACATGACATGCTCTTACACTGACTATTCTTCAGAAGAATATGAAAACAGGGTTAACATTTAGGGAACAAAATGCTAAAGGAAATGGAAACAATGAGAAAATATAACTGCTGAGTCAGAGCTCAGTGAGCACTTTTCATGGTGAATCCAAAACATGTAGAGGAAAATTCCCTATTTTCAATTGCTCGAGTGCTGAAGGTGAGACAAATGGGCAAGTGGGTCTACAGGGTCTGACAGCAGTGTTTGTTTGCCATAGCTGGAAATGGAGAGACAGAGGAAAACTACATTTCTCAGTGTATTCCCCATCTTGATCAGTATTCATATAGCAACAGTGCATGTCCAGCATCAAAATGTATTACTGCACTGCCTTCTAAAACTGGCCGCCATAAACAGACTCCTCCATACTTTTCAATGCCATGCTCTAAACTTCTGTGGCAAATCCTGTGGAACAAAAGGGCCTCTGAATCCAATCAGGGTCTGACTGGAATACTTAAATCCACCACTTCTGCTAGCTTATTCTCTCATGTGGCAGGAAAGTGCCTCGTCACCAAAGCAACTAATCATAAACAATAAGGTAAGCACCCTAAGAGAGATGCCACAAACCTAAATGTCTTTGTCTAGTGCAGTGGTACACTGTAACACTAGTTATTCAGCATAAAAGGCTGAAATACTATAAAGTCTTAATATTATCTTTTCATGTGTCATACAAAAGCACTATCCAAAATGCCAAAGGCTTTGGGAGCAGACCTTCTCCTGCTGAGAATTGTTCCAAGCCTTCTTGTGCACCATCTGCACACATACAATTCCAAAGCCTAACACACACACACACACACACACATTCCATTGGGCAGTGGGAACACCAAATGCTAATAAGACTAATTCTTTGAGAGACATTATTCATCCCTGCCTTTTCAACTTGCACATTTTGAGACATATTCAAAGTGTGCTTGATGCAGGATGTGCTATTTTATAGGCTGGCAGCCAGTTAATGTGGGTGGAACCAATACTGAATAAAACTGAGAAATCTGCAGTGATCACTTGATTAAAGTGATTGTAACAACTGGTATCCTTTCCCCATCCTGATCAGGACAATCAGTCTGAAAATATTCACAACATATTACAGTAGACAACTATTAGATGTTAGCTGAATATCTGCCTCTCTCACATTTGTACATTATATTAGTCCAAAATGAATTTTTTTTGTCTCTTGCTTTTATGATACATCTTATTGCAGCTAACAAAAGAAAAAAAAAATCTGCTCTGCTAGTCTGCATTTTCATCTAGACGCAACTGAAAAAAAAAAAAAAAAACTCCTGTGACAAAAACTCTACACAAGAAAAATCTGGGAACATCGGAGGCATGGACTGCACATGGGTAATCAAATCACTTTTGGGCCACCCAAAATTCAAGTAAAACACCTGCATAAACTGGGTCTGAAAACAGAGAACTTTCTCTGTGTAAATATGGTTGTAACATTTGAACACAAGTCACCAAAACCAAACAAATCCTTTCTGTGGTGAGGATCTGCTGTTATACCGACTTTCAAAACTAACCGCACTCTAGGGAAACAAACACAAAGTCAGACAACCAGCACAAGCCCAGACCACCACGCTGACCAAAAGGGTGAGAGACCAATACAATGCACTATTCATGCACTGCACATGAAACATAAATAGCCACTCCAAGTTTTTTTTCACTATAACTATAGCGTGGCATTCAACCAGTGGCCAACAAATCTGATCTATTGTCTTCTGAGCTGCATACGACCTTTAATGACCTTTAATCATTAGTGCTGCTTTTATTGATTATACACTTGCTTGCCTTCTATAAAGACCACAGGACATAAAGCCAAGCACATGAGTTGTTCTGTATTCATGGATGAAGGTGCTGCCACTGCTCAGCTGCTCAATAAAAGAGCTGGATCTTTTTATCCACAGACATTAACAGTATGGAATGGAAGAACCTACACTAATGCTAAAACAGAAAATGTCACTCACGTCAGCTAAAACCTGGTGATGATTTAACAAGGCCATGACTTGAAACCATACATGAAAATGTATTAGAAACCAATCTTACCTTGGCCAGATGTGAATTAATCCACTTTGTGAAAGTTCTTTTCTGGACCAACTCCTGTTCATCTGGAAAAGAAGAAAAAAATGGTAAATACACAAACCATGTCACAGACAATAAATGTGTCTTTCTTGCCAGATCGTCAGCGAGACATTTAAGGCTCATTGCATTGTTCATCCTCTCCAACAAACTAAGCCTCCTTTAAATATTTTTTGTAGTACACACTGAAAATAACCAAATATATACACTGCTGTTACAGAAGTAAATGTCAAAACCTCACTATGCAATTGTGTACAGTGGCAGAGACGTTTTATTCAACAGGTCAGTACTGTAGAAAATAAAATCCTAATGCAGCACAAATGACAATATAATCAGGAGCTACCCCAGCACACAGAAATAGTAATACATTATCATAAGTACAGGAGACTATGTAAGCTGTAATTATCACTGATGACATTGCTCTTCATTGCTGGCCATTCACATACATGAAGCTGTTACAGATTAAAAACATAACAGCGCACACAAAATGAATAAAATATCCAAGTGCTTTTACAATACAAGGTCATGTTAGGCAGTTCGGGCCACCTACAAATCATTCACACTTAGGCAAGATGGGCTCAAACAGCTCACATGAAATGCATTCACAAGAGACAACAACCTCTTCTTGCATGCAGTCAGCTGATGGGAAGCCATTTCCATGTAGCATCATGATTTCCCATAACAAATATTTATGCCAGTGCAGCTTTGAGACACTGTGGCCATCTTTAAATCAAACATGCGCACTTGGATGCGGCTAACATTAGTGCACACGTGCAGCAGACACCTGTGCTAACTCAGCACATGAGCAGCAGAGGAGAGCCGTGACACTGATCGGTAATTACCTCTCTCTGGAGGAGGATCTCAGCTGACCAGCAATGTCTAGTGAGGCCCACTGCTGTGTCACTGCAAATCTTGTTCATGCATCTGCTTCACCTACATACAGCACAGCACACACTACATATAAATCTGTGCTGTTGGTCTCGCTCACGTCCGTCTCTGGAGAGAAGAAATAACCACTTACCACGCAGATACTGAAAGAATCCAGTCACCAGGTTCAGAGATGTAGTCTTTTTCACAGCTACATCCTTAAAGTGAGCCATTCTGCTGTGCTGCAGACTCGCTGTTTTCCTCAGTGTCACTCACTGAGTGTGTATCTCTGAAGATGTCATCCAAATAGGAAATTTGAGGAGGGAGAAAAAGATCAGCTATCCTTTTTTTCCTTTAGGAAGCCAAACAGAGCCGGCTGCACTGCTTTCCCGGGGGAAAGTCTGACCCTCCCTCTTTCTCCTTCTCTTTCCTGTTCTGTCCCCCTCTCG
The DNA here is from genome assembly GCF_027358585.1 of Pangasianodon hypophthalmus. Lineage (NCBI taxonomy): Eukaryota > Metazoa > Chordata > Actinopteri > Siluriformes > Pangasiidae > Pangasianodon > Pangasianodon hypophthalmus. Next base: position 12,888,692 of record NC_069719.1, read on the forward strand.
CTCACACCCCTCGGCTGGGGAGAGGCCCTTAATGGAGGGCTGTTTTTATGAGGCTGGCGGCTTCGTGTGGTCAGTGGTGCAAAGGAGCCATGCTACTGTGGATGTGCCTAACCAACCCCCGCTGCTCTGCTCAGCCTCCAGCACCATCCCAGGCACCTCATCATCTATAGCAATGCTCATCCAATCAGCATGCAGGGAGCTATGAGATCATAGGGTGGCTGGTACTCTGGTTTATGCAGGGGGCGGGTCTAGCTCCAGTGCTATACAGCTTACCAACTGATATGCCACCAAAACAAGTAACCCAGTTCTGTGATGTAAGAAAGACTTTACAAATAGAGACACTCTTTTCCAACGAGTTATCATCGGCATGAAGGTAAATAAAATTTAAAACAAAAGTATATATATACATGAGAGTGTATCAACCTGCACAAACTATTGTTAATCATTTCCAAGGAAAAAACTATTTATAAGGCCTAATATTGCACAAAACAATGTATAATAAAGGCTTTGTTGACACAAGGGAAACAAAAACAAGCTAAGAGTATCATGGAGGTTCATACGAAGTCTAGGTACTGAATCATTTATGTGGTAAACATTGCTATGCATCTGCCACCTGCTATCTTACTGTTACCGCAACTGGCCTGTTACTCTTAGACCTACGAATGGTCCTTGGTCCTGCTTCTGTCCTGCCTATGCTAATAAAAACAATTTATGACGGCCTTGTCACTAAAATCTTAGTCGCTACTGGTCGGTTGTGGACACAATGAGAATTAATTACAGCTTGAACTTCAAGGCATGCAGTTTCAAAATATGTTCTATTGATTTACCCATAATTTAATCTCAGGTTGTGCCTCCAAATGTTAGTAGTACTTTTGCAATCTGCATCTGAGCTACAAATCCACTTAACCACTTAATCCACTTGCATAGTTTTAGTAATTATAAATCAATCTGTCTTTGTACTTTCACTACATACAGAAAAACAACAATTCCAGCTCATAAGGGCTAATGTCATTTGCTGCTTAGCTAGATGTCCTAATAAATTAATATAATCTTGTTACATTAAGGTTTCTCACGTTTACAAATAACTGTATTGTGATAGACATGGTGAGAAACAAGGCACAGCTTCCACCTCCCTTTACAAGGGCAGTCAGTGCAACTCTACTGCCTAGTCCCTTAATTCTTGCTTGAGTTACTAAACATTAACACACACCTTTGACTGCCCTAAAAATACATATGCAATGTTTTTAAATTGGTGCAAAAGCATATATTGCTGTCTGGCCTTGAATTTGGATCAAGCAAAGTTGCATAAACATATCGTATTACCCATGGCTAAGATCACGCTTTATAGTGAACACTTCAGAGCTTCAGAAAAGTACCATAATTCTTAAAGAAGTATGAAAGACTACAGTGAGGAATGCAAGTTGAAGTGAAGGGACTTGTGGCCAAGTATGGTGACCCATACTAGGAATTTGTCACACACACACACACACACACACACCCTGAACACCCGGAGCAGTGGGCAGCCTTTTTTGCTGCGGCGCCCGGGGAGCAGTTGGGGGGTTTGGTGCCTTGCTCATGGTATTGAGGGCGGAAGAGAGCGCTGGTCATTCACTCCCCCGAACTACAATCCCTGCCGGACCTGAGACACGAACCCATGACCTTCGGGTTGTAAGTCCGACTCTCTATCCATTAGGCCACGACTGCCCCCAGTTGTGACTTTGGCTTTAATTACACATCCCCTGACAGGCAAAACAACAGTAAGTGCTCCTGAGTTACAGAAGATGAGTCTTATGACCAGGCTCTCAATGACGTTATGCTCTCCAAATCATCGGGGCCATTTGGTACTTAACATAAATTAGAGACAGACAGCGTCCCTGGCAGTGGGTCAGATGTAGATGTAGTTTCCTGAGTGAGGATGCTCACATTAAGGATTAAGGGATCTAGAAGTTTTAATTGTCCATCAGGGACCACTGTAAAAGCCAAATCTTTATTGATGCCTTTAGCCTCAGTACATCCCCTGTGATTCTTTTGAAACCTACTGTGAACCAGTATACATTGTAACGTCACATCATAATCACCAATAAAATCAAGATATCATATTTTCTATAGGACCAGTATAATATTTCACGTGGTAATATAGTGTTTGTGACTACAAACGTTTTCTGCATGCATTATACAGGTATTCTCATTATCATCATGCATCCAAATCCAAATTTTCCAGAAGAGCATTCGAAATCTCTGGCAGCTGCTCCTGACAGTTAGAGGAAGCTGCTCTGACTAGAGCAGCACTGGGCTGTTTTCTCTCTCTACAGTGTGACAACAGATTCCAACAGACAACATATGACTTTAATAAGCAAGTTTAACAGACAAGTACAGTATACGGAACTCAGAAGCATGATTTGCTCTTTTGTAATTCTAACCCAGAGAGACGGTCAGAGAGGCAGGTGTGGTAGTGGTAAGTGCATGGCATGCTATTTAACCACACTCTCTTAACTGGAGCATGTCAGCTACCACTAAGGAGGAAACCACACTTCAATGCTGAAACTAACAACTGCTGCAAATGAAGGCCGTTCCTTCATTTCACTAACACACCCCCTTATTTGCTAACTTCCTACCATGGCAACCGATGCAAAGTTTATCAGAGACACATTCATTTCCCTCTTCCAGAGAATATACTTCATCTGAAATGTCAAATATGGTACAAGTGTACATGGTGCGGTGAAAGCATTTGTTTCACACTTTGAAACCACAGAGGCTACATCATAACTTGTGAAACTGTGCCCATGCAAATGCCAAATATGAAAACAAGTATAGCCCATAACTTGACCTTTTTCGTAAACAGCTTATTTTGACAGCTGGGCTGAAACCATCAGATAGCTGTGAATACGTATCTCTTCGTTCCTAGTCAGTATGAATACCAAATTTATGCCCACACTCTTTACTCACAGCTGTAGGTTTGTTTTTAACATTCTGACACATGGGCGTTTCCATAGAGATCATAGCTACATATTAACCAACTGCATAACACAGGCTATCATTCATCTGTCCTTCAAATTACATTAACTTTAGTCAACTAATTACCAGAACTTTGATAAGATGCTCATTGCTGATCATTGCTATTAAAAATTAAATAAATATACAACATGAAAGGAAATGAAATGAAATGTGCAGAACAGTGAAATCCCAGAACCAAGTATCTCTGCACAAAGCAGGCATTCCAGAGAAGAAGAATGTCTCTAAGATCGTAGGGTGGTCATGGATAATGTATTGCTTTAAATATGGTTATATATTTAAAGAAATACAGTAATAGACTACAATGAGACTCCTTTATGCTTAACCTTTCGCATCACCCCAGCCCTGCATCCTTGGCAGTGACAAAATAATTTACAGTAATGACACAACCTATCTTTCCTTAGCTGCTACACACAAACACCCTTATGGTATTCTCCTACAACACAGCATAATAATTTAACTGTCACCCTAGAAAATACACAGTAAAACATGTATTTATTTAGTCATGGGAACATTCTGCTCCCAAGGGTCTTCCTGTCTCCTAGTGAGCTGGAATGAACATTCCTGGCGGTAGCCATATATCCGTTCTCCCCCTAGCATATCGATGTTTTTATCTATTAATAAGTGGATCAATGGCATGTGAGACAATGGTGAAATGCAAGCCTGTAAGCAGGAAAACAATGGCTAAACTAAACTCATAGATGCAAGGAGCCCCCCAGTACAGTGATGTAACTCTATTGGGACCAATGAGAAGGCAGCTTAAAAATATTGATTTGTTCCCTGCTCAAGGACAGGAGTAGTGTCAAGTTCTATCTGTCTCCATACACACTGTTCATTCATCACAGAGCTTGGCTGGGAATAAATCACTGAAATTAATATCAACAGAAATTCTGTTTGTTTTTTTTGTAATCTGTACATACTGTATCAGGATTTTTTTCAGTATAACAGATGAAGTATGGTCTGAGCCTGAGTAAGGCATAAGCTCAGAGTGTTCGAAAGAGGTATTTTTTTGCTCTGAAAATAGGTGGTGACTGGAAAATTGTGTATATCAACATCAGTGGCACTTGGATGATCAACATCACTGTGAAGTCCCTGGAGAGTAGTAACTGCTGTGTTTTTTTCTCTCCCTTGGTTCTAGTTTGGAAAATCCATTTGAAAGCACTACTCACCAATGCAGTCAGAATTACAATAGCCTGACCATCTCTACCTATACATGTGAATGCAGTGAGAGAAGCACTTACATACAATGCATCTTAACTAAACCTTTGTTTTAACACTGTGGCACTGAGTCCTTCTGTCAGACTGTTGTCACAGAGGATGTAAATGTCAGTCTGGAAAGGAAGCCTACGCAATACACACTGATAAAGTTTGGCCCTCCTTGGTAACCAAAGTGTCAGATGTAAACTTTATGCCACTTCCGCACAGCAGAACTTCTCAAAAATAGAATGGGAGTGACAGAAACATTGCAATAAGCATGAGGGAACACTGAAACCCAACCTACTGCTTAAACTAAATGGAAAATGGAAGCCATGTCTAATGAAGGATCACCACATCTTTTATTAGATGCATTCCTGATTTTCTAGAAGAAAATTATCTATTAATGTTTAACAAAAGAGTGCTTTGTAGCTTTACGAACATGGCTTCTTGTGGCCCACATACAGCTTAATCGAATAATCCACTGACCTGGCTGCAGTGATACGTGATTCTGCCCAGAAAAAAAGCACAAAAACAAAACCACTTCCACTCCCAACCACCTGCCCATATATATTATGGCCTGATGAGGAGTAGTGGTGCTCCCCTGTGGAAAACCTGGCATGCCATACAGCACTGCAGCACTGCTAGCCAGCACCAGTGAGTCTAGACATCAAGCTGATTATGGCACAGAGTCCTCTACAAAATAGCATTTGGGGTGTATTTCTTTGATCAATATTTGGCTGAGAGTTTAGAATAAATCCACCAAGCCCAAATCAACAGCCACGTCACTTAGGGCACTGCACACCAAATTACCTGAATAAAAATGAATTATTTCAGATTAACAATTTAGTAAAGAATGCCACTGGCTTACTGGATGAACAGTGCACTAGGATATGATGTATGACCTGACTGATGAATTTGTTGTGGCAACAAAAGTGGCTGTGCTATTACACACACACACACACACACACACACACACGTCTGTGTGTGCGTGTGTGTATCACTATCCTTGTTTGCAAACTCTAAACTAGGAACCACCAATTCAGCAAAATCTCACACTGAATAGCGAGAGGATGCTTGCAGCAGATAAAGAACAGATAGGCAGCATCACTTACCTTGCAGTCTTTGCATCACATTCCGAATGTCCGTGGTGGACCTTCCGAAAGGGCTGAGCGAAGCCATGGCACTCTTCTGCTGTAGTGCCTTACCACAACCTGCCAAGCACTCAGCAGAGCAAGTACTGCACTACTTTCTCAGGAGGACATCCCTGTCAAACCCTTCCGCAGCTCTCTCTACCTCTCTCTCTACCTCTCTCTCATGCACAGTCCAGGAACTTGATTTATTGCAGCAGAGCATCCAATGAGAAAGCAGGTTTCTCTTCCGGCCCCAGTGAGTGCGCCAGCCACAGTGTCCAATCAAAAGGCTTCTTCCTGTCACTGTCTATAGATGAAGGAAAGAAACAGTCATCTGCACAGGACTTTCAAAACACAAGGTGTGTGTTTGAAATATCAGTGAATATTATAAGCTATTTGAGTGAGTAGTTAAATATCATATTTAAAATATGCATGGCAGAGCAAAGAAAATATTTGTTAGGTTTTACTAACCTGATAAAAAAACACTGAGGCTGCATTTTTACTTTTGCATGTAGAGTGTCTTCCTTCCTCATTACAGATATGAAAGTATAATCAACTCACTCTTTCTCTCTCTCTCTCTCACACACACGCACACACACGCACACACATAGAGCTGTATTCCCTCAGAATTTAATTCCCTCTCTTTCATATTTCAAACTCTATCTCATTTCAATTCGACTGCAACATGGGGCGTATATGGAGAATTTATCACAAATTTTCTGAAATAGTTTATAAGAAAATCATTATGAAGTAAATTCCCTGCAGTAAAGCAGACTTCAGCCTGACTCTACCCTGCTAGCACTGAAGCTCTGTCCACCTCAGTATGACAAACTCTCCACTGAGAAGAGACTCCTAACTCTCCTAACTTTGAATATTCTGTTGGTGGGGAAATAGTCATTAAAATAGTCACCTTTTCAGAAATGTCGACATTAGTTGTGGTTTAATGTTTCCTCAGATAGCACGTAGGTAGCAGCTAGTTCAAATATCGCGTTTCTTTCTCGGTCCTTCAGTAGCGTGCAAGGCAAACCTGTGATACTCAGGTTGCCCATGGTAACAGTGTAACAACGTTACAAATCATCCATCTTAGTGGGATTTGTCGCCACCTAGCGGTTTATAACAGCGCCACCCCCTCGCCAGTATGGTGCAAGTGGACTTGCAAGAAGACTTGGTTCTCTTTCTGGACTCGCTCCCAGACCACTTGCTGTTCGCACCATGAATTCTTTAGCTATTAAATCCCAGCTGTGTACCACTGAATTACGGATAATGTATCTAAAAAGGATTGTATAACATAATGTTATAATTTAGCTGTGGATGAAAACCTGAGAGAGCGAAAAAACAGAACTAAAGTGACATACCAGAAAAAAGAAAAGAAGGGGAAAAAAGAAAGCAACAATGAGAGAGAATTTTGTTGCAAAACCAACTCATGATTCATGCCATAGACTTACTTTTGACTCATGCAAGTGGCTAGCAAAGACAGAAAACTGCAGCTACAGACCCCTGTGAAAGTACTGGAAGAGCCAATTCTTTTGTTTGGGATTGAGATCCTTTGGGTTTGAGATCAAAAGATGAATATGAGACAACAGATCAGAATGTCAGCTTTCATTTCCTAATATTTACGTCTAGATGTGTTAAACACCTTAAAATATGGTACCTTTTTTTTTTTTTAACCTTTTAAAGTGATCAAATATTGGAACAGACAGGTGTTTCATGTTGCCCAGATACCATGTAAGAGTCATCATTTAAACAGTTAATAGCTCTGAATGTCTTCTCTTTGTTTGAGTCCTGGGTTTCAGCTGTGAAGACTGCATTTGTCGTTAAAAAAAGGATAAACCAACATGAAGCCCAGAGAGCTGTCTTTGGGAGAAAAGCATTTTGAAGCTGAGAAAAAAAGGAAAATAAATCAGAGCCACTGGGCATAACCAATACAACAATTTGGAACATTCTGACAAAGAAACCATTGGTGTACTAACAACACAGACATTGAAAAGGTTGTGAAGAAAAACCCAAAAACAACAGTCAGTGACATCACCCACAATGTCCAAAGGGCAGGGGTGAAGGTATCACAATCAACTGTTTGAAGAAGACTGCAAGAGCAGAAATATAGAGGCCATACCATGAGATGCAAACTGCTCATCAGTAAGAATTGGAAAGCCAGATTGGAATTCGCAAAGAAACACAGAGATGAGCCGCAAAAGTTCTGGGACCGATGGAAAGGCCAAAGCATGGAGAAAGAAAGGATCTGTTCATGATCCAAAACATACAAGCTCATCGGTCAAGAATGATGGAGGTAGTGTCATGGCTTGGGCTTGCATAGCTGCTTCTGGAATGGGCTTACTAATCTTTATTGATAATGTAAATCATGATGGTAGCAGCAGAATGAATTCTGAAGTCTACAGAAACACTCTGTCTGCCAATTTACAGAGAGGTCCAATCTATTTGGGAAGAACGTCATCATGCAGCAAGACAATGACCCAAACACACTGCCAACACAAAAAATGACTTCAGGGGGAAAATGGAAGGTTTTAGACTCGCTAAGTCAATCACCGGAACTTAACCCAATTGAGCAGCATTTCACAAATGCTAAGTGATATTTACTTTATTTTACTAGATTAAAATTAGGTAGGCTGCCACCAAAGGTGCTATGTTCCAAGTGTTTAACACATATCTAGATCTAAATATCAGTAAATGAAAGCTGAAATTCTGATCTAGTCTCTCATTCACCTTTTGATCTCAAACCCATATGTTTCATTGTATAACAAAAACAAAAGAATTGGCCTTGCAGTTCCCATAATTGCGGAGGGGACTGTATATATGGACAGCAAGCCTCAAGTTCTTTAGCCAAAAAGTAAGCTCTATGTAAAACAAATCTTATACACACACACACACACACACACATACACACATATATATATATATATATATATATATATATATATATATATATATATACATATAATCCTTCCTATTTATCGCAAACATATGCAAGTGTGTCAACTCATCTTTCTGGGTTTAAAAAAAAATTACCTGGGTTTTGTTTTACATTCATTGGGTTGTACTTGTATATTTGCAAGTAGACTGCCATGTCATGCTCTTTGTTTTTGAAAATAAAACAAGGACATAGTGATGATATCAGTTTTGTCAAACTATCATTAGCCAACCCTGAAGAATATGCAGTTTGGACCTAACCAACTACCAAAACACAGACAAACAATCTTTGCCAGCTGGTAAGTGCTGGTAGAATGGCAAGGTTTCTGAATTACCGCTACTAATGCTACACTGTAGATAAGTTATTTGTAAGAAAATAAAATGGCAGTAAACCATTTATAAGATCTCAAACATTTATATAAAATAATTAAATACTGCATATACATCTTTTAGATTTGTATATTAATAACTAGAATTTTGTTTTGTGATTTAATCAATTTTCCTGCTTTTTTTATATATATATATATATATATATATATATATATATATATATATATATATATATATATATATATATATATATATATATATATATATAGTTTAGCTAATAAGACTAGACTAAAACTACACCACCCTAGTGGTCTGTGGGAATTGTTTTACCACAGCAAACATTCAAAATCTCCAGCAATGCCTCTGTGGTTCTTGTTCTGACCTGTTGCTGGTTTCAATTGTACACACAGCATAGTATACAACTCAGAAAAATACTTCCAGGATAGTACACGATTAGATGCTATTTTTTGCTGATGAACTGGTCTTAACAGTTCAGCAGTAACACTGAAGTGTTTAGAAATTCCAGATACAATAATAATACAGCAACATACTAGGGTAGACAGTGGTTCACAAACTGTACATAGCAAACTATATAAAGATATATTCATTCACTGTATAAATAAATTGAGACATTCTGGTTAATTTATATAATAAATTGGCCAATAGGTGTAGTGACAGAACAGATGTATCTAACACACTGGGAATTCAATGTAGAATTCATTCATGTTACACCAGAGTGTTTCCCATTCATAAAACAGTTGCATTAATGATGATTAAACTCTAAGGTGAATACTAGTAAGAATGAACAGCAAAGACAAACTGAGAATGATGAAATTTACTGATGAAAATATTTACTGATGATTTACTTGAAATTTACTGATGAAACCTTTTGAGGGTTTTGAAAATTACAGGTTATATAAAATATAATTGTAAATGCGGTGTCATGTCAGATACACTAAGAAAGCTAACAAAATGGGTCTCAAAAAGGAAATCTCTCATGTTTTAGTTACACGTTTAATTACAAAAAAAAAAAAGCTATTACTTTGACAGGTCCCTTTTCCCTTTACAAATACACTGGGTATAGACCATGGCTATCCAAACGTTCTTTAAGTAATGGTGTAGCATGACCACCTTATTTTCTTTATCTCCACAACTTTTCATGTCTAGTCAATTGACCAGCTACAGCAAAGCTGAAATCTTCATTAGAGCAATAAGGAGGCGTAAAGCCATTGTATTGTATTTAGTGAAACAAAGGAAATGATGCAGGAGGAAGCAGCTCTGTTCCTCTGGTCTTCTGTCCCACTCAGATAAGCAAAGGATTTGCTAATTTTATAAGTAGGCAGGAAGAATGACGGCAAAGTTTCCGTCTCTGCAAACAAAAAATGAAGCAGCCTCCCTGAGAAAGTGTTTCTGACTGCTGTCTTTCTCTGGGATTTGACCGCATGTGATTTGCCTTTCTGTTCATTTGCGCTATGGCTGCAAATGAAAACAATGTCATTTTGGAGATACTAAAAACAGTTGATTTTGGTAAGTTTCTGCATACGTTTGAGTAAAATTTTAAATGAATTAATCTTTAGGTATTAAATAGGAACTGAAATATCTTCAGTTTCACCGTAATCAATAACTTCCAATCAGGTTCTGTTTTTGGCAATGTTCATTTAAAGCTCAACCATGTTTGTTTATTCAGAGGAGCTGATCCTGGCTTTCTGCTTATCAATGCTTGTTGGTCTGCTGATTGGAATCCTAATTTTCATCCTCCTAACGTGGATCTCCAGACACAGAGCTTCAGTGAGGATTAGTACACGTCCTAATCAATCATCAGGACCTGCTGGATCACACAATCTCCACGGTCAGCTAGGCGTCTACAGGAGTAATGGCTTCAATCTAAACAGTGACAGCACAAGCAGAGCCGTTTTAAACCTTCAGCGACAGACATCTGTTGACCCTAATGAAGTGCTGGGACGCAGCCCCAGCTTTCAAGCATCCACCTTTCGACCACTGCGGAAAAAGGGCAGTGATGAGAAAGAAGAAGAGAATCAAAGAGCTTTGCTTCATGACACCACTGGCACTGACTCTGTGACAGATCCTTATAATATGGGCCAATCAGAATCATTCTGGTTAGGGAAAGGCAGTCTGAGAGGCTTCCTTCCTACACAGACTCCTCCACCTGCGTATGATAGCGTTATTCATATCTTTCAAGAAACTCACACCTGATTTCATATGTTTATATGTGCATTGGTGTAATTTTGTGTGTGCACATTCATGCTGGTGATTAAGGCTATGATTAATGTTCTGTGTTTCTGCAGGATGATGTTTATATTTCTGAAGCATGAGGTTCCCCCTATCTTGCTGTGTAGCTCTTTAACCAATGATGTGCCAACTAATTCAGGTCTGATCATGATTGTATATATTATGTTGCATGCAAATGCAAATTAAATATTATGTAAATATAAAAGAATAAAATCATGCAACAAATAACTGTGTGCAAAATGTTTTAAAGAGACTATAATGTTGGATTAATCGTAAATAGAATAATTTAATGACCACAGCCACTGTAGGGGACTTGTACATAAATGTCTTGCTTGAGAAGGATAAATGTCTAGAGATGTAGACTACATTATCTGCAAATCCCTCAGCTGCAAGTCGGTATGTAGAACAAACATCATGTCTGACGGATCTTTCCGTGTCCCCGACTGGGATATCTCATTAGCCTGGATAAGGTAGGAAAGCCGTGAAAAGCCACTTCCCATCAATAGACTCTCCCTGTCCATTGCAGTGCTAATTCCAAGATGTTCCCTCCAGATGGGGTTGCCCGTCACGTGGTCTCTCATACGTCGTGTCGTCAGAGCGCGGGTTGCCTTGACCACGTCTAATACTCCTCATTCGTCGGGTTGTTTTTTTCGCTTCAGCTTGCTTTTTTTCCTTTAACGATTATTTTCGTCCTCATGTTTCAATCTCAGAAAATGTAGTGAGCACTTGGCAACCCATTAAGGCGCATTGAAAGCGATTTGGAAAAGGTGAGTTTGCTTGCAAATTCATCGGGGATTATAACAATATTCTGTATACCGTCATAAAACGCTTATATTTTCCAGATGCATTCTTTTACTTGATGATCTGTAGAAGAAGTGAATAGCCAGAGTCTGAAACGTGGTTCGATCAAATCGGCCCCAGACGATAGTAGCTGTCGGCCGCAGATGAATTTTAACTTAAAAGCAATCGTTTATAACCGTTAATAACCGTTATCTAACCCAGTGATCGAGCAGAACGGGTCTAATTCGTGAGTCGGTGAGAATATAATGTACGCTACAAATACTGAATTTTAGGCCTTATGTAGTCGTGTGTTATTATAAATACAGCAGATACCGACAGAATAGCATTTGATGCAGGGTACGCTGTGTAAAAATGCGAATGTTTTCTTAGCATAAGAAATGATAAAAACGAAAGGGCACGCTGAGATGTCATTAAAATTCAGCGATCATCGCATCCCTGTTGCCATGACGGCTGGGAAGTAACTGCCTTCATCCTTCATCTGCTCCGCTCCTGCACGCGCACACAGCCGCTCACACAGCCCGCTGTGTGCTGTTCACATCTGTGGCCTTCTGGTGCTAAAACACCTCAAGTCCACTCTAACGCCGAATAAATACTTACAGCCGTTAATGTGCGACACGAAAGAGAGTGACTCTTCACCGAAATTAGGACTCAGTTCCATGAAGCGAACTTAAGCGTGTTTTTTCGAGAGAAGGAGAATGTGATGCTGTGGAGCAGATAGACTACACCACAGGTGCCATCAGCCTTTGTTCTAACGTCCTCCTCGTTCAATCATTCCCCCCACAGAAAACCCGGACTGTCGAAGAGAAATCTCAAAGGACTTCCTGCTACATTTTTACATAAATAAAATCATCCGAACAGCTGATGACATCGACTATGATGGCCTGATATTTCAGAACATTAACCACAAATACGTCTGTGTGAGTAGAATAAGTATAGACTCCTCAGGTGCTGTAACACATTTCTTCATCTCCAACAAAATGGAAGACTCTTTCAAATACGAGATTCGGACTAATAATGTCCAGGGACTATGAAGAGGTGAGTGTATTCTGTTGCTGCTTACATTTTACTACAATAACATTGCACAAATGTTTTTTTTTTTCTCTTACACTGTTGCCTTCTTATCAGCTTATCATTAGGTTACACTATATTGTACACAGACATATCAGTCAGTATCAGTGGGTTGCACCAACAAGGATTAGATTAAACAGAGTTTAGAGCTAAGCAGATCTTTAGGCATACCCTAGAGCAGTGGTACTCAAATCTTTTGCACTCACTTAATTCATTTAATTCATTATTCAAATGTGTACAGTAATATTTTGGCTTTTTTTTATTTTTTGATTTTTTGATTCAGAAATGTTGTATACCTGAACATTATAGGGGGCAGTTGTGGCCTAATGGATAGCGAGTCGGACTTACAACCCAAAGGTGAACCTGAAGGTTGTGGGTTCGAGTCTCAGGTCCGGCAGGGATTGTAGGTGGGGGGAGTGAATGACCAGCGCTCTCCTCCACCCTCAATACCGAACCCCCAAACTGCTCCCCAGGCGCCCCAGCAAAAAAGGCTGCCCACTGCTCCGTGTGTGTGTGTGTGTTCACTACTGTGTGTGTGCACTTGGATGGGTTAAATGTAGAGCACAAATTCCTAGTATGGGTCACCATACTTGGCCACAATTCACTTCACTTCATTATTTTTAGGCATATTTGTGTTTGAGCTATTGAGATTTGATATTAAACCCATTCAATTTAAGATACCAGACAAATAAACTAATAACTATAAAAACCCAATTAATATTATAACTTTCATAATGGTGGGCTGTGATTAGAATAAATAAAATCACAGACCCCCAGACTGTGCTTCCCCAGACCCCATTTTGAGAATCAATGACCTAGAGCAGGGGTTCCTAACCCTGGTCTTGGAGTACCCCCTGTTTTACAGATTTTAGTGTTTTCCCTGATCCAACACATCCACCTCAACTCATGAAGGCATTTTAATCAGCTCATTATTTGAATCAGGTGTGTTAGAGCAGAGAAAACATTAAAATGTGCACGATGGGGGGTACTCCAGAACAAGAGTTGGGAACCTTTGCTTAGAGGGTACAGAATAATGTGTATATAATGTGCTTTACTGTTTATAATGAGTAGGGTACTGTTTTGGACACTGGGTCTGATTATCGTCCATGTCATTTTATAAGATTAACCTTGAATAGATATTGTTTCTTCCCTTTTAACTGAAAACTAGCATAAATGTTCCCGTTGAAGAATTCTCTATGGAAATTTAACCTACACAAGTTTAAGACGAATCTTTGATAAATGAAGTTTAAAGTTAAAAAAAAAAAAAAGGATCAAAATTAATCTGGATAAATAGCAACTTTGATTTAATCTTTGTTATTGGAACACAACCTGTATTAAATGTTGGACAATAGAACCACAACTTTCCTCTTTCTTTTCCTATATAGCCTGGCAATTCAGTAGGGATGTTGGCAGCAGTGGAACATGGTCCTGTCCTCTGCAGTGACTCCAACATCCTCTGCCTCTCATGGAAAGGAAGGGTTCCCAAAAGTGAGAAGGAAAAGCCGGTGTGCAGGAGACGCTACTATGAGGAAGGCTGGCTGGCCACCGGAAATGCGAGGGGCGTTGTTGGAGTGACTTTCACTTCCAGTCACTGCAGGAGGGACAGGAGTACTCCACAGAGAATTAACTTCAATTTAAGAGGCCACAACAGTGAGGTTTGCATTTCATATTTGACTTTGACGAATCTGCTTCATTATATTTTGGAAGGTAATGTATTGGCAATTTAGCAGTGGTATACTTTAGAACATAAATATAAATGACCAGCTATTGTATAAGCACCACAGTATATCTATACAGTGGATATAAAAAGAAAAAAAAAATGAAACCAAGATAAATCATTTCAGATCTGTCCCACCTTTAATGTGACATTGCAACCAACAAAATTTAAGGAAAGAACAACTGAAAATATTTTTTTTGGGGGTGGGGGAAAAAAGTAAAAGGAAAAAAAACTTACCATAACCTGGTTGCGTAAATGTGCACACCCTTTTATAATGGGGCATGTACCGGTGCTCAGAATGAACCACTCACATAAAAACTCATGTTCAAAAGCAAGTATCATACACCTGCCATCAATGAAGTGATTCTGATTAATCCCCAAGAAAGATCAGCTGTTTCTGCAGGATTTTCTTGACATCTTCTTGGTTTTATCCGACTGCTGATAACGGTCCCCAAAGAGCTTACAAGACATGTACAGGATCTCACTGTCGACAGGTATCGATCAGGAGAGGTGTACAAAAAAAGATTCAACACATTAGATTTACCATGGAATACCCTGAAGGCCATCATCAACAAGTGGACGTCCCTCCAAAATTGACAAAGGGCAAGTTAAAAACTTATCAGGGAGTCTGCCAAGACACCTATGGCAACAATAAATGAGCTGCAGGAATATCTGGAATTACTGGTCACTCTCTGCATGTGACAACATTCTCTCATATTCTTCACATGTCTGGGCTATTGGGTAAGGTGGCTAGACCAAAGCCCTTTCTCACGAAAAAAAAAATACATCCAAGGCCACCTACATCGGCCCAAGCCATGTGACAAAATGTGTTAAATTTTTTTGGGCATAATTCTAAAAGATGTTTGGCACAAAAACCAGACAGCTTATTACCCAAGGAACACCATACCCACTGTGAAGCGTGGTGGTGGCAACATCATGCTATGGGGCTGCTTCTCTTCAGCTGGAACTGGGGCTCTAGTCAAGATAGAAGGAATCTTGGATAGGTCCAAATGCCAGTCTGTTTTTTGGCGCAAAACCTGCAGGCCTCTGTTAGATGAAGATGAAGACTAATTTCACCTTTCAGCACGATAATGACCCAAAGCACAAATTCAAGTCAACAGAGTAATGGCTTCAGAAGAAGAAGATCAACATTTTGGAATGGCCAAGTCAGAGCCCAGAGCTAAACCCTATTGAAAACCTGTAGAATGACTTGAAGAGGGCTGTGCACAGGAGATCCCCTCACAAGTTAATAGATCTGGAGCATTTTTGCAAGGAAGAGGGGAAAATTGCCCAAGATGTTCTAAGTTGGTAGACTCTTACTCAAAAAGACTGAGTGCTGTTTAACAAGCAAAATGTGCTTGAACAAAGTATTACTTAAGGGGTGTGTTTTTTTTCCCCCAAATGTTTCTGTATGTTTTCACTTGAATTTTGTTGAATGTTATATCACATTAAAGGTGTAAAGAATCTGACATGTTGTATCTTGGTTTCATTTTTTACATGACAAAAACTTGCCATGTTTACAGGGGTGTGTAGACTTATTATATCCACTGTATGTAGTCACAAATTTCATTAAAACAATAATGTGAGAGTTAATTGTGTCTTTAAAGGTTGTCCTTGTCCGCTGGAATGAGCCGTTTCAAAAGCTTGCTACATGTGACATGGAAGGGGGGATATTTGTGTGGATACAGTATGAAGGGCGATGGTCTGTGGAGCTGGTTAATGATCGGGGAGCTCAGGTACTGTGTTACATAACAATCCTGCTCTTCCTCAGTTGAAACACCATGATTACATGACAATGACAATTGTATATACTATAAAATGTCATAAAATAAAAAAAAATTTAAAAAATAAATAATTTTATGTTTTGTCGTTATGGGTTTGGAACATATTAATGATTTCTGGTGTGTCTGTTAGGTAAGTGACTTTACCTGGTCCCATGATGGAACCCAGGCCCTGATTGCCTACAGAGATGGCTTTGTCTTGGTGGGCTCAGTCAGTGGGCAGAGGCACTGGTCATCTGAGATCAACCTTGAGAGTCAAATCACCTGTGGAATATGGACCCCTGATGACCAACAGGTAATCCATTACAGATATGCGTCATGTGTGAATGAATTTGGTACCTGTCTGGTGTATGCAAATGATGAGGATACATCACTGTATGCACGCAGGTGTTGTTTGGAACAGCAGATGGGCAAGTTATTGTAATGGACTGTCATGGTCGGATGCTTGCTCATGTTCTGCTACATGAGTCAGATGGCATTGTGGGCATGTCCTGGAACTGCCCTGACTTCCTGGTGGAAGACAGCACTGAGAGTGATACAGACTCTGATGATAATACCTCAAGTCAAGGTAACAGTCTGCAATATTACAATTATTATTATAGATACATTGCATTCCATCAGTATTTTTGCTGATATTCATAATTGATATGCCTGGCAGATGGTATCTGTCACTGATCACCCTAAATCTGTCTTTTCTTTAAAGCACGTAATGTGAAGCCCCTTCTCACAGTAAGCTTCATATCTGGAGACATAAGTCTAATGAACAACTATGATGACCTTTCCCCTAACATTATCCACTCAGGACTAAAAGGTAAAAGACCATGCTATGTCACATTTCTTATAATTTTTGTAAACAGTGGTCCCACTTGCTAAAATCTGTGTGTTTCTGTTATACAGATGTGGAGGTGCAGTGGTGCTCTCAGGGAGACTTGTTAGCTGTAGCTGGAATGGAGAGACACGGGCTGCCTTCTGACTCAGCCTGTTCCTCCATGATGAGAAATGCCCTAGTCAAGTTCTACAATGTCCAAGGAGAACATATATATACTTTGGAAACACCTGCGCAGGTCAACTCTCAGTTATTTTTTAATTGAACATGTCTCATTTTATATACTGATTAATTACCAAACAAAAAATATATAAACCTACCCCACATAGACACAAAATACAAACAATACAAACAAACTAATAAATAATATTCACTGTGTCAAACTCACTGGTTGATCAGTATGCAAATGCTGTGGGGCTATTCTAATTTCAGAGGCCCATCACTACTATATGCTGGGGCCACAGGGACTCACGGTTGTTTCTGGCCTGTGGGCCAGCACTGTATGTTGTACGGGTTGAGCACAGGGTGGCCAGCCTCCAACTGCTGTGTCAGCAGGGCATAGCCAGTGCCCTAAGAGAGGAGAGAGACGTGAGCAAACTGAACATGCCATCTCTCCTCTGTTCCTACGTTACCAGTGCATTCATACCAACCATCAAGGTAAGTAACAATGTATACTATATCCTGCCATAAAGGAATTATGTAAAGTGACACCAAATAAAAATAATTCAATATTGATCTGCATCTTCCATCTACAGCCTCCTATTCCTGATCCAAACAACATTCGTGACTTTGTTAGCTACCCCACAGCGGGAAATGAGAGATTGCACTGTACAATGAAGCGTGCCGAAGAGAATCCAGAGGCGGGAGGGCCGTGCTACACCCTCTATTTGGAGCACTTGGGGGGTCTGGTGCCTATCCTTAAAGGCCGTCGTATCAGCAAGCTACGTCCAGAGTTTGTTATAATGGACCCCAAAATGGACAGTAAGACAGGTACAGTTTAAATATGTAATCAGTGTGTTTTAGTTTGTCGTGAGTGGTGATGGATGCTCTCTAATCATTCCTGGTGCAGAAAGGCAGCTTTTTCAAAGCTAACATATTATTTTGTTGTTGAATTTCAGATGAGGTCTGCGTGAATGGTATGTTATCCTACATGACTGACAGCTGCAACTGCTCTGACTCTAGTGACATTGAATTGAGTGATGAATGGGTCGAAAGGAAGTCACCTAAACTTTCTAGAGGAAACAGGTCTCCTAAACTTCCAAGGTAAAGGGCTGTGATTACAACCACTGAATAGTCAAACAAATAGTAATCAATTAGTATAATTCTAAGAGAAAGAATAATGTAAAGTACAATATAAATAATTTAATTTAATATTATTTATTTATTTCAAAAGTCTATACTCTGAACCACTAGTAAACAAGGACACCATTAGTGTTTAAAAATGTAGATATATATATATATATATATATATATATATATATATATATATATATATATATATATATATATCTCAGTGCCTAAATATGAACTATACAGTATATTTTCTCATTATTCTGTTTTATTAATTAGAATCAATATGGAATCAAGGAAGTCTCCCAAACTTGTCCAAACATCCCAAGAATTGTCCAGGTCTCCAAGATTACCAAAGAAAGCTACTATACGATCTCCAAGTCTCACTCGCAGAGAGTTTCCAGTAGATGGAATAAGTGAGGTATTAAAATTTAAGTTTTTGGAAATTGTATCTGATCATAACTATACTTTGAAACCCATGATTATGTTTGCCTTTCAGCATAATTATCTGGCTCAAGTCACCTCCAACATTTGGGGTACAAAATTTAAGATTGTGGGACTTGCTTCTTTTTTGCCAGCAAATTTGGGTGCAGGTATGAAATTTCTCTTTAAAAAAAAAATGTTTTGTTTTCTGTATTGCTCTGCAAGTAGTTCACAGTACAGTGTATCTGTGATAGTGTATTAATTATACTTTTATCTTTGTTACAGTTATCTACAAAACCAGTTTGTTGCACTTGCAACCACGTCAGATGACAATCTATCTACCAGAGGTCCGTAAAATTTCCCTTGACTTCATGAGTCTACCAGTCTTCAATCCCAATGTGTTTAGCGAAGATGAAGATGATTTACCAGGTAAACATTTATGGAATACACCTAACGTATGAATAATTAAATGTCTGTGAGTATGAAGTATTAATCCAGTGGTACCATTATTTTTGTTTTAGTCATGGGCCCTTCAGGGGTGTCAGGTGATAATCCTCCCTGCACAGTTAATATTCCCATTGCTCCTATACATAGTCCTGCTCAAGCCATGTCGCCCACACAGAGCATAGGACTTGTGCAGTCTCTCTTAGCAAATCAAAATATTCAGCTTGATGTTCTGACCAATCCCACGGCCACAGCAGCTGCAGCTGCTGCTGCAGCAGCAGCAGCAAAGGCAGCAGTTCCTGATCATAGTGCAGACAATGTGACAGCACAGTACACTGTGCCAGCAAGATACTCTAGTCCTGGACAGGTTATCTTTAGTGGCCTTGAAATGGGTAACCTGAGTTTGAGTGGAACACTCCCACCACCACCACATCATTTGCCACCACAACCTCATCAACAGCAACGTCAGCAGCAACAGCAACAAGAAGATCATCATCAAACATCAAAACATCAGCAGCAGACACAAACACAGCAGCAGCATCTGAAGTTACAACAGCACCAGCAAGCACAGCAACAGCACCAACAATCAATGCAACATCATCAACAGCACCTGCAGCACCAACAACAAATGCAAACCCAGCATCATCAGCAAATTCAACAGCACATACAACAGCAGCACCAACAGCAAATGCAACAGCATCATCATCAAATACAGCAGCAGCAACTACAGCAACATCATCAGCAAATGCAACAGCAGCAATTGCAACAGCAAATACATCAGCAGCAAGTCCAACACCACCATCAGCAAATGCAACAGCAGCAGCATCAGATGCACCTCCAGCAAGAGCAAATGCAGCAGCAGCAACAACAAATTCGACAACAGATTCAAGAAATGAGACAGCAGCAGCAACAGCTTCAGCAACAGCATCAGCAAATGCAGCAGCAACATCAACAGATGCAAAGACAGCATCAACAAATGCAGCAACAGCTCAAGATGCAAATATCCTTACCGCCTCCTCCTTCAGGGTATGCCCCTATTTCCATGCATCAGCTCCAGATGATGCCTGCGATTCCTCACCCAGACCAACCACCAGACAGAGCAGAGCAAACACACACTCTGAAAGTCCCTTCTAGACCACAGTCTTTTATTGAAAATGACAACTCTCTTGAAATTCAAATGCGTAAAATGAATCCTCCACCGCCATACCCTGGCACAGTGGTATCTGCAGCAGCAGCAGGTCCCCCAGTCCAGCCAGGTCTAATTGGTAACAGTGAGAATGCTAACGCACTGTCAGCAGACTCGTGCCTATCTAAGGATGAGTTCTCTCTTCACCCAGTGACCATCCAGTACCCGACACCTCTTGGTTATGAAAGGATAACAACTTTTGACAGCAGTGGAAATGTGGAGGAGGTGTGTCGCCCACGGAGACGTCTTATACGAAACCAGAATGCCTATGGCTTGCAAGGAATGGGAAGTTCGGCTACATTGAAAGTTACTTCATCTGAAAATAAGAAGGTCCAGCTTCCTTATAGCTCAGCAACTCTCAGTCGCCTTTCAGTGCCTCGATATTCCATACCAAGTGGAGATCCTCCACCATACCCAGACCCTGCTAATCAGATCAACGTCAATAGGAGTCCTACACAAAGGATTGACAGCAGTCTTATCCATGCTACTCTGCGACGGGATCGCAGAGAAAATGCTCTGAAGGTTCCTCAAATGGTGGATACAGCAAGGACTCTACCAACCAAATCTAAAGTTAATAGTGCCCTTGCACTTTCTTACCAGCCCAGGATCCCCACAGCTTTGTACACGTGCACACAATGCAGCAGTAACAGCAGCAGCACAAGTGTAAGTGTCAGTGGTGGTGGAAGCAACAGCAGCGGCATTGCAGGGGGCACCGTTGTGCGTCAAGATTTTCCCCCTGGCAAAGGGGCACAACACAGTACCATAATTGTGCACTCTAAAAGTGCTTCAACTCTGGCTTCACAATCCTCTTACAACCTACTGAGCCCTGTTGACAATAGTAGAGACAGGACTGTATACATCAACTCTGCCTTTACTGAAGATGAGACTCTAAACCAGCAGTGCCACTTGGAAAAATCAATGCGCCATTTAACTCTCGGAGATGTCAGTTTAACAGTGAAGCGGCCACCACCTTACCAGTGGGATTCTCCTGCTTCAGACCAAATATGGATGGCCCAGGATCAAAATATGCTGACTAGCCCACCGGGACCTCACAAACCGCCCCATCTTTTACTCAGCCAAGCACAGCACTTAGACATAACTCGACTACCTTTTGTTCTCTCAACAAAACCTCCAGCTAGTCCCAGTTCTATGACCCTGCCATCAGCTTATCAGATTTCCCTTTCACCTTTTCCCCCTGGCGTGGGCCACAGTGGTCCTCAGTTTCAGTCATTGCAAAGTACTCCACAGCCATGCGGCCCCAATGATATGGTAACAACAATTCCATTTAGCCAACAGGATCCAGCTCTTGTTTTGCCCCCTGGTTATACAAATAATCTGGCCAATCTGCCCTGTTGCCCACTCCCACCCATGTATCCTGGGGCCAGCTCATGCGCCAACCTTCAGCTTCATCCAATGGCCTTACATCCATGGAGCACGTATAGTGCTTGCCCTCCCATGCAGGACCACTCAGCAACTTTACCAAGTAAAATGCATCAGAGTCTGGAGAAGCCCATTCTCTCACCCCCACCACCACCTCCACCACCACCACCACCACCCCCTCCTCCCCCACTCCCCCCTCCTCCTCCTCCAGCTGAACTTATGGCTCACCAAAGCACCTCAGAGGTTTTAGCTGACTCTAGTGAGAGT
The DNA here is from genome assembly GCF_027358585.1 of Pangasianodon hypophthalmus. Taxonomy (NCBI): domain Eukaryota; kingdom Metazoa; phylum Chordata; class Actinopteri; order Siluriformes; family Pangasiidae; genus Pangasianodon; species Pangasianodon hypophthalmus. The sequence continues at coordinate 12,910,719 of NC_069719.1, forward strand.
TTTCAGGAACAGTCCTCACTTAATGAGAGTCCAGTACAACAGGGCTCAGACAGGTTCAGCAAAAAAAGTCGCAAGAGACTCGACAGCAGGGCAGAGGAGGCAGGCATGTCCACTGTTTCTGAGAGTAAATCAAAAAAGGAAGGCCGTGCTCTGGCCGACTTCAATTCTCTTATTGCTAGCCCAAGGCTTGGTGGCAGGGAGAAAAAGAAGCCTAAAGGACAGAAGGAGCAACTGAACAAGGCCAAAAAGCTGAGCAGGACCACAAATGAGTTCCAAGACAGCTCTGAAAGTGAGCCTGAGCTTTTCATTAGTGGTGATGAACTAATGAATCAAAGCCAGAGCAGCAAGAAAGGTTGGAAGAGCAAACGCAGCCTGCGCACAGCAAACGAACTGGAGGAGATTAAGTGCCGCAAGGCAAATGAAAGAGAAGATCGGAGCCTTGGCAGTCAGGGCTTTGTGTATGTCATGGCCAACAAACAGCCATTGTGGAATGAAGCCACCCAAGTCTACCAGCTTGACTTTGGTGGAAGAGTGACACAGGAATCAGCCAAAAATTTTCAGATTGAGCTGGATGGACGACAAGTAAGGCTCTGTTTTTCCTCATTTACTTTGTTTTTATTGCTTTATACTACAGTTTCAGTTTGTTTGTTTGTTTTCAGTTTTCAGAAATCTGTCATTTTTATAGGCAACCTGAAATCAATTTTTTTTTTTTTTTTTTTTTTTACCACATATTGTGTGTGCATGATTCATCTGTTTCAATCAGTTAAAAGATGTCATCACATTTTTGCCTACATCACAAAAAAAAAAGTAAGGCTACACATGTAACCATGGCTTTATGAGTGAAAGACAAGGATGATTTCCTTCTAAACTAATGGAGTCTTTTCATGTGCACATTTTGTTCATTGCCAAGTACAGATAACAAAGTATGACTATGACCTCATGTGGGTAGCCTGTAAAAGCTCCCTGTTATGTCACATTTGTTCTCTGGCCATTCTCGTTAACCCAAGTGACCAAGGTCTCCTGGCAGTCCTTAATTGAAGAGCCACAGTTTCTTACATAATCTTCTTTTGTACTTCCTTACATAACCTACCAGGGTGGCTTCCTTCAGAACTAGTGGAGACTGCATAGCAAAGTCATCACAAACGTACATAACAAGTCCTAACAGTGCACCGCATCATTAAAAAAAACAGACAGTACTCATAAATAATGCGGATACCATTTTTTAGTGATGCATGGTTGTTAAATGACAATTAATGGAAAACCTGCAATCGAGTATACCTGTACAGTCACTTCCTTTACCCAGTGGGCTAGTCTGCCAGCAGAGCCCCTTTATGGTGCTCCCCTTGGCACAGAAATAGCTGGTCACTGATGTGCCTGGTGGCAGTCACTTCCACATACCGCTTTAGTGATAGACACAGAATTTTAGCCAACTCTGCAAAAACTCTAAAAAATTGTTCCTGGTGCCAGGTAAGAGGTTCATGCAAGGCATTACACATCATAGTAAGAAAGCCTTCCGTTTGTTTGCATACAATCAGTGTGTAGATGGAGCACACACACACAGGAGTGTGTCCCAAGTGGCACAAAAGAAAAATGTTTGCCTTACCACCAGGAGATCACGAGTTTCGTCAGTTCTGATGAAGCCATCCATGGCTGTGAGCCCAAGGGAGAAAAACTGGCCTTACTCTCTGGGTGGGAGAGATGACACATTTTGTGATAGACTTTTAATCTTAGTGCTTCCATGTGTGAAATAAGGAGTTTTTGGTTTTGCTATCAGAGCCGATGCAGGGGCTCTAAAGCAGCAGGCACACACTTGTGGACACCCTGGACACCTAGAGCTAATCCATAGGGAAGGACCCTGAACTGGTATGTCAGTCAGCTGATCTGAAATTGGAGGATTCGTAGTGTAGCAGTTGAAATGTGGATAGCAGTTGAAATGTGGAAAAGTGTCCTTCAGGTCTATGATTACCAATTACCGATTACTTTGATTACCAATCATGTTTGTTCACCATTCACATTACATCCAGTATGTATGGCATATGCAACAGAAGTTGTTTGAAAAGGCATTTCTTTGATTTCTTTGAATAGGGCACCCAGTCCTGTCTGTCTCTATTACCTGTTTTTTGAGTAGGCAATTAATCTGTTATGCTCTATGCTTGTAGCTCTGTGTCCATAGTGCCACACTCCCATACATCAAGAACCAACACATTACAGCACTATATTTTACTGTATTCGAATCCACTTCCCCAGCTCCAGGCAAGAGGAGAATAGGAAAGAGGACAAATGTGATGTAGCGAGAGCTTTTATAGGCTACGTATGAGACCCTACGCCATGTGGGGTCACAGTCACAAGGTGACAACGTTATTTGTACTCAGCAAGGTAAAATCGGTCAAATTAGTCAAATTTTTACATTTTTCACAGGCTCATTAAATCTTGATGGATAATATTTCAACCATACATTATTTCTCATACAAAAAGAAGTGGGCTTGGGGTTTTGTTCAAAGCATTATTAAATGTTAAGCACATTAAACACTGTCAGTATTGCTATGAGTAACTTTGATCTCCTGTTACAGGTGATGCAGTTTGGCAGAATCGATGGTAATGCATACATCCTGGATTTTCAGTATCCATTCTCAGCTGTGCAAGCATTTGCTGTCGCGTTGGCCAATGTCACTCAGAGGCTTAAATAAAGGACAGTAATGGCCATCTTGTGCAAGACAACACAATTTGCTGATTATATATTGTGAATAACAATGGACAACGCTCTATGTTGCCAATAAATATGGTACTGCTTGTGTTGGGCCAGGGTGTAAAGGTAAAAGTCGGAGGAATGTGGTCAGAAACATAGCATACTTGAGAGTGAAAAAGGTACAGAATGGTTAAAATAATCATTCTTTTGTTAACTTTAGGGGAAGAAAACAAACAGAAGTAGAAAGAATGCAGGACCACTGCTTGATTAAAGCTAGTAAAGATCAGTTCCTAGTTTTGATTTTTCTTTTAGTGTGTGTGTATATGTTTCATAACATTAATATATGAAAGGCTAAACAATGATTTGCATGCAAACCTATGCCAATTTAATTACCGTGATGATGAGATTCCCTTACTGAGGTTTTTTGCTGCAGATTGTTTTCCAAGTGTGAGTGGTAATATGAATTTTACAAATTATGTGCTAAGGGAGATAATGCCATGAGTGAAAATATTTTTTGAACTTATTTTGACTGTTCTATCTATTGTATCTCATTTGTGTGGTGTAACATGAATCAGGCATTAGTACTATTAACTTCAACATTTCATTGCAATGAATGCTTTCATTGTTAATTGATTTGTTGACTTTTTATGACTCTTATTTTATCATCACCCTTTGTAATGGCAGCAGTTTTCTATCACTATAAAACTCTTAAATAGATGTTGATCACAAACCAGGCGTAATATGTAGATTTGTAAAATAATACCACCCATTTTCATTACATCACTACATGAGCACGTGATTTTCACTTAAATATGGATTTTGGTCAATATGTTCACAATTTGGTCTGTTAATTTTACCAGAAAGTTCTTGTACACATGAAACTTTAGAAAGTAGAACGGGCTAAGTTTTGATAGAGGTACTACTACTTGGAGGATAATAGAACTGAATATAAAACTCAACGATGGCTACAATGATGGATGGGATACACATTTTCCCTTTTAATTAATAAAAATCTGGAGGTTTTTTAGGTCTGTAGAAGAAATATCTTGATTCTGTATTCAGTGTGATTGACTTTTCATGACCTTAGTATTTCTATATGAGATTTGTTCTGGCATTTTATCTTCACTCTTATAGAAGCTAAGGTCAAGATTTGTTTATGTAGCAGTGCCGGGGTACCACACCATCACAGCTGGGACAAAATCCAATTGGCCCTACATATGTTGACTCAAATCAGTAAAGGTCTGTTTATTGTATTATACGTGTATTATATATATATATATATATATATATATATATATATATATATAAACACGCCTCTGCTTTCTTATATAATTTGAGCAGTTATGTTAATTTTTATATTTTGGATGTAAGTTAAACATTTGCTGAGAGTATCTGTGTTGACAGAGGATGGTTGATACGATCATTCTCCTGTTTTTTTTTTGTGTATATGCTTTGATGATTTGCAAATTGAGCAATTTTTAATCTGTTATACTAGAGTATTCAGGCCCAGTTTGAATTGTGTGGAATGTGAGGCTTTAACTGTGCTAATGCTTTACTATTGTAATGTACAATAAACCATGATGAGCTTGTAATATTAACTTAGCTTTCTCATGCATTAGAACATATGTGGTAGGCTATGAGAAAGCCTATAAATTAACAGAACAAGTCACTTAGTTGAAGACATTTTCAGTGATTTAAGTCACATATGCCTGTTTGCTATTGGAATTATTTATGTCTGCTCTATTGTATATGCAACCAAACCATACACCATGACTGAAGAGCACTAGGATGTACAGTATGGAGTACACATCCTTAGACTCAGGAGGGGATTGTTGTTAATTAGCTGGATCAGTCCAGTTCAATACCAGGCACTTTGAAGGGGACAGTACACGGCAGCCATTTTGTTTCTTAAAAAAGCAATTTCTTCAAAAGGTCATTCAAAAGGGGAGATCCTGTGGCCCTACAACAGGCCTATAAATACCTATAAATTACCTATAAATATCGCCTAAGTCAAAGTAGGCCAAAGAAACATTGATTACATTGTACCAAAAATTAATATAACAGCTGAAATTAGTGCTGTGAGAAATAATCAAGTAGATCTTTGTTGCCATCACAGCCATATACAGTGTGCAGTACACAGTGAGAGGAAATACCATTTCTCCTGGCCTCGAAGGTGCAAGATACATGTATGACATACACAGTGCTGACAGGACATGAATAAAATGCAACAGGAATAGCATGCAGGGAGGGGCTGTGGGAAACAGTTGTGGTGTGTGTACACAAATGGGCAGCAGAGCATAAATACAGCGCATAAATACATGGCAATAAGACATTAAACACGGTCCAAAGCTGCAACTAGAATGAATTTAGTGTTTAAAAATATAAAAAAGTCAGTGCAGCAATGCTTGTAAACGAAACCTGAGATAACAGTCTATGCATTTATAGCTTTGTTGTACAAAACTGGTGCAACGTTGTTCACTGCTTAGTCCAGATGTTCATTATTAAATTTATAAGTGTTAAGATGAAGACAAAAACAGTATGCAAGACAGGGTTGTCTAGGACTGTGTCAGAAACGGCATTTTCCCATACAAACTACATATAAACGAGATATTATATTATGTAGTGTTATTACTACATATTATACGTGCTCTGCATCCTCTAGGTCACATCGCACACATGGACATTACATACGGCCCGTGGGCTGAGAAAGGGCCTAACTCCTGACTTTACAATCTGTGTGCTAAGTAAAAATCGTCTAGTGGACCGATAACAGAGACCTAGTCCCTATTATTCCACTAGGCGGCAAAATAGAGCAATAAACTACTGCGCCATGCTACATATGGGTGTGTGTGCGTGTGCGTGTGTAAGTGTGTGTGTGTGTGTGTGTGTGCGCGTATACACACATATATACACAGTACTGTGCAAAAGTCTTAGGCACATGCAAAGAAATGCTGTAGAGCAAAGATGCCTTCAGAAATAATGAAATTAAATGTTTCTATATTTTAAAAAATACTATAAAGAGCAGTCAACAGTAATAAATGAAACATAGTTAATATTTGGTGTGATGATCCTTCGCTTTAAAAAAAATAGTAGTCTTATAAGTATACACTTATAAGCAGCATAAGTAGCATATATAAAGCAGTTTTATAAGTAAATTAGCTGTAAGTGTTACTGAGCGTCTTGCAGAAGCAGCCACAGATCTTCTGGAGACTTTGACTGTCACACTTGCTTCTTATTTCTGGAGCAAAACCCAGCAGCCTTCATTCTGTTTTTGTCTGAAAAGTGTCTCTTATGTAATATGCTGCTTTCTTTACTGACATACAAACATTTTTCTGGAATATTTAATTTTGTGCTGGAGAACTAATGTTTAGTTCATTCTGAGACACTTTTCTGCTCACCATGGTTGTAAAGAATGCTTATTTCAGTTACTATAGACTTCCCGTCAGCTCAAACCAGTCTGGTCTCCTCTGATCTCTCTCATCAACATGGTGTTTTAGTCTGCAGACCCTCCGTACACAGGATGGTTTTTGTTTTTTTGCACCATACTTTGTCAACTCTAGACCCTGTGTGTGAAATTCCCAGGAAATCAGCAGTTTCTTGATTTTAACTTTTGAACTGTGTAAGGGAAATTTTAAGCTTTTTATAAGGGCATCCATACCTCCATCATCACCATATACTCTAGGCTGTATGACTTGGCAGATCTCTCCAGATTATACTGGATGAGAGTTGGGCAAATTCTTTTCACCTAAAATTCATTACAATTAATTACAGTAAATCTTATATTAATAACACATGGGTTCACAGCCCTTGTCCTGGAGTTCATCCTGTTCTACACACACAACGGGAACTAGAGAAGATCTGTTATTCAGACCATTTTCATGAAGCAAAAACAAACGTTCACAGAACGTTCTGGGAATCAGTCACTGATAGCTGACCGTTTGTGTTTTTCCTGCTCCCAACACACCTGATCCAATTACTCAGCTAATTAACAGCCCTTCCTGAGTGTGTGTGTGTGTGTGTGTGTGTGAGGGGGGGGAAATACACTAAAATGTGCAGGGCATGGGAACCTGTGTTGTATAAAGTAATTTCCGTTGGCCCTGGTGTCATTACAGGTGTTATTAAAAAAAAAAAAGAGGAGGGGTAGTCGGAATACGGGTGGGGAAAATAATAGCGCCTGCAGCTGTTTGCACATGCAGCTTTCCTCAGCAGGAGCTCAGTTCAGACTTGGTGCAGTGTACACACAGAGCTCAGCACTGTTACCACGGAGGAATACACCACACTACAGGTATGTATAACGAGCCTTTGGTCATTTTATCACAAAAAAAGTTCTTATTCTTAACTTGCACACTAATCTTTCTTTAATTTCTTTCATTTAAGTGCAAAGTAAACCATTACTGAGTGACTCAAAACTGAGAAAAAAATGAGTAGCGACTTGTTTCTCTTCTCTTCCTGCATTCTGTCTTAATGTCGCTTTTCCACTTTTTTGTTCCACATTGTCAGACATGTCTCTATCAAAGATGAATCGACAACAGCTGTTTACTTTAATTGCAATGGCATCCATAAACTTCAGCTCAATGATATGCTATTCAATATTAGGACCATTTTTTCCACCTGAGGTAAGAACCTTGTAACACTGCTTGGTATAAAGTAAAATAAATCCAGAGAAATTCAGTGAATATCAGTCTATACCGAAGATTATAGACTTAGCTATTGTGAAATGATTTTAATATGAACTGCATTTCTTGTAGGCAGAGAGAAAAGGAGTAAGCCAAGCAATCATTGGGTTAATATTTGGATGCTATGCCTTCTTCACTTTGGTTGGATCATTGATCTTGGGGAAATATGTAAGCTGTTCCTCATTTTCAATTTTACACTTTATTGCACTGAAAGTTTTGTATAGTGAGACACATGCACTTACTATGTACACTTACCATACATTCACAGAAAAAAAAAACCTAATCTATACTTTTCTTTGTCTCTGGGGTGGAACTCTCAAGTCTACATCTTGTGTTCTTTAATAAGTATCTTTTGCTTAAAAAGGTGCATTTAGTGTACCTTTAAAGCTTTACTATAAAAACTAGTACATACCCTTTTTATTTATGTTCATGAAATCATTTTAAAGGTATAGTGTATTCACATTTCCAGGCGTTAAAGGTACATAAGCTGTACCCTTGATGGTACCATCCCAGCAAAAGGTACTGTTTCCTATTTGGAGTGTCCAGGTGCCCTTTGTAGGTGTTCAGTTGCTGTCCATCTGTTGCTATGAACATTTTATCAGCCCCTCTTTACTGCAACACATGATGGAAAGGATCACTGCTTAGCAGATATTTTGAGCGGTAGATTATTCTCATCATGGTAGTGACCATGGGAGCACGTATTCAGCTGGATAGAGTTGATCTAGCTTATCATTATGTAGCAGTGTTTCTGTTTTTTAAAAAAAAAACAAGAAGTGTCCATTTATTTTGGTCCAACTTGTTAGATATTCCTCTTTTTCTATACAGACTATTATCATAATATAGTCCTTCATCACCACAACAGGCTGGATATTTACACCACTTATTGGCTGGATATTTTCATTGTAATGGACTATTTCTCAGCCCAGTAATGACTCTATGGTGGATGGATGGATGGAAATTCACATATTACAACAGCACAGAGAGTTAGAAGTATACTAACAGTAATTTAACATTATTCTTATTTTGTTTCATTTATAAATATATATTTAAAGAAGAAATGAATAAAGTGTAATAGTGTGATGTGTAGTGCAGTGGGGTGTAAACACTGTAATTACAAGCAGCAGGCTTGAGTGGAATTAAAGTGGCAGTGCAGTGGCAGTGCAGTGAAAAAAGAGAAATGAATAGAAGTAAAGTGGCAGTACATATGGATTTGAATAGTGGGTGGTGGTAGTTATTCGACTTTTCGACTTCAACTATCGTCCAATGAGCTTATCCTAATTAACCATTAAATCTGGAGTGGATGCTGTCCAGAATGGTTGTGAGTTTATTGGGTATTCTCTTTTCCACTACCACCTCAAAACCATCCAAAATCCCTGTAGTGCTGTTCTACCCAAAACACTCAAGCCAGCACCACACACAATGTCGTTCCTATACCACGTTAGTGGGCTGCAGAAAACTGTCCACCACCTATATAATATCTGGCCAGCAGTGGTCCCTTTAAACTGATGGACAGGCCAGAACGGACTGACAAATTATGCATACCACCAGATGGGAAACTATATGTAACTGTATACCTACAAAGTGCACCTATAAAATAGGTTTACGTAATACTGGGTGTAGCTACATTATGGGTGTGCATATCAAACTGACAACCGAGGCTGTGTGTGTATAAGGCTTGTATATTGCATGTGAGCAGTTTTGGAAAGTTAAATTTATAGTTTGTACATTTGGTGAATAAAGAGATTCTGATTTAAGATGCAGATGATTTACAGTCATGCTTTTGTGTGCACTACAGATTGTCCAAATCGGGGCGAAATGTATGATAATTGCAGGACTGTTACTTTCGGGTTTAAGTACTATAGTCTTCGGGTGAGTACTGGAAAAAAGATTTTTAGGCAAGTGAACAAATGTAAGATCTACTGTTCTATATGGCCAGAAGTATGTGGACACCTGACCATTACACCCATAAGAGGTTCTTCCCCAAATTGTTGCCTCAAAGCTGGAAGCACACAATTGTATAGGATGTCTTTGTATGCTGTAGAAATTGTATTACTACAGCACACAATTGTATAGGATGTCTTTGTATGTTGTAGTAATACAATTTCCCTTCACTGGAGCTAAGAGGCCCAAACATGTTCCAGCATGATTATGCCCCTGTGCACAAACTGCGCCACTGGCCTTCTCGCCCAACATCAGTGCGTGATCTCACTAATGCTCTTGTGGCTGAATGGGCAAATCCCCACAGCCATGCTCCAAAATCTAGTGGAATGCTTTCCCAGAAGAGTGGAGGTTATTACAATAGTAAAGGGGGACTCCATCTGAAATGGGATGTTCAGCAAGCACATATGGGTGTGATGGTCAGGTGTCCACAAACTTTTAGACATATAGTGTACTACATATGACATTACCATGGCTGATATCATTAGAAACCTTTGTTTTTGTCTTTCTAACAAATGCACAGATTCCTAGACAGAGCTCCTGATGGAACCATCTTCATAGTACTCTGTTTTGTCATAAGGTCTGTAAATGCAGTGGGCTTTGCTGGTGCTGTAACGTCCTCTTTCGCTGTGTCAGCAAAAGTGTTTCCTGACAGTATAGCAACAATTCTGGTGAGTTTTAGTCAACATGTTTTTTTCCAAAACAGCCATGGTATTTAGAAGATAACTGTGCCTTGTCTTGCATAGACAATGGTGCCATTTAAGCTGAAGTTACCCAATTGTATTATTGAACATGTTAAGCATCCCGTAGACAAGACTTATAAGATTCTCATGAGATCAAACCATGAGAGGTTAAAGATTTTTGTATTTTGATTAATAATTATTTCCAATTATTTTTTCACAGGGCTTTATTGAGATTTTTACAGGACTGGGCCTCATACTGGGACCACCTTTGGGTGGATGGATGTATCAGGCATTTGGATATGAAATTCCATTCATTGCTTTGGGAAGTGTTCTGTTTTTGACCGTTCCCTTAACCATGTGGATTTTACCAAACTTTGGTTGGTAAAACTTTTTATGAATGTATGAACCTACTCAGCTCAGAGAATTTTGGTGTTTCAGTTTTGACTTTAAATGTGATAGTAAAAGGCAGTGCTCAGTAATAATCACTTAAACCTGAGAATAAATAAGTGCACACATTAAGGCTACCTCTCTCACTGCTCAAAGTATTTTCACATGACACATGCACGTGAACGTAAAAAAAAAATCATCATAATGATTATTATCTGTGTCCTATATGTAATAAGCAGAATTGCACTCACCAGCCAATTTAATCAGAACACCTGTACACTAATTATCAAATCATCCAATCATGTGGCAGCAGCAAGATGCATAAAATCATGCAGATACCGGTGAAGAGTTTCAGTTAATGTTCACATCAGACATCAGAATGAGGGGGGAAAGGCTCCCCAAAACTGGACAGTTGATGAAATGATTGTTTGATGTGAACATCAACTGAAGCTTTTGACCAGTATCTCCATGATTTTATGCATTGTGATGCTGCCAAATGATTGACTGATTAGATAATTAAATGAATATACAGATGCACAGGTGTTCCTAATAAAGTGGCCTGTGAGTGTAACTGTGTGTTTATATTTCACATACAGATGCAGTTGCCTCACAGGGCTCCTTCTTCAAGCTGTGCTCACGAGTAAAGATGTTACTCATTTGCTTTGTGGTGTTCACACTGAGCTCAGGAATCGGCTTTTTGGATGCAACCCTATCAATATTTGCCATGGAAGCGGTAATTTCACACAAAAACTTCTTCAGTCACTATGAAATCACTTTTATGAAATCTCATACAGCCTCATTCTGTAGTAAAACACCTACTGTTGCTGTTAAAATATTATTGTTATTATTTTCTATGAGCAGTTTGGCCTCAGTGCTGAATCTGTGGGGCTGCTCATGGTCGCAGTGTCATTACCCTACGGTGCTGCATCCCCCATCCTTGGGATATTGAGCGATAAGTATCCAGTAAGCGAGTTTTCTCTTTAAAGATGCTCAGGTTGGTCGTTGGTTAAAGTTCTGTGCTAGTGACAGAAGGATGTAAAGTTTAATCCCAGAGCCACTGTTTGGTTCCTGAGCAAATCCCTTTTCTTACCGTTTTTATTATACTGCATTTTTTGTGCAGTTCATCAGAAGGTGGATGATGGCGATAGGAGGATTGGCAACAGCAGTTGGCTTTTGTTTACTTGGTCCTGTTCCTGTCTTTCATATTGAGAGGTAGGCCTATCAAATATAGAGATTAGTAGATTAAAATAACCAGTAATTAGTTATCTTGTAATTAACACTTAAAAATCTCATTCAGTCAATATCTATTTTATAGAGAGCTTTGGCTTACTGTTGTCATGCTGGTGGTCATCGGGTTTTCTCTTTGTATGACCTGCATCCCCACCTTCACTGAGATGCTCATCTGTTCACAGTAGGATAACAACAGATAAAAATCAGATTGTGATATTTACATTATTTGTTTGGTTGGTTGAACAAGTTTATTCAAAGTGAGCACATTCTGAATGATTTATTTGTTTGTTTGTTTGTTTTTTGGAAAAAGCTTCATGTTTTGAAAATCAATTACTCCTAGGTTCTCCTCAGTACTGTTTATATCATGACTGGCAAATTAATTGAAAAGTGTAGTCTTGAAGCATTCTGATGAGTTTATTACGTTTCTCATAGTGACCGATTACACACACCAGTACACTCTTAGAACAAATGGTTCTTTATTGGCTCACTGGATAATTAAGCATTCTTAACTTCCTAAAAAGATCCCAACTGGCTCACTTTCTGATAAGATTATAGGGTTCTACATAGAACTTTTTAAGAGTTTCCCAGAGAAACAGTTGAAGAACCCTTAAAGGTTCCACTCAAGTTTACAAATCCTGATGTGTGCGTGGATATTTATGTACACACTTTTCAAGGGAATTTTTGCGTCACAGTGCTGTAATGTAAATGAGGTGTCCGTTGTGTGTGGACATACTACATTACAAATAAACCAAGAGTCTAATACAGTGTGCGTAATAGTGCAGATTTGCTCGTAACACCAGCTTGTAATTTAAGCATTTGTTTTAACAGGATCATTATTTGAAAGAAGGAACAAAACAAGTTTTTTTTTATTGTAGTGAAAGTGGATTTGAAGACAGCTTAAGCACACTTGGTTTGGTATCAGGACTGTTTTCGGCTGTGTGGTCTGCAGGGTACGTATTTATTAACTAAGCTTGGCTTTTTAAGATTTAAGATTAATCACCTTTTTTTAAAGCTTGTGATGCTCTTCATTTTGTGGCAGGATGTTCTTTGGGCCTACTATTGGTGGATTTATCACACAGAAACTGCATTTTGAATGGGGTGCAGGTTTTCAAGGAGGGATCACCTTTATTGCTGTAAGTCTAAAAATTTCATAAATAGCTACAGCAGAGAGCATGCAAAGCATTACCTATGATGATTAATATTTCTTTTTCTCCTCATTCTGTCTAGGCATTCTTACTAATATTATTTTTAACCAAAGAAGAAATACACAAGACAAGGTAATTTCCAATGTTTTCTTTATTGGATTATCCTGACACACATTATCCCAGACACAATACATTTGGCTCTAATACTGCTTTGATTTTGATTTAAGATTTCAGAAACTCGATGGGGCTGAATGCACATTGTACACAGGAGAAAAATCCCCTCTTCTCTGCTCGTCTTTAGAGACTTCTGTTTGATATGTACTTTAATTTCTGACCAAACCGAAGGTATTTGTGCTGCCTTACTATGTGGAAAAAAGTATTATCAAGACAAAGAAACTGAATTCTTACTAATAATAGCTGTGTTAAGAAAACACAGAAAATGTCTGCTTTAGAATTTAACTTGGGAATAGTCCCCAAACTTGTGATGGACAATCAGGTGCTATTAATTTGTTAAACAACTTTATTCTGTCTGAAACTTATTGGAACCCCAAAGCCTATAGCTATAGCTTTATCTGTCCACTACAGAGAGATAAGTAGCACAGACTATGCATATCAACACACAAATTGTATATTTATTTTTACAGTGTATAATTAATGATTTTCTTTCTACACAGAGAGACTAGACTGTAAATAATACTATGTATGAAAATGTTTGTATATGCATTTACTAACTCATTGGTTAAATTACATATTAATGGTTTTCTTTACATCTTATTTATGATTTACTCAATTATATAAAATATATAACTATCAGTGTTATTTAGGCAACATAAACTCCATATATGAAAGTGTCTTTCTTGTCCACCATTTGCGCTGAAATCAACAAGACTTTAAAGTAATAGGCAGGTGGAGTGCCCTTTACTACAGTAACAGTCTCATTCTTCGGGGAAAGATTTCCTCCTGATGATGAAATGTGATGGAGCTGTAGGGATTTGATTAAGCCATGAGAGTATTAGTTGGGTCAGATGCATGTTGGGTTGTTAGGTGTCCAATAAGAGAAAGAGGTCTTTGTTAGGATTAAGGTAAAGATGATGGACTGTGATGGAACTGTAGGAATTTTATTCTTTTCAGCCTTGGGGGCATTAGCGAAGTTGGATACGTGTTGGATGATTAGGCCTGGCTCACAAACTTGTTAGCTGTTTTCTATTCTATGTTCTTAAACTATTTCTGGAAGAACTCTGATTTGTTATTAAACTGAAAGAGGGGTAGGTTTTTTCCCCCATATGCTAGCACAAAAAGCAGAAAGTGCTCTCACATTAGTGTATACTCTAGTATAAAGTTTTGAGATTACTAGGGTTCCAGCCTTTTTTTTTTTTTTTTCTTCAGACTATTAGTCCTTCTTTACCACAATTTGGCATTATGCATCAAGGCACATAGTTTCTTAAAGGATCATCAGACTTGTCACATGTCACCAGTGACCAGTCACATGAATCCACTGCTCCAGAGCTGAATGGTGGTGAGCGAGCTTAGACCGCTGGCATCATGTTAGGCATGTGTTTGGCTGCTTGGCCAAGGAAAACCATATTCCTTATCAGCTGATGAATAGAGCTGAGGCAGTGTGAAACTCAGCTGTGATTGCTTCATACAATTGTTACAGTTTCTACACTCTGTGGAGGTGGTGTTATGTGAGTTTCTGTGGCCTGCTGCTTCACGTTTGAGCTGCTCATCATATTAGAAATGAGTGGGACATTAAGGAGGAGAAACATCTAAGTGACAAGACAGAACCTGTAGGACTGTTGCATAGATGGCATCCTATTATTGTGCTGCATTAAAAGTCACTGATCTGCTAAAGAGGTACTCGACTAGAAATGTATGTCAGTAATGGCTGTGTTGGAACCAACATAATGATAAAATGCAATGCCTATAAAATTGCAACTAGCCATAATTAAAATGAAAAACAGAAAAATTAAAATTAGCAAGCTGAGTATGTGCTCATAAATCTATAAAACGTGTTACACATGTATACGCATCACTAAAAATTCTGCTTTAAAGTCTGCTTTAAAGTTACAAATTCATGTAACCAGCTCTGTACCAATGATCCCAAATACGGTGAAATCACTGTATACTGAGCATGTGAGCATGATGCTCTGGAGATACCACTTTGGGTATAAATTTTAGAGCCTCCTCATTAAATTTGTCCATGATCAAATGGTTAAAGCTTTTGGCAAGGCTTGAAAATACCTAATGTGCTTAACATAAGCACTGAAACAAAGCAGGAATGTGACGTACAACATAACAAAGATTATTAACTATACCCAGGCCTGATTATGGATTTGGAATCTGTCGATTTCTCAGGGAAATCTCCACTAAAACAAGGAATTATTTTTGTTCTAAGTCACATGGCTAAATAATTGAAGCAGCTGAATGTCCACTATATTAGATAATGGAAAAAAAGAGTTTAAGATTTGCAGTAAAGATTCCACTGATCATATCTGTTTCATCATACCTAAAACTGCATTTAATGCTCAGAGCTTCTGAAATAAAGGTTAGAGTTCAGTTCTGTTCAGTTGCTACTGCTGAGCCCTTAAGCAAGCACTTAACCCTCAACTCAGCTTTATTCTAAGTTGCTTTGGTATCAAATGCGGAAACTGAATAATATAAATAAAGTAACATTTCAGGAATTGAATAACATACTAATTCTCAGTGGGCTAAGGTTCACACAGCACATGCAGATTACATTACGCTGCCAGGGCTCAACACCAACGTGCTTGGCAGCAAGGTCTGATTAACATTTTACGTGTTCTTAAAGCAGATTGTAGGCCAAATGCTCAAGAAATGGACCTACGAGTATGTGACAACACTAAAGTGGCTCCCTTTAGTCCACTCACTGAGCAATGGCTCAGTGAGTGGATACTCCTGTTATAAATGTACATGAAACATGATTACAATTTTGTACCACATTTTCTGATAAAGAGGGCTAATGTATGTGTTAAACTATGGCTTTACCTACTTAATAAATCCTGCAGTTTTTTCCTCCTTTACACTTGGTTATTTATTTTAAACCTTTACAGTCAAGTTGTGTCAAATATATAAATATATTAACACTAAAAAAACCATGAGAAATCACTTAGTATTGGTTATTAAAATGAACATTATAAAATTACAAAATACATTCAAATAGAAGGCTTGCTTGCAAAAATATGATTAAGTACACTGGTGACTTCAATATACATATATTTTTCCTTTCTCCTGAGTAATTGTCACCCCAATCTGACTCCTAATATGTAGCATCAGATTTGAAAGCACTGTTGGTTTGTCCTAATCTTGGAAGAGGTCTCATTTTTCTGGTAGATGGTATAGAAGTGTCAGGATCTGCAGATGTGGTTGGTGGAAGATCATAAGACAGCTCACTTTTCTTCACCTTTTTCTTCTTCCTTTTATTTCTTTAAATAAGAGTAAGAAAAAGAAAAGTCATACCATGATACTCTTACAGTGCCTTATCAGCTTCTAGAAATGCACACAAACACATTACACATAAAGTTGAGTATATGAGACAGACAAAGCTCTTTGGGTAAAATTTCAACAGCAAGTGTTTAAAATATTTAAGGCAATTCATCTTTTACCTATTTAAAATGTTAGACTCATAGTAATGAGAAAAGGCTCTGGAAGAGAATGTATTAGAGTTAGTAGTGAGCCATACTTGACAGAAGGTGCCTCAGCATCAGTTTCCTGCTCCGAAATGATCTTCAGCTCCCCAGAGGCACTGACAGCTGCAGACATCTGCAGTAGAATGAAACAGAGAGAGAAGAAATCAGTGCACTGTGTGTTCCCTTTTCTAACAAAGCTAACTTTTGTCTTTAAAATATTTTTTGTTAATTATTTCAGCCCTACTGAATTTGCCATAATGATCATGGAGAAGCAAAGAAGTGGAGACAACACACTAGATAACACTAAGAACATTATGCACTGTAAAATTACATTAAAATCTGGGGTTGAAAGCAAAACTTGGGCATCTTACCATTTTGAGACTGATTCTACTTACCACACAGAAATAAACAAATCAACTCAATGTCACAAATGCATAGAAAACCCTTACGTGCCAAGTAGTATTTCACGGCACAACTGAGTGAGATCACAAATTTTGTTCATCTATTACATTACCTTGGTGGCTGTGGCTCTGTTAACTCCTTCAGTTATTTGCTCTAAGGGTTCAGGTTGTGCCTCTATAGCCCGTGAGAGCTCGTCATCAAACCCCTCTGTGTGAGAGAAAGATAAAACATGTTTACAGCACTATATCAACTTAATCTGATGCTCATCTGTTACCAAAAATGCTCTACACACTTTCATCAGCCACGTAGGCAGCTGGGAAGTAGCCCCGGTGTCCACTGGCTAAGCATCCAAACCACCAGTTGTCATTATCTTTGTGCAGCACATGGATCACATCACCGCGGCGTAACGTCAGCTCATCAGAGCGATTGGCGTTGTAGTCATACAGGGTCACAACCTGGAAGACAATTCACGGGCGCTTAGCCTCGAACAAAATAACTACAGTCTAGCTCAGCTAAATATATTTGTAGAGTAGAAATGGAATTGTAAATATAAAACTTTAATGAAGATATAGCATGAGATAATGAGTACCGTCTGCTGGACTTGTTCCACATCAGTCTCAACTTGTAATGGAAATTCAGAATCTGGTAGACTCTGGGGAAATTCATACAGTCTGCTGTTAATTTAAGAGTTATAAATTGATGTCATTTAGCCTAGTGAATCAATCAAACCAGAAAATGAGTGTCTCACCTTTGGCTTTAATGATGGCATTCTTCTAATGGGATGACCAAAAGCACTGGAGCCAACTGTGTGGGAGGGAAAACTTTCTGAAAAACGAAGCTATGTTCCAGAGCACACAAACCTAAACATTTAATGAGCATGTCTCTGTATGAGGTACCATGCGAGCACTGTATGGTAAGGCTATTAGTAAATCATTGACAGCTTATACATACATGTTTGTGAGCTGAGCGTGGCCTGAGGAATTAGCTGAGCACCAAGTGAGCTGGACAGCTGCAGATTGGAGTGAGGAGAAAGCAGAGATGGAGCGGGGAGAGAAGTATGCAAACCCTGAAACACAGTAAGACAAGTTACTAGTTACATTTAATGTTGAATTATTATAAACATATCTGACTGTTGTTTTCCATTGTTTTTCGTACTGATATTTTTGTATAACAACTACTTGCCTCTTGGGATAAGCCCCTCGCCAAGTGAGACATGCTTCCTTCAATTAAAATAAAAGCCATTTGTGTTAATTAAAATGACATTCAAACATAATATAAAATTATTTATATTTCAATCAGTTGATCCTGTACAAACAGCAGAACTACTCACCCTGTTCATAGAGGTATTCCATGCCAGAGGTATTGCGATGCGGCTCCTGACACGACAAAATAAACATTTTCTTACCACAACTATATACTTAAATAAGAGAGCTCAGAGAATGGTAGTTCAGATTAAAACACATTAGCTGAAGAGACAATATGTATGCATCCTAACCTATTTCACATTATTATCTGCATGTAAACCTTGCATGCTCTCACCAGAACTGAGTCTAATTTCTGTTTAACTCGCTGCATCTTGAGGGACATGCGAGCAGCACTGGCAAATCGGTCCATTCCAGAGGCTGAAGCATCCTGGAACGCAGGGATCTCGGTCTGATTCCTCAGTGTTTTACTGACAGCAGTGTCGGATCTGTTCAGCACTCTCATACTCTCCAGCTCCAACTGAGTAACTAACAACAAACAGGAGAATTAGCTGATGCTTTTGCTTTTCTTTTACATGCAATATACTAGTTTTACTACAGTGTTAAAGGTGGGATCTGTGATTTTATAAATTTAGAGCATGTAATATTTATTAAAGTTCTCTTCACATTGCAGCTGTCAGAACAATATATTCAAAGGAAAATGGTCTTTAAAACTAACCAGTCCACCCAGTTGGAACAAGAATGTGTCTCTACTTGCATATCAATAATGTTGCCTGTCATTTCAGAAAGCATGGCTTTGAAGGGAACACTGAAGAGCTGTATTTGTTTAAATTTTATTCATTTACTCATGCATTTTCAGAAAATGCTTTATCCTTGTCGGGGTCATTGTAAATCCAGAGCCTATCTCACGAATACTGAATAAAGTACAGCAGAGCTGGATGGGTCACCAGTCCATCACAGGGAACCAAACACAAACAAATACTTATTCACACCCAGGGGAAATTTACACCCAACTCACAGGCAGTGTTTGCACAGTTGTGCTTATAGAGTACTGATTAATATGATTATTCTAGAAAAGAGTAACTCCTATAGTTTAAATTTTATAAAGCCTTTTTTTCATTATTACCTGCATACATATAAACTCACCTTTTCGGTCATACACATATAACTGAATTGGCTGATTTTGCCCAAAGGCACAGAAAGCCACTAAATGTTCATGGGGATGGAAAGCCACTCCACGGAGAGCAGTTGGGTAGCACAGCTCTGAGTACACAGCCACTTGATCACCTGCATTTGAACAGAGAACACATAGAGGCTTTCACTGACAGGATTTGCAACAGCAAAAGCACAGTCTTATCCCCAAAGGACCAGGAAGGCTGCCGGTTTTCATTTCAGGTAAGCATAAATCAGGTTTGCTCTTGTTTAAAAGAGTAGTGAGGACAGATGTGTTCAGATTGGCTAGAGCGAAAACCTGCAGTCACACTGGACACCTTCAAATGCAGTATGTTGTTCTATCCTAGGAAGAAATAACATTTGTCTTATGTTAAATAAAATGAAAAAATCTACATGAATGGTATTGAAAATAACATTTAAAAGCCTAAAAACCTTTACTAAATGAAGCTTTACATAAAGCTTTCAGTCTTAATTCTGTCTGTTCTTCAATTACAGCTATACATTTATTATGGAAATCATACTGGCCTGCTCAATTACTTTATACGGTTATATGCTGATGAGAGGTGCATACCGGTCTCAGCATTCCACACGTAGGCAAGTCCATCCTCACTGCCTGAGAAGATGAAGTTTCCACATGGGGTGAAGGTGCTGTTGATCCTCTCCCTGTAATTTGTGGCACCTATATATTTCTTTATAGCGAAGCTGTAATAAAAATACAAAGACACAGATTTCCTGCCTATACCAAATGTTTAGAGAGTTAATATACAGGCAGGTGACAAAGTAAAGGAAAAAAATGGCATTTCTGTTATGTTGTGGGGTCATTTTGCTGGCATGGTTTGAGTCCCTCAAAATTATTCTGACTGATCACCTTCATCCTGTGTTGAAACATTTCTATCCTGCTGGGAGTGCTCTCTTCCAGGATGATAATCCACATGGCACGAGGGCTCACTGAGTGGTTTGATGAAATGAGGAAATGATGTAAATCCAATGCTGTGACCTTCATAGTTATGATTTATCAACCCAATTTGAACACCTGTGGGAGATTTTGGTGTTCTCCATGACCATTACCAAAACACCAACTGAGGGAATATATTTTGGAAGAAAGATGTTCATCCCTTCCATACAGTTCAACAGACTTCTATGACAATCCATGTTGAAGCTGTTCTGGTGGCTCAACACCTTACTATAACACTGGTCACTTAAGAAACATTCTACAGGGTGTCCAAAAAGTCAGGAACCAGTGAGAGTATGTTGAGCAAATATGCTGAGCAAAATCTGCAACTAAGTAAATACAAAACTAAGTACATGTTGTTTTACACTCATTGGTTCCTGACTCTTCAGGTACCCTGTATATTATATGCATACACAGATCAGCCATAACATTAAAACCACCTGCCTAATATTGGGTAGGTCCCCCTTGTGCCACCAAAACAGCTCAGACCTGTTGAGGCATGGATGCCACAAGACCTCTGAAGGTGTGCTGTGGTATCTGGCACCAAGACTTTCGCAGCAGATCCTTAAAGTCACTGCATACCGGGAACACCCCACAAGACCAGCCGTTTTGGAGATGCTCTGAACCATCATCTAGCCATCGCAATTTGGCCCTTGTCAAAGTCGCTCAGATCCTTACGCTTGCCCATTTTTCCTGCTACCAACACATCAACTTCGAGAACTGACTGTTTACTTGCTGCCTAATATAGCCCACCCCTTGTCAGGTGCCACTGTAACAAGATAATCATTGTTATTCACATCACCTGTCATTGGTTTTAATGTTATGGCTAACAGCGTATATACACCATAGTATACATATATACTACTGTATATGTCATTCACTACATACAAATGTATACTCAGTGAGCACTTTATTAGGAACACTATATTAATATTGTGTAGGGTCTCCTTTTCCTCTCAAAACAGCCTCAATTCTATATGGCATGGATTCCGTAAGACGCTGGAAACATTCCTTTGAGATTCTGGTCCATGTTGGCATGACAGCATCACGCAATTCCTGCAGATTTTTATGGTACACTTTCATGCTGCGAATCTCCCGTTCTACCACATCCCAAAGGTAGTGGATTCAGATCTGTTGACTGGGAAGGCCACTGAAGAACATTGAACCCATTGTCATGTTCATGAAACCAGTTTGAGATGACCTTTGCTTTGTGACATGGTGCATTATCGTGCTGGAAGTAGCCATTAGAAGATGGGTAAATTGTGGCCATGAAGGGATGCACATGGTCAGCAACAATACTCAAATAGACTGTGACATTCGAGCGAGGATTGATTGGTATTAACGAGCTCAAAGTGTGCCAAAAAAACATTCCCCACACCATTACACCACCTCCACCAGCCTGGACTGTTGACACAAGGCAGGTTGGGTCCATGGATTCATGGTGTTGGAGCCAAATTCTGACCCTACCATCTGTGTGCCTCAGCAGAAATCGAGATTCATCAGACCAGGCTCCATTTTTCCAGTCTTCAACTGTCCCGTTTTGGTGACCCTGTGCCCACTGCAGCCTCAGCTTTCTGTTCTTGGCTTACAGAAGTGGAACCCGATGTGGTCTTCTGCTATTGTAGCCCATCCGCTTCAAGGAGCACTATGTGTTGTGCATTGTGAGATGTTTTTCTGCTCACCATAATTGTACATAGTCATTATCTGACTTACTGTAGATTTTGTGTCAACTCAAACCAGTCTGGCCATTCTCTGTTGACCTCTCTCATTAACAAGGTGTTTCCGTCTGCAGAACTGCCACTCACTGAATGTTTTTATTTTATTGCATCATTCTGAGTAAACTCTAGAGACTGTTGTGCATGAAAACCCCAAGAGATCAGCAGTATTATAGAAATACTCAAACCAGCCAGTTTGGCACCAACAATCATGCCACGGTCAAAATCACTGAAATTAAATTTTTTCCCCCCATTCTCATGGTTGATGTGAACATTACCTGAAGCTGCTGGCCCATATCTGCATGATTTTATGCATTGCAATGCTGCCACATGATTGGCTAATTACATAATTGCATGAATAAGTGTACAGATGTTCCTAATAAAGTGCTCATTGAGTGTATAGGTGGTACTCTAAAATACTGCACAAAATTCTCTACATACATATAAATGTAATTACATTCTCAAATCCATCACTCGCAAAACACTGTCTTTGGCATGGATTAGGAGCCGTCTTCCATTTGGATGCACTTCTAGTGAGCTGATAGGAATTCCATTCAGATCGCTTTCCTTTATTTCCTATAGGAAACATTTAATGCCATATATTAATTAGTTATTGCTGTGAAAACTTTTACACAGTTAGTATTACATTTTTGTATAATGATTATTCTGTATTAATACAGACTTTACTTTCTCAATTTTCCACTGACGTGCTGCTCCATGCTGTGATCCATCCTCAACTTTAGTACTCCATGCAATAATCAGGCCAGCATTGTCTGCAGAAAACATCCTGCTTCCTGTGTCAGAACCACCATACTGTTGCAGTTACTTACATCTTTTAATGATGCACATAATGACTTATGTTAATGACTTACTACAGAGGTAAGCTGTACCTTCATTGTCAAAACACAGTGCATTGATGAAAGTCTTGTGTCCCTCAAACTCTTGCAGGAGTTGTCCATTCACGTCTTTAATGTCTAAATTCCACATTCGAAGCAGACCATCATAGCCCCCTGTTACCACCAGGCTCGGGGCTTGAGGGTGAAACTGGGCAGAGTATACAAATGATGGGTGGGGGAGGATCTTCTGAGCAAGTCCTTGGAGTCTTTCAATGTTCCACACTCTGACAAAAGGAAATGGGGTTTGAACGATCATAAAGGTGCAGATCTCAATTCTTATTCCAAATATAGTCAAGGAAGTATTTACCTGACTGTCCCATCAGAGGATGCTGACAGCAGGCACGTGTCATCTCTGGTCCAGCAGAGATCATAGACAATACTGAGGTGGCCATTAAAAGATGCTAGGACTTTGCCCGAGGGGATCTCATACACTACAGGAACACATCCGAAGTCAGTATCATTTCTGTGAATCATGACTTGGACAAAACAATCATGGCTATTTGCATGATCTGATTTGATATTAGTCAACAGATAGATTACAATTTCAACATCTAAATAGATTCTTATTTTAGATAGGAGGTTTATTTGAGTTAAAATATCATGCTTGTTAAGTGCTTATCATCTATTCACCTATAATGGGAAAAGCATCTCTGTCTGCACAAGCAGCAGCCAGGACCCTGCCATCATGAGAGAAGCGTAGAACAAAGCAGCCCATCTGACCTCCACGGAATGACAGCATTGGTTTGTTAGGAATACGACACACCTGGTAGGATTAATTTGTTTTTTTAGAAAGCTGTATTCACATATAACATATGCAATAGGATATGTACTTTAACAAACAGCTTGCAAATTATTTCATGATACCTGTCCAGGCAGGCGGCTCCATTTTATAGCATCTGATTTGCTCTCCAACAGCTGGGTGAAAGTTTTCTGAGTGAGTTCAGTGTGGAGCTCAGTGTATGAGGTGCTGCCCCTCTCCTGCTGCAGAGCCATCATCGAGCGTATACTGGGGTCCACCTAGTGACAATCAGATCAGTCTTAGTGCTTAAATTTTTTTTTTTTTTTTTTTTTTTTTTTTTTTTTTGGTCAAAAACTATCACTCAGTAACTGCACCACAACATAAAAATATGATGTGAAAACGTTTTGCCCTAGAGCTTCCCATATTTATAGATGTTGAAAATTTGAAACTTAAGTCGTAAAACACTTAAAACCACTGGCAGTGCTCCATATAAGAGACGTACCTTAAGAACATGAGGAGCTAAACCAACACCTTGATTTATCACCCGTTTTTCTACAAATCATAGGTTTACATTAAGATTTATAAGAAGATAAAAGACCACTGTGTGGTCGTTACTGTGAGTGATACTTACGTGTTCTGGTAGTTTGAGGCCTTTCACAGTGACATAAAGAGTCGAGGCATATCTGTTCCAAGCGTATTTTGACCACCACTGAAACACCTCGAGCGTTTGTGGATTCTTCCTAGCTCTGGGTGGAGGGCTGTACAGCTGGAGACGCAGTTTACTGTCAACGTTCAGCACACCATTGGTCCCTACGAGCTAAAAAATATATTAACAGATGTTTGAAAAGTTCAAGCCATGCCTAAATTAGGACTTAGGAGATACAGACTTATAGAACACTATACAGAGCATGACATAAATATTCATCTTCTTTGAACTTTTCCATAATTTGTAGTGTTATGACCATTAAATGAAATGGACAAATCTGGGATTTTGTCATGAATGTACACAAAATATACAAAATAATACTGAAGTTTGGGGGAAGAAAAATCAGTTTAGTATGCAAAAATACTGACAAATAAAAAAGTGTAATAGTCGTCATTTCATAAGTATTTACCCCTGTTGCTGTGAAACCTCTAAATTAGATCTGATGCTACCGGTTACCATCTAAAGTCCCATAATTAATTGAATGGAGTCCACGTATGTGCAATTAAAGTGTCATTTGATCTCATTAATAAATACATCCGTTCCTGGAAGGCCCCAGAATTTATTAAAGAGCATTTTTAAACAAGTAGATGAGTTTCCCTCTGCCACCAACAAACCTAGTCCTTCTTGTCACTAATTTGTATACCAGAAATAATTTTAAAATATACTTCAAACAAGAAGAAAGCTTTTGAAGAAAAACTATTTCAGATATTTGACCCTACAAAAATTCAACCACTCATAGACAGACGGACTGACTGATGACAAAAATTGTAGCTAACCAAAAAAAAAAAAAAAAATGGGCCATGAGTTTCTGAACATGAATGTCCAAGTAACACCTCCGTAAGACAAACAGGAAGAAAGCTAATGAAGAAAAACTATTTCAGACATTTGACCTTGAGACCTTAATTCTGTTTGGTCCAAAATTTTATCAGATCATCTGCTGGTTACAGTGATAATTCCATCTAAAGCCTACAAACATTCACCTACTCATTCTTGAGATAATAAGAATCTTGGATGGATGGACTGAAAATAAAAAACCTCCATCACTTAGTGGCAGAGGCGTAAGAAACAGCATCATGAAGACCAAGGCGCTATCAAACCAAATACGGGACAAGGTTTTGTAATCGTATTAATCAGGGTTTGGTTTTGAAATAAATGCCACACTTTGAACAATCTGCAAAGCACCATTAAATCCATTATTGAAAACAGCAAGAATATGACACAATGGCAGCTCTGTCTAGAGAAGGCCGTCCACAAAAAGTCAGCGACCAGGTAAGGAGAACGTTAATCAGAGAAGCAATTTTGTGTATGTTCATGATATTTAATCGAGGAGGTACAAAATGTGGAAAGTTTGGAGAGAGGGTGAATATTTGTACAAGCCACTATATACTGAAGAACACTGTATGAGAGCAAATACCAAGAATCCACTATAAAAGCTGTTGAAAATCCAATTACAGTAAACAAGCCATTTTGTGGTACCTTCAAAAAAGCCCAAGCAATTTTGCGAAATCCTCGCTCGCTCAGGTCAGCAGAGGCATTTGCCCTTGCTTCTTCCATGCTCATAAATTCAAGGATCTATAAAAAAAAAAAGAGGTTTTTTAATCATGATGCAGCACTAATGATGCATAACGCAATAATCAATACTGGCTCACCTCAAAAAAGAGGATGACCTTTGGAGCCTCATCATTCTGTTGAAGAAAATAACTAAAACGCTCATTAAAGACGATCTGCTCCTCCCACTCAGGAACTGTCGACTTTTGTTTCTTGAAGTCAAAAGGCTGAGTTATAATGGGAAGGACATGCTCAACATTCTCCTGTTCATAAAAAGAAGACACTCGACGATGGCTGAGTGTAACAGAAAAATTGTTTAAAAAAAAAAAAAAACAAGCATCAGTACAAGAATGCATGACAGCATAACAATATATTTGTGTCCGTTTCACAATTTAGGCCAGAAAACAACACTAATCAGAAGGCTGTCAAATACCTACCTGTCCTCTTTCTTGACATACTGTCCAGTGATTTCATCCACAACATGGACTTTGACCATGGGATGGGACACCAGAAGGTCCGTCTTGAGTCGTTCTGTACGGTGAATGTAAACTCCCAGCACCAGGCTGTCATCAAAGGCCTGGCTAGGAGATGCATCCACTTCTGTCTGACTGTCCTGTACTATCACTTCTGCCAACAACGAGCCAACACAACCCAATTATTCTCAGTACTATAAAAGCAGATTAAGGAGTCTGGTGATTTGCTGCCAGAATGATGACTATGTGCTGCATTACAAACCTTGCTTCCTTTTCTTCTTCTTTTTGCCTATGGGCTTGACTGTCTCTTCTTTCTCCTCTTCTAGGACATCATTTTGAAAGTCTTCCTTTGATTTAGTTTTATCAGCCGCTAATTCCATGTGATTTTGGTGGCATTTTGATAGAATTTCACTTATAATATCAAAGAGATGCAAGTATTATAAAGACAGAAAAAAATGATCATTCTGATTCATCTTTAGATTGTCAAAACAAACTGAAAATGGAAAAGAACCAATATTGTTAATATTTATGATAAAATAAACAAATAATATAATCTTAGTTGAGACGTTTATGTGCGGGAGTTTAATCACACATAATTTTATTGAAATACGTTAATCTCTGTACCAACTCAATTATTTAAATTGATACGATCATTCTACTGAAAATTCTCACCTTTCATCTCCTTTACTTTCCTTCAGATTCTTCTTTTTCTTTTTCTTTTCTAATTCATTGTTTAATACAATTACTTCTTGCAGCGTTTCACTCTGTTTCTTTTGCTGGGTTTCCTTCAGAGCCCTCTGCTCCTGATGTGTAATCTGTTGCTGATACTCCTGAAGGAGATCAACTTCAGGTTCAGATTCTGCTTTCCTAACACCAGCATCATCGCCTCTTCTACTCTTCCCTTTTTTACCCTTTCTCTTCTGCCCCAAATCTGCCTCAGCAGGAAGTTTTATTTCAGAGCTCAGGGCATTCTTGTCACTTTCGTCTTCATCTTGAACAGGTAGTGGAGGGAGTGCTCTTTTGCTCTTCTTTCTTCCTGAGATTGCAGTGGACATTTCCTCACCCACATTACTGACGTTGGCTTTCTTAAACACCTCATTCTCCCTGCGCCTGTTCTTCGTGTACCTTGGGCTGCCCTGAACAGGGTCATATGTGTTATTGAGAATGGTCTCATCTTCCTTAGTGTCTTTGGTCAAGTTTTTCCTTAAGGTCTGAAGCTGAAAGAGAACAGAATAGGGGGCAAAACAATTAAAATACTGAGCAAGAAAATCTGCCTATTTAATGCTTACAATACTATATATGATAACGGTCAACTGTGAATTGCTTTCATTTCTAACAAATTAATTTCATACCTCAACATTCTCCTGCAGCTGCTCAGCTTGTTGTTTGGGCTTTTTCTTCTGTGAAGGAGGATTTGTATATCTCCTTAAAACCTCATCAAAGTGGGTTCTCGGCTTTGCTCTCACATCACTCTGACCTGTTAAAACATGAGTTTAACTGTCAAATGACACCACATACACTGTATGGTCAAATATACTCGGATACCTGACTATCACACTCATATGTGCCCATTCCAAAACCAGTAACACAGAGTTGGTCCCCCTTTTACTGTTATAATAACCTCCACTCTTCTGGGAAGGCTTTCCACTAGATTTTGGAGCATGAATGTGGGGATTTGTGCCCATTCACCCACAAGAGCATTAGTGAGATCGGGCTCTGATGTTGCATGAGGAGGTCTGGGGTGCAGTCAGGGTTCCAATTCATCCCAAAGGTGTTCAGTGGGTTGAGGTCAGGGCTCTGTGCAGGACACTCCAGCTCTTCCACTCCAACCTTAACACACCATGTCTTTATGAACCTCGCTTTGTGCACAGGGGCATTGTCATGCTGGAGCTCTTTCCGGTAAAAGGAAATCGTAATGCTATATAGCATACAACGAAATTCTAGACAACTGAGTGCATACAACTTTGTGGCAACAGTTTGGGGAAGACCCACATATGGGTGTGATGGTCAGCTGTCCACATATATTTGGCCATGTAGTGTAGTACAGTGTGTGAGGGTGAGTGTAAATGTGAGTATAAAGTCCTTACCTGCTGGCATTCTCGAAAATTCAGGGGCAAATTCATTCTGTGTACAACATGCACCTAAATCTGAAAATTATTTCAAATATATATAAATTACTGCTCAAAATGTGGTCTAAAACATGAAGGTAATGTGAAGTAACAGGATATGCAAGGCTTTCTACCTGAGTAAAAATAGCCTGAAGTGACTTCTGATGGTTGAAGCTGCTTCAGAAAAGCCTGGCAAAGAAGGCGTGATGTAAGTTAGTTAGCTAGCCGGCTAATCCACATACATCCGAGTAATCACCAGGTATTTAACTGTTTAATTACAGTTAAACACCATCATCCATAAGTTACAGTAAAATGCAACATGATCAGATTCTTGAAAACTGTTTTACGAAGAAACCAAGAATTTTATGTGACTCTTCTGTTGTATTAAGGCGTGTCTGTGTTGTGTCTGAATCCCCGTTATTTCACTTAACGCTACTCTAATGTTGTGCATGTTAGCCAGCCTGCTACCATAGCAAAATCACATTAACAACGAATAGAAAGGAACGACCAGCTTAAACCTTTCGCAATAACCAAAGCGTATTAGGATTTGTTATATAGCATAGGTTACTTACCTAAAAACTAAATCACGGCTTTTAAAAGTTTTTTTTTTTAACTAGCTATTGTATTAGCCAGTAAGCGGTTGCGATGGTATCCAATAATAAACAAGTTCTAGCGCAGCCTCCGTGTGACGTAGTCATCTGAAAGCACCAATCAGAGCACAGCACTGAGGCTCGTCAGCGCGCGACGCTCCGCTGCGTGAGAAAATCTCTGCAGTCAGCTTTGTTTATTCTCTGAACACACATCGCCCTCTGCTGCTCATGTGCACACATTCAACACCTGGGACCAGCGTGTGAATCCTGTACAGCAGTGTGGGGTTCTGGACCAAAGTGCAGCTAATTAGCTACAGGCAGGAGACTAATGCCCTAAGACGACTCTGTAACATTAGTTTAACTAACACAAAAGCAATACTGGTCCTAGCTATTTCTTGTCTCATAGAAATAATGCTCCAGTTTCTAGGTGACAGTTGCTCAGTTGTGACAGTGTTCCTCATCTTTGATGCACATTCCTAAACTTCAAAGCACACTGACCCCCAAACCCAATTTTACTGCATACTGAGGTGCATGTGTCCCAGTAGATGAAGATGAAGTGAGCACTTTCATCTGACATGTAGCCTATTATTATATCATATGGAAATGAAACAGTAATGAAGTTAAGAAACAGGAAATATAATATGTAAAGATTAGATCCAAAATAATAATCTGTGTAAAACCTCAATAACTTAGGAAACATTTGGTTCCTACACCTTTAAAGAGAAAGCTCCATATAACGCTCTACTTTTTACACCTGACATTGAAAAGGTTTAGAAGGTCATGCTTCTTTATTATTATTATTATTATTATTATTATTATTATTATTTCATTTTACAGTTAGCCTAATTATAATATGCATAATTGTTAGGTTTTTAGCTAGGTGTTATTCCAGAAGTTATGGTAGTTTGCTGCTCATGCATTAAGTGAAATTTTGTGCTTCTGTAATTATTACAGTAATAAACAAATAGCTGTCATGGCAAACAGAAATCCTGACATCAAATTATAGTCAGATCAAAACCTCCATGGCTGAGAGACATGCATGTGTGAGCAGAGTACTGAGAAATTATTATTAGTATTATTCTCAGGCAATTTTTGCTCATGTACCCACAAATTAGGATGAATAATAACTTAAAATCTAAGCTTCAGCATCCTCCATGACTGTTCCCCTGGCTGCTTCCTTTTAAGGAGGTTGCATTAGTGAAATTATACAGGAGTGAAATAATAATTACTGTGCATGAAACTCTTCAAAATGTGACACATCCAAATTATTACCACAGCCACTGAAATCAAAGCCTTTGAAAGATTTGGACATCCATCACATCTCATGTACCATTGAGCAAGTTGTTTATTGCAGCCTATATCCTGCATGAGATGCAATCAGCTGTGCATGAAACCGAGCAGCTGATTGCAGTGAAAATGTTGTGTGTGAAACGTGTTAATGGCTGGTTCGCTTCAGGTCTTATGAAGTGCTCGTTAGCATTTAACTGATTTCTGTGGTTAACTGCTAATTCCTAATTAATCCGATGGGTTATTTCTGAAACTAAATTCCATTGCTTTGTCAACCTTCCCTAACTAGCCTATTATGATCCAAGATCATAAGCATTTACATGGTAACTTATAAATAACATGAATTTCATTCAATACATGCGTTTAAACACAGCAGACAATAACACAGAAGATTAAGACATTAATTGTTTTTATTTTCAGAAGATAAAAGTGAAATCACACAGTGCCTTCTATGGTGCAAAATAAACTAACGTGACTCAAGACAATATTAAACCTATTATTTTCAAGTGCTCAGTTGAATAGTGAGAAGTCCTCGCGTTTAAGCGGTGGAAATCTTGTCCATGGAACATCCGCACTTTTCAACGATCATGTTGGGAAATTCGGCCACTTCGATCTGGGTGTAGTCCCCTTTCTTCAGCAGGTACATCACCGGCAGAGGTGCGCTTTCCACCACTGAGCAGGATCTCGGGCCGTAGCCGTAATTGCGCTTCGGCTGCTTACATCCTCCTGCGCAGCGGAAAGCCTGGTATCCAGCGGGCTCCAGGATCCAGTACTGCGCCCACGTTACTTCCCGGAAGTTGATGTAATGCTCTTCCCTGCAACACGCCTGACTCTCTGCGCCGCGCCTGCAGTCGCCCAGGGACCTGTACAGAGTAATGCATTAGCGACACTGCTGATACAGGTTCTGTATATGAAAATACAGAAACCTACACGACTGTGCTGAATATAAGGGTTAATATAAGCCTGTTATAATAACACTTACCCATATTCTTCCAAGTTCAGGGTGTACAGAACGAGCTCAGGTGTCCCTGCAGTCTTGTCGAGGGTGTTCAGGGAGGTTTGCGTGGTGAACCGCACTCGCTTTGCCATTTCGGCTGCATAACTTCCAGGCCTCTCTCCCTCGATCCGCACCTCCAGGTGCAGTGGGCTTTTCGTCAGGGACTTGGACCAGTAATGAACCGCATGGGTCACGTCAAAGCTCCTCCAGCCGACCTCGTTCACTTTCACCAACCTGTCCGAGATACAAGCACGCATTAAGCAATGACTTCTGCCTTCCTCGTTTATTAAGCAATTAATCTGAGTCAGAAATCAAGTGTCTATCTCAGTAGACTGCGTCCATGTGCTTACCTTGAGTCTACCAGGGAGGTGTGGTTGGAGTCTCTGCACACCCAGTATATGCTGACCCGAGCGTGATTGACGGCTCTGTGCTTCTTCTTCTCGCTCACAGGCAGCTTCCGCGGCGCGGTCTGGTAAAGTCTGAGCTCTGCCATGGCCACCTCGCTGTTCTCTTTCAACCGTGTCTCCATGTCAAACACGAGATGCTGGCGAGTCATGTCTGAGTACTTAACTTCCCCTGTTATATCTGGGAAAACATATAAGAGGATACTTTAAATCTTAGTCGACTATTAAACCCCAGTTGGATATAAACACTGTACACTGTCAGGAAAAAAGGGGGTACTAAACTTGTAGCTGGGGTGGTGCTGTGTTTTATACCTTTAGTATGTATATTTTACCCAGAAAAAAAACATTTTATGCATGTATCAAAGTTCCAGGGTGAAAAATACATATTAAAGGTACGAAAGATGTACCCTGAGTGTAATACCATAGCGACAAAGAAAAGTAGGCAAAAATCAACTCACCTGTGTTGCCATGGATACGCCTGAGGATTCCCGCCAAACTGGGCAGAGACCTCCGCCTCCGAGCATGGTGCAGTTTCAGCATGGACAGATACTTAGTCTTGATGTGATTCGGCACCACAAGACTTTCTAAATCTCTCTTGTGGATGTTGGGGAGTTCCGTTAGTCCGAGTTTTTGGAGAATGGCCTCCTTCATGTCTTCAGTGGAGTATGTCTGCGCCAGAGAGATGAGCGCTGCACACAGCAGCAGGTGGATGAGGAGAGCCATGTCGCAGTGTCGTAGTGCTACACGTTCACTACTGTAAAGTGACTGAAGGTGAAGGAGTGTCCTCTCCTTATATCCAGCTCGACCCCCTGCATCACATCACGTCTAGACCACTTTACAGCCTTAACTGGGATTTTGGGGGGGTAGAAAGGGTGGAGGGGGGGATAACCTGAAGAGTCTGAGCCACTTCAAAGACACATCGCTAATTGAGAGTCGTTACTTTGCTTTCTCAGATGAGTGTCTCAAAAAAAAAAAAAAAAAAAAATCTACATGCTACCCAAAACATGCAAAATATGGTACTTGTCTCTGGAGTATTTCTGCATTATATGATCTTGTAAAAGATGCAAACTATAGTTACAAAAAGCATGTACTGTAGAAGGTAGCACTCCAGTGACCAGGAAAAGTACAGTATTTGTTTCAGTGTGTGATTGTAAGCTATACATCAACACACCCTGACATCTCAGTAAAGTTGTAATATTGGCAGGTTGTATGATGATTCATATGATACTATCCACATTAATGACAAATTTAGGTCCAGGTTTGTTGCTTGGGTTCAGGTCTAGCGATGTATTTCGCCTGAATATATTTAGAGGCAAAGCGTATACAGGAATTACTCTATCTCTTATAAGGATCAAGTTATTATTACAGATACAGACCACAGGGTTGGGCACTTAGAAATGTGGATTGGAAGAAGTTTTCTTAAGGGGGTGATTATCTATTTCTGCTCTAAGATCAGTCAGACCTTTTTTGTCCCACAAACAGGAGGACTAAAGTTGGCCTCAGTCTGCCTTGTGTATTGGCTTATAGGTTCCCTATCAGACAACTCAGGCCTCCGAAAGGTCTGATGATAGATCAACTATTCTCAGACAAGTAACCAAATATACTCCCTGCAGCCTGCTGTTAATCATGTTATTAATCAAGTTATTTTGTCATGATGGAAAATATTTATATTATTATATTAATATTATTGTATTAATTTTATATTAATATTATTATTATTATTTAATTGAGACATTAATTCAGCAACAGTGTAAAACAGCGTTACTAAACATGCAAGTTGCATTTTGAAATAACTTAAAGGAAACAAATATTGGTTAATAAAATACTTTTCTTTGTTGTCTACACATCTCCTTACACAATAATTATATCACAGATTTATTTATTTTAAACTGTATATTGTTGTACAATTATTTATTGTCTTTATAATTTTGTAGGGGCTAATTATTAATTCTACTTCTATGAACTTTCCTAATCCAATGGATATTTGTAGCATGCCATATAGATTATTCAATTATATCAAAATTTAATCAAAATTATTTATATATCTAAATTATATTTAAATGATTCATGTGTCTAATTCTTTCCATGAAATTGTTAACCAAGACATTCCACATAATAGTCTACCATCCAGTTGTTCATGAGTTTGGATGTCACTGAACAGTTAATACTCCTGACTAGACTTGCAATTCATTACATAGGCTACACTACCTATATGATTTACCTGACTATTCCAAATCCAATTACACAAAATGCCAGTGGTCTAACATCTTTAATTGAATAAGAGGAGCCTGCAGGTTTTCTGATCTCTTATGTTTTTCTTGGGTATTGCCTACCAGTCCTCCCAATCTCATGTGAATACACATAGAGTTTCACTCTGATTAATACATCTTTATTCTGTCTGTATTAAAATTACATTGCTTTTTGTCATTAAATACCTTCTGTTCAGTGTGTCCAAAACAGAGTATTCATTCCTGTATATGAATATCTTGATTTCATCTTTAGTTTTTGTACAAATGTCTTGATTTAATTTTAATGTCAGTTTAAAAAAAATTGATGGGCTTTTGGGAAACCTTTTCTGAAATTATTTCAGATTAAAGACGGTTACTCTATCCACCATGAACATGAATGAATACGGATCATTTTCTTTTTATAATTATTTCTATTATTGTGCATAATGCTAGACAAGCATGTGCTTTTTAAATGGTTGATGCATAGCACATGTTTTGTATTATTTAATAATAAGATATTAAGGGTATTAAATATTCATTGAGTAGTATAGCCTAAAGCAATATGTGTCAATATATATAAGTTAATTTGGGCAAAATGTCGAAGGCTTTGTGCAAAGACCCATATTAATCATAGAAATATTCATATAAAACATAAAAATTCCTATGAAACGTGGAGCTTCACTCAAGCAGAAGTTTGTAAACATTAAAGTGTGTGCTGTACAGTTCTAGTCTGCTGTGTTATTATGGGCCTGACATTTGGTTTACTTCTCAATACACACATATTATACAGACTCATTTACTTGCTATGTAGCATGGTATTTTCTGTAGGCTATAGCCTACTACATACTTTAAAGATCAGTTAGATGATCTAGATGGAAGGTGGGAATTGTCTGTTTTTTCGACAAATGAAAAACAATAGCCCAGTGGGCTAAAAACAACGTTAAACATTGGCCCTTTCTTTTAGCCTTTTAATCAAAACGCAACTCCAATAAACACATTAGGCGATGTGTTAATGATAGGCTGCGTGTCGCACATTAGCATCACAACGTGGATCCATTGACGAGCAGCCGCTTTACAGCCAATACAAACCAATATTCACTTTTCTGAATCAAATATGTAAGGCTGTCGAATATGTCTGTTATATAAATACACACATACATGTACGTATGGAGGAAGAGAGAGAGAAAGTTTAAATCTATATATCAGTCAGACTGTATTTTAAACAGATGATAGAAATTCTAATTGCTAAGCATGCTGGGATGTATGCAAATAAGCAAATTTATCATTGCATAATGTTACAATTAAAAAATGAAATAAAGCCTATATATATATATATATATATATATGTGTGTGTGTGTGTGTGTGTGTGTGTGTGTGTATGTGTCTATGTGTGTGTGTATATACTATTTATATATATGTGTGTGTGTGTGTGTGTGTGTGTGCATAGTATTTATATATATATATATATATATATATATATGTGTGTGTGTGTGTGTGTGTGTGTGTGTGTATAGTACTGTGCAAAAGTCTTAGGCACCCTATTTTTTTTTTTTAGTACAAACTATGTTATAGATTTTTATGTTATGACTTCTACATTATGGATTCAGTACAAAAACATTTTAGAATTCCAAACATTAGTTTTCCAGCACAAAATTAAATATTCCAGAAAAATGTTTGTATGTCAGTAAAGAAAGCAGCATATTACATAAGAGACACTTTTAAGTAAGTGCGACAGTCAAAGTCTCCAGAAGATCTGTGGCTACTTCTACAAGATGATCAGTAAAACTTACAGCTCATTTACTTATAAAACTGCACAAACTGTACCTGAGACTACTATTTTTTTTTTAAAGCGAAGGATCATCACACCAAATATTGACTTTGTATCATTTATTACTGTTTACTGCTCTTTATAGTATTTTTTAACGTAGAAACATTTAGTTTCAGCAGTATTTTTGAAGGCATCTTTGCTCTACAGCATTATATATATGTATAAAGAAGATATATATAATTAACTATATATATATATATATATATATATATATATATATATATATATATATATATATACTGTATGTAAAGAACTACCAGCAATCCCTCTTATCCAGTTCTGCTCTTCATTTGTCCAGCAGTCGGCGCTATTATCACCATCATCATTATTACTGTATCTCTCTATAGCTTACCTTAAAAACAGGGACAATTTTGTCTATTTTTAACCCACCTGAATGCTACTCATATTTTACTGTTGCTTTTTGAGCCCTCTTTCTTCCCTGATGTAGCCTAGATTGCATGGGCCAAACAGACTACCTGGTCCTTTAAAGATAAAAATGACCCTCACAAACTCCTTTCCACAGTCAACACGATGTGTTTGTGTATTTGCTGACCAGTTTTGTTGCTTGTGATAATGAACATCTGTGAAACATAAATTCAGTTTTTTTGTTTTGTTCATTTTTGTCCTGCAGACATCTGACCCTTGGCACTCAAGTGTAATTTCTGAAACCGTTTTTTACACTTGTACATGGCAGATTTGTGTTGCTATAAATCAGAGGGGAAGTGCACATATCTGGTGTTTGGAAAGTAACACATTGTTAACTCTTTGCAGAGCAGATATGACTGTTTTTTTTCTGTAAATATGATGGATTTGTTTAAATCATATAGGCAAATAAAAGGTTAGTTGTGACTGACTGACGGACAGCAGGACCTCCGGGAGCGCCAGAGACTGGGGGAGGAAAACAGCCACAAATAATCGATCCTTCGTAAAATTTCCTGGCTAATGCGGGAGTCCCAACAAATACACACAACAAATAAATAATGGGCAATGAAATTGTTGGAAAAAGCCCACGAAGAGATACCAGTTCACAACATCTCTGTAGACTGAAGAAAAAAGGCTTCATCGTGTCTTTATCAGCGATTGAAGAGGCAGAAATAGCGGAATAGGCACTACAGCATCCCTGAATTTCCCCATAAAGCAAAACAGCTGTTGTGCGCTGTGTCGCCATGTTGGTGTGGAATTCTCTCTGGCTTAATTTCAAATAACTTCAGTCTCCCTCTATAGGGACACTGTACCGGATATAAAACAGTGGCTTCTGCGCTCTATGTAGTGCACTACATGTAGGGAGACATTTAGGATGGAGCCTTTTCCTGCCGCTGCAGCCGCATTCCCTGAGCGCGGTGGGCTGCGGGCTGAGGTCGCTCAGGGGAGAGGCACGGATTTCCACAGGGCTGTGGGACACGGAGAATGTTAGTTACTCTTCATCCTGGCCATTTTCGACTGTGGAAAGGACTTCTTTACAGAGGCGTCGCTTTATTTTTACGGAATGTCTGTGCTGCCTATCAACTACATTTTTTTGGAAGTTGTGTCAAGTTAGTTAGCTAGCTAGGCTTTCGGCTAAGCTTGGCTGCTATAGCTACAGAGTAGTGTCACTAGCTAGCTTAGAAGTTACTTTGTGGTTAGCCAAACGTAGTTCGCGACAGGATATAATTAATGTGTGGAGATACGTTAACGTTTTACAAATTAATTTATTGTACCAAGTAGTGTCGCTTAAACCAAGGTTTAATAACACATTTCCATTGTCTAGTGTCTAGGTATTCAAGAGTTAACCTTCCCCAGCGCAATCATATCGCTAGCTACTTAGCTACCTAGCATATCTTCTTCTGCTGCTGGCTTTGCAACCGACGCAGCTGAAGACAAATTGATAACCAATTTTATTTATCTACCCTTTTACAGAACATACCAATTTTTAAATATGAACAGCTTGTTATTTTCTTACAAACGGGCACTGTTTTATTAAGAAGTAAGGAGTGTGAACAGTGGAGCGACATTACGTCTAGCTAGGCTGATATTTGTTCAGTTTCTGCCTTGACTAAATTGTGACTCGAAAAACTTTCAGAAAATGTAGCGGGCAATATTAGGTGAACGAAATAAATACAACTAGCTCCCAAAATAAATAAATAAATAAATAATAATTAAAAAAAAACTAGCTAGCTTTCTAGCTAAGGCAGTGTGAGCACACCATGGTTC
Organism: Pangasianodon hypophthalmus; assembly: GCF_027358585.1. NCBI lineage: Eukaryota > Metazoa > Chordata > Actinopteri > Siluriformes > Pangasiidae > Pangasianodon > Pangasianodon hypophthalmus. The sequence continues at coordinate 12,948,549 of NC_069719.1, forward strand.
TCTGTTGTGTATGAATGGGAGCATGAAGTGTTTTCTTCTGGAGCTTAGCTAGCTAGCTGTGTGTGTTTGTAGCCTCAGCAGCGACGTGGCTAGCTGACTCCCTTTTTAATGTCAGTGTTCATATTTTCAACACAATTCTGTCAGATATTGTAAAGGCAGGGACTACCACATTTTTGTTCCATCATGTCGGGGGAAGTTCGTTTGAAAAAGCTGGAGAAATTGTTCCTGGATGGTCCTGTCCATTCTAATGGCCAGTGTTTCAGCGTCGAGTCTCTTCTGGACGTGCTCGTCTGCCTGTATGATGAGTGCAATAATTCCCCTCTCAGGAGAGAGAAGAACATAGCTGAGTTCCTGGAGTGGGGTAAGTGTTACACACACGGTGGTTAGTTTGAAATTGATCAGTGTATTAGATACACCACGAGCACTGAGCATTTTAACATGTACACATTCTCTGTAGTAGGTATACAGTTACTGTCTGTAGCCATTCTGTTATTCCACACAATTCCATCCACACAACTGTCCATCAGTTAATATGACCACCACTGATGAGAGATTATTCAAGTTTTGGACCATTCTCAGCACTGACCCTGACCTGGCAGGGTGTATGAGTCTGTTAGAAGTGTACCAGATGCAGCAGTGGCACTTTCGAATTAAGAACAGTCCACTAACTTTAAATGATCAAAAACTAACCGCTGGTGATGGGCTAGACCAACCCTGGTCCCGGAGTACCCCTGTCCTACAATTTTTAGTGTTTCTTCTGCTCCCATCATCCCTGATTCAACTAATCAGCTGACTAACAGCCCTTCCTGAGCTGAAATGGATGTGTTAGAGCAGAGAAAACACTAAAATGTGCAGAACAGGTGGTACTCAGGACCAGGAACCTGTGGGCTACAGGATTATTATTATTAAAATGGGTCTAAGGAAAATTGAGTCTCTAGTGTGTAAGTGGTGTACCAACAAAGCAGGCGTGTCGAATAAATTGCACATTAAGTACACACGGTATGCAAACCTGTTCTGCCTGATAAACTCATACCAGCGGCACACACAATAGCCTGCCACTGCCGTGTCTGTGTGAGTGCTGTACTGAGAATGGTCCACCACTTAAGAGATCTGCTCAGCAGTGGTCTTTACATTGATGGATGGAGTAGAAGGGGTTCACAGATTGTGCAGAGCAGTCAGGATTTGCTTACCTACAAAGTGCACGTACATGATATACGTACCAAACAAAATGTTCAGTGAGTGTAGCTGCTGGCAACCGAACATATGAACAAAGTTCTTGGATAGATCATATTTATTGGGTGATTCATCACAGGCTGATCTTTCCTTTTGCACTTTTTTTCCTCTTCAAATATTTCTTTAATGTGTTATAGCCCTAATATAATCAAGTAAACCTGTATGTGAGTGTGTATATGTGCACTCTAGGTTACTGATTGCATGTTTCCAGTGTTTGGGTCCTGTAAAGTCCCAGAGCATTACAGTGCGCTGTAAGCAGTGCGCATACAGCCTTTAGTAAAGTCAAGTAACAACATGCTGCTAAATATTTAGTAGTCATACCTGCATGCTGAACTGCAAGGCTGAGTTAAACATCAAGGATCAGCGTGTCTTTTACTCTAATAGAAACACACAGATGTGTGAATAGAAAAAAATGCTGTATATATTTTTCTCTTAGTGAAATAAGCTGGTCTGCAAATATTTTAGTTTTCATTAGATGGAAAAATTAGCCAGAATTGTGAGAATTTTGACATTATTACTTCTGGTCTTTTTTCACCTCGGTCTTAAAGTTGTTCTCAGCATTTCCTCAAAACCTTCAGCAAGTCAGTAAAAATGTATTGAACCATGCTATGCAAAGTTAAGTGGTTATTTTAGTGCACGTGTGATACAGTGAGAGTTACTATATTACATTACATTTGTTAAATCTATACATCTCTCACATTACATTTGTTAAACCTATACATCTCTCGCATTACATTTGTTAAACCTATACATCTCTCACATTACAACTGTTATACCTTTTCATCTCTCACATTACAACCGTTAAACCTTTACATCGTCTGTTCTTTGCCCATGACAGCTGAGTCTTTAAGGGAGTTTGTGTAGCCTATAAAAAGGCCAAGTCTTGGAAAATATAAACAGTTGTTCCCATTTCAAGGGAGCTATTCTTGGTGTCACAGCATTCCTTATCATCAGTGAATACTTCAGAAGTATACTAAATATGCCTAAACTGATTACTCTATTTGGTTATTATTAGTTGGCTATTATTTTCTCCCTCCTTGTAGAATGACATTTGACTCCTAGGACCTTGATGTACATATTTATTTCTAAACACTAAATCTAGATAAAGCATTGAAGAGATGTCAGTTTCTTTTTGGAAAATGTGATGTAACTGTTGTGCTCCTCTCACAGAACTATTAACATGTAGCCTAGTATTAAGAACTGTGCTAGAAAAAGCTGGAATGTGTATCCTGTCTGTCAGCCAGATTTGTTATGACGGTCATAACCTTGTGATAGGCACGTGCTTTAGAGATGTTTTAGCTCCGCTAACTGGGTACAGATGATGAGCGTGTAGACTGTTCAGGTGACTTGCCTTTGTCATTAATGTTGTTAGTGATTCGTCTTGTTGGAATGTTGTGTGCCAGAAAAACCTCCCATATTAGTTCTCAATAGTCAATTATATGAGACTGTATCAGGCTTTTCTTCTTCACATTAAAGCGTCATATTATCATTTATTGTCAAAGGCACAAATTTTCACATCTGTAAAACTATGACGCGCATCCATCAATGTGATTTTAACATATTTAAATTGATAGTCACATGCTATCTCCACAATCATCTGTTTGAAACACAAAACAGAATGCGAGGCTGATTGCAATATGATCGACATGTGAACATTAGACAAGATCTGTCCTAGAGCACATCTCCATCGAGCCCAAGGTTTCACATAACTTGGCGACAAAGCTTTCAGAGAGCTGGCTTAGTTATTGTCAGCATTGGATCAGTACCAGATATTGACTGATGTTTGGAGCACTTTGGTGTTATGTTGGGATGAGGACAAAGCAGTGAGCTCTAAAATGTCCAAGATGTTGCGATAAAAGTGCAGTCTTTTTTAAATCACCAGTTTTACTGAACGCATATTACACTTTATATCAAACAAACCACTTGGCTTTGTGCGCTACAGGAAAGCTAAAACACAAGATAAGTGTTCAGCTCTGCAAGCTTGGGTTTCGAGGCATGCATAGGTCTATCAATGTCACAGATGCGGAGCAGGCTTGGTTGTTTTTATGGCTCAACTGTTTAACGGAAAATGCTGACTAAGGGAGCAGTCCCTGACATCTTGTGGTATTTCAAGAAGGCCAGTGATAAGGGGGTTTCACATCTCATAAATCATAATCACCCATCTGAACAGGTCAATTTATTTACATTATGCCATGTCTTTACCAAGACAGGAAGTGCTTTCTGTAATACTTAAAAAACAAAACCCAGGGGCATGTTTTACATTATAGACTCCAGACCTTCAGACCTTAACCTTAAAGAGATTTTTAATTTTTTTTTATATGATTTTTATTGTTTCTCTTGTAGTGCACTGGAGGTCTTGGTAAATAGCCGAGTTATTGTTTAAGTGCATTATTTTCATATAACAGCATGGTCTGGTGTGTGTTATTCCTCTTACAGCACAGCGATTTGCCAATGATTATTACAATGTCTAATTTCTTAATGTACGAAACTTTGCACATTTTAACATTTTATATTTATATTTAATTTTGTGGAATATCCAAAAGATGAGTTAGTTCCTGTTCTCATTTGCGTTATAGCCGCGATAAACAGTTTTCTAGAGTCTGACTCTTTCTCTCTCTCTCTCTCTCGCTCTTTTTTTTTTAAAGCTTGTCATTTTACCAAGAAACCGGAAAGTGTAAACTCCTCTGTCGTGAAGACTTTCTTGTGCTCACAAAGTTTGCAAAACACAGTGACTGTTGCAAAGCGGTTACAGCCGAACCTCCTTCCATAAATGTTAAATAAATATCCCCTAACAAAACGTCACTACATCAATATTTATACGTTTTAATCTGTTAAAAAAAACAACACTCTTTGTTCAGGTTACAGCCAGAACTACTGTCTAAGATGTGCCGTTATATGAAAATAATGCACACCTTCTGACTAATCAGATTTGAGTATTCAGCCACACTGTGGTATAAAGTGTGTTAAAGAGAAAGAATGATAAACTCTACAGTGATGTGATTCTCCAGGACTGGAGTCTGACACCTCTGAACTACATATGATATGAAATAACATTTCTGTTAATAAGAGATGTAATGGAGTAAGATGTAAAGATGAAAATAAATTTCCTCTTGCAGTAAATATATGATAAAGTTTTTATAGTTTCTGTTCAGGATGCATGATCATTTGCCTTTCCTTATATCTTCTTGGATTCTGTCTGCTTTCAGATGTATCTGTACTCGCACACTGCATATTGAGCATATTGAGACAGAACTATATGCATGTATTAATGCTTTATTTTCTGCTTATTAAATCACATTTTTACAAAGCAGACAAAATACGCAAGGAGGCCTTTTTTAAAAAAAAAAATGCATTATCAACACTTCTACTTTGTATTCTTTGACTAACCAGCACCTTTATGTGAGAGTCCAGTATGTGTGTGTGTGTGTGTATGTGTGTATATATATATATATATATATATATATATATATATATATATATATATATATATATATATATGGGGGGGGGGTAAGCTAACTAAATTCTAAATTCAGAAGCTAACTAAATTCTCAGTTTTTTGTGCTTTGTGACTGTGTAGCCCTTATCACTTTATAGTCGCAGTTGAAATGTTTATTTAAAATGTGCAACCTATTACTTTTAAACAACTTTGAACCAACTTAAAACACAAGCTCAGAGGTCTTTTAGGATTTTATTTTTACTGCAGTAGACTGACTAATTTACTTAATTGCATAACCGCTTCAGCTGTGTGCAGTAGTGGCTGTGTGACTGAGTGATTCTTACCCTCTATGGAAGTCATGTTGCACTGCTTGCTTGTTGCTTTGCCTTTATATGGTGTCTCATTGCAGGGCAACCCAGGAGATGTAGACCCAGTGTGGTTCATTTAATTTATATCTACAGATCTGTCTCACTACACAGAGGAACACAATAACGTTTCTGATGTGAGAGTGATAATTATTTTGTGCTGCCGGCACGTTTTATGTTTTATTACATGATTTTGATCATGGACATGACAGCTTGTATCAATTTAGTGAGCATGTGTATGATGGTTTTGGTTTTTCTTTTAAAAGTGTGACATGTTGTACTGTGAGTATGTGAAATGGTTTTTCCCCTCAGATCAGAAGTTACTTCTAATTGCAGAACAGAACAAATTAGAGGGTAGTAATTGCACTTGGTAATCTGATTTACATTAATCTTCTATTTATAACCAAAACAGAGTTCTGCATTAATATTTGGCCTTTTTTTTAATATTAAAATATATGCCATGCAATAATTAGGTCTATAAAGCACATTATTTCTAAAATTGTTAAGGAATGATACACTCTTTATCTTATTCCTGGTCTGTATAATCGCTTATTTCTCACTTATCAGTCTGTTCTATTTTATAAATATTTGTTTTAACAGTAATTGGTTGGAAATATAATGGCACAATTTACCAATTTTCATACTGCCAAATCTAAAAAGTGCATACACAAATTCCACCACCAGTTTCCTTATTCCTCAGTTTACTTATTGGCATATATTTATCACTGGCATATATTTATGATCAAACTCATGTCTGGTTGCAATTTTTGCTCATTTGAGTAACATTTTAACAACCTGACAAATGCTAGTTTTGTAGTTAAATAATAAAAATCATCAACAATTATAGCAGGTTGAGTAAGCACAGTATTAGCCTATAGTAACTAAATATAAGCCTGATAATCACAATTGCGTACACAAGAACCACCAGCGTGCTAAAATGCGGAATGGCGATGGCATTTAGTGACAACATATATTTTATGAGTGTAAGTCAGAACATACAGATCTTTATCAGCTCATTAGTCTTTCGGTTGAGTAATAGGCACATTTCCATACAAGAACCACCATGAAGCGTGACCTGGATTCAGAGATGTTTGGGTGTCATTGTGTTTGCTTTTTAGATTGCATAATGTCATATCAACACTTAAACACACCTGATGCAATTTTATTTGTTTATTCCACTTCTTACCTTTTTTCGTCAGATCTCGGATAACGGTATCTTGCTTTTATTGCCTCATTGTTGCAACACTTGTGTAAATTAGATGTATATGAGGGTAAATTGGCATGTGACGTATGTACATTACATCTAAATAAGTGACTAGCGGGTGGTAGCTTGTGTTGACGCAGCTGAAGTGGATTCATCCATTGCACTGAAATCACCTCTTGTTTTGATGTTAAGCAAAAGTTTTATGACTCAAACATAAATTTCTTCATGTATCATTTCATGTGTTCAAATCTGTGTTCATTTCTACACAGCTTTGTTGAATAAGGGCCAATTAGAAATGCCTGGTAAAACACACAGTAAACCCCAAGTAAAGTTTTGGCATTTTAAATTCTAGTTACTCTCAAAAGTGAAAAGTGAGAAAATTGCTTTTAAAGATTCCATTCTGACTGCAGCGGAGGAGCATTGATGACATTTTGACAGCTGGCATCAGAATACAAACTAAATTGATTAGGCTTATGTCTGTTTCACTATGGAGTAGCTCTATCCAGCTGCTTGATCAAAGCCTGACATTCATTGTGTGAGGATATCACACTTCACTGGCAAGATTAACAAATCTGATGGTAAGAAGTCAAACTCGATTTGTAGTCAACATAATCTTTGCAAGAAGTCAGAATTGAAAAGTAAATAAAACATTTCTATGTTGTTTTGGTGAAACACATTTACACTTTCTTAAAGTTGAAAGTTCAAGGTATGTTATGAGCAGACAAACTCTATGTTGCCCAGAAAACAGTGTTTACTTTTTCTTTTGGCTGTTTGCCAGAATTCAGCCATCATAACATCTGACAGGTTTTCCCTGACTACCACACATTTACTGCGGTATACTGACTAGCTTTGGTGCTTTGGGAATGTATATGAATTGCAAGTTAGCTTAAATTCTGAGACTGTCCCATGATTTAATAAATGTTACTGACTTATTATGCAGTTTTATCAAAGGTCATTATTGTTATGGAATGAAAATGCTTATTAAACGTTGTGGAGCACAAGTCCCTATTGTAGCTTCATGAGACTTGTTGGAAACAGTAAATTAGGGGTTAAATAGTATACAGTGTTGCACGTGTGCAACTTCTATTTTTAATGACTGATATTTTTTATTAATAAGAAAAGATTAAAGTGAGATGTGTTCCCACAAGGTCTTGTTGTAAAGTCGCTTTAAGTGCTTGCTTCATGCTTGTTGAGGAAATGGATACACCTGTGCCACATGCGCTTTAGGGAACGTGGACCTCATGCTGTAGTAGTGTTAATGAGCCCGCTGAATCTTGTTCAGTTTTAGACTAGACAGGGTAACATTACCTTGCTTTCTTGTAAAATCTGCTGAGCTCATGCAAGCAAAGTTACATTCTTTACTGCATGATCAGTGAATGGTCTTACATGAGATACATTTTTGTGAATTGAGTAATATTTTTAGCACTTTTCCACTGGACAGCTCTCATTTTGAAAATTTTATTACATTGGAGCCACCCAAGTACATATCAGGCATTAACAGGACACTAGACTTGAGGTAATAAAAGATAAAATTATACAGCATTTTTATGCTTTTTTATATGCTTATATTTTGCTATACAGCTTACACAAGAGCTTTCCTGTTTAACTATTCCAATCATTGTTTTCAGTTTATTCTTTTAATCGGAAGTATTTTACTTATATATAACACACACACACACACACACTCAATGTGAAATTACAATGTATAAAAATAATCAGTTAAAATTAATTAGTGTAATTAAAAAAAACAAAACAATCAGAAACCTTTTTAGGCAAAAAAGGAAAAATAAAAACTTAGAATGATGTAGTTGCATAAGTGTGCACACCACTAAACTAATACAATGTTGAAGCACCTATTGATTTTATTACACCATTCAGTCTTTTCTGGTAAGAGTCTATCAGCATTGGCACATCTTGACTTGGCAATATTTTCTCACTCTTTCTTGGAAAAACATTCTAGATCCGTCAAATTGTGAGGGCATCTCACGTGTATACAACCCGTTTCAGGTCACCCCACAGTATTTTAGTTGGATTCAGGTCTGGGCTCTGGCTAGGTCATTCAGAAACATTGATCTTCTTTTGGTTAAGTTATTCCTTTGTTGATTTGCATGTATGCTTTGGGTCATTGTCATGCTGAAAGGTGAAATTTCTTTTCAGCTTCAGCTTTCTAGCAGATGCCTGAACGTTTTGCAACAATTGACTGGTATTTGTCGCTATTTATGATTCCCTCCACCTTGATAAAAGTGCCAGTTCTGCTTTAAGAAAACCAGCCCTACAGCATGATGCTGCCACCACCATGCTGCACCGTGGGTGTGGTGTTCTTTTGTTGATGTACTTTTTTTTTTTTTTGCCAGACATACCTTTTGGAATTGATCTCATCAGACCATGACACATTTTTGCCACATGGTTTTGGTGACTGGCTTGGAGACTGGATGTTTTTTGTGAGAAGGGGCTTCCGTCTAGCCACCCTACCCCATAGCCCAGACACGTGGAAAAATATGAGAGATTGTTGTCACATGCAGAGAGTAATCAGTACTTGTCAGATATTCCTGCAGCTCCTTTAGTGTTGCTGTAGGTCTCTTGGCAGCCTTCCTGGTAAGTTTTTGTCTTGTCTTTTTGTACATTTTGGAGGGACGTCCTGTTCTTGGTAATGTCACTGTGGTGCTCCATTTTTTTCTATTTGTTGATGATGGCCTTCATGGTGTTCCATGGTACATCTAATGTTTTGGAAATGTTTTTCTTACCGCTCTCCTAATTGACACCTTTCAACAAGTGATACCATGTGTGCTTTTTAAGCTCGTTGCGGACCATGGCTTCAGCAGTCAGATGAAACCAAGATGATGTGGAGAAAATCCTACAGAAAACAGCAGATCTTTATTTGGGGTTAATCAGAATAATTTAATTGATGACAGCTGTATGATAATTATTTTTGAACATGAGATTGAATGTGATTGGTTCATTCTGGTCACACCCACCTCCCCAATTATAAAAGGGTGTGCACACTTATACAACCAGGTTATTGTAACTTATATACAATAATATATATGTGTGTGTGTGTAATATATATATATATATATATATATATATATATATATATATATATATATATATATATATATATATATATATATATATGTGTATGTATATATATATATATATATATATATATATATATATATATATATATATATATATATATATAATGTATGTATGTATATGTGTGTGGTTTACATTACACACATACATACACACGTGTGTATATGTGTGCGCGTGTGTGTACATACATACATATACATATTATTTTATATATATATATATATATATATATATATATATATATATATATATAAAATAATGTGTGTATACACATATAAGAAGTATCTGTTTTTTGTTTTTTTTTTTAAAAAAAAGGTAACATTTTACAGTTGACAAGATTATGTACAATATTTCGCAGTGGATTTAGAGGCTTTATACCTGCAACAGTTCCATGTATATACTATTATGGGCATTACAAGTATTCGCATTTGAAGAGAGTATTCTCACTAATTGCACGTTAGCTAACCTCTGCCAATATCACTTGTGATACCTTTAACCTTACCGTGATAGCTGCCTACTGCTGCACAGTAGGTTGTCAAGCTAGCTAACATGCTGTAATGGAGCAAGCATTAATGTTGCATGTCTAAGCTAATGCTGTGGTCTCGATAAGCTTATATTTTATATTAGGAAAGGTGAAATAGAGAGACAGACAAGAGATGGACGAGAGAGAGGTCACACTTAACCTTCATCATATCCAAGAGAGAGACAGAAGTATCTAATGTGGTTTAATTGTGCTCTCACTATCACTGTTGGACTAAACAGTAGCAGAGGAAGAAAGAGAGACCATGCCAGAGAATGTAAAAGGAGAGGAAGTGCAAAAAAGTAGAGTAATAAATAAGTAGTGTCAAAACCTGTGCATTTAAGAGCTACTGAGTTTTCTCAAAGTGTATGCTTCTGAGGCTTCCCAGATCAAAAATTCAGTTTATGATGTTTACTCTGAGTCAAAAAACCCTGTGATGAGGTCCAGATTTTTTTTTAAATAGCTGAAAATTTTTTAGCTGCCGAAGCCTCTTTTCTGATCGGATCCAAGCAGTGTCTCTAATGCTGCCTGTCGTTGTTAATGCTAAACTTCCTCAAAGCTGTCATAGCTTAAGCAGTTATAGTGCTTACTGTTTTACTCATAAATGGTAAATATGTAACAGATATTTGACTGCTGTATACTTGAGAACTGTGATCATGGTTTGTGTAAGTGTGTTTAGTATAGTACCATGCAAATGTGAAAAAGAGAAAACCATGGCTTCTGAGTGGCACAAAAGAAATGTTCGTCCTATCTTCTGGAGATCGCGAGTTTGATTCCTGCCCATGACACAGTGGCCCATTGCTGGGAGCCAAGGAGCAAAATTGGCTGCGCTGTCTGGGTGGGAGAAATGGTATAATCTCTGTCCCCTGTCAATCACAGAGACTAGCCAATCGTAGATGTCTGTGAGCTCATGTATACAGAAGAGGGCAGAAGGTGCTTTCCTCCCAGGTGACCACATTGGGGAGAAACTGGGTAAAATTTAAAAAACAAACAAAAAAAACCCGAACCCTCATTTGTGGGATTCATTAGTGATGAACAGTTGGAGAGGAATAAATTGTTTTCTGAAAGACAAATTGTAAACTGCAGATGAGAAATTGAGATACTTTACTCAGTTTGTAACTCGGTTTCTCTTTCGGTCTTGCTCTGAGCACTCATCTGTAAAGATGTTGAGTAAAGGCACACAATCGTAAGATGGTTTATTAATTTCTTATATACTGACCACATGCTATTTATTTTCTCTCTGTGTCTCTGCAGCTAAACCATTCACATCTAAAGTGAAACAGATGAGACTACACAAGGAGGACTTTGAAATCCTGAAAGTGATTGGCCGAGGAGCATTTGGGGAGGTGAGCGTCATTGATGACCAGAAGAATTCTGTCTGGGTCTAGAACAGTTACCTTTTTAATGATTTCACAGTTAAATAAAGGCAAATGTAAAATGATCAACATAAAATTGGTTTTATTTGTATTTTTGTATCACTCTGATCATAATCATCATCTGTGAAGAGACAGCAGATGTTCATTACAAGAGCAAAATATTTTGAGGCTCTGAAGCTCAGACAGCTAGACGGTTCCAGCGGCATGGGTATGTCGTGCAATTCAGTCTGTGGTTGCAAATAGACATTTTCGTGAGTTTCTTCTACAATCCAGATGTGCTGTTACAGTGTGGCATCGGTCATCAAAGTGATTGTTCGTATTACACCATGCTTGAGATGTGGTTTTCCGGAGACTTTGAGTTTTATTTTATATGTAAAATCCTGCATACGTTTAATCAACAACAGTACAGCAACACTGGATCTGTGTTTCTTTTTATGGTTGCTCAGGTTATAAAATTGGTTGACTACAGTTAAAAAAAAAAATGAAATGGTACATTTTTGCTGAATGAAGTTGTCCTCGTTGAATCTGAACAACAATTACAGTATGTTTTTAATGCAGTGCTGTACAATCACTCCTGTCACAAACTACTACATAATTTTGCATGCAACAGGAAGGCCATTCACATAGATTACGTATTTGAGATATATGTGTGTGTGTGTGTATATATATATATATATATATATATATGTATATATATATATATATATATATATATATATATATATATATATATATATGTATATGTATATATATGTATATATATGTATATGTATATATATGTATATGTATATATGTATATATATATGTATATATGTATATATATATGTATATATGTATATATATATGTATATATGTATATGTATATATGTATATATGTATATATATATATATGTATATGTATGTATGTATGTGATTTGTTTGTCTGCATGTTTCTTTGTTTTATATAGATATATTTCTCTCTATTTGTATTTAGAGGATAGAGGAGAGAAAATGTCAGCCACTGACAATCATTTAAGTTCTGTAATCATTAGATGTTGTTGGAATAGTTATGCGCATAACAAATGTGTTTAAGTGTTGTAGCTGAAAAGCAGGTGCTTCTCTGCCCTATACCTTTCCAGTGCTCAGTGACCAATAAGGCAAGAAAGGCTAAGACTATTTCATTTACCATCATATTCTGTCTCTCATCACCTGCATCAGCCCAATAGGGTAGTGGTGTAACTGAGGCAGTGTGCCTATATTGATTCCTGGTGGATTTGATACAAAGAAGGGAGAAGTTGACTTTGTGGCTTTGTGCTAACTCCACTGTGGTCACACCACTCTGTCTGGAATGTGCAGAGTGCTCAATTACTGCTTGTTTTGGCTTATTAACTAAGACAGTGAATCCCACAGTTGTTTCATTTGGACTCTTCAAGCTTATAAAGAATAGTAATTCCAGTTTTCTTCATTTAGTTGTTTTTCGGCGAAAAAAGTCCTTTTGGCAAATGGATTTGTCTGGAATTACATTTTAAAATTCAAAGTCTTAAGTATTCTGTTGTCTTAAATTTGAAGCTACATAGTCTTAAATGAATGCTTAAATGTTTTTTAAAAAACCTAATCTTCATCTACCCGATCTGTAGTGTACACTATGCAGCCATGTACAACAACAGGCCACGCACAATACTTAGTTGACCTGTACAAATCTTATACTAGACAAATGTTTTTGATTTGAAGTATCAAGTATTATATCTCCTTAAACATAATTAGCACATGTTTCATATTAAAACCGTATTTATTTGAGATGTACTGCATATAACATAGGTTACTTTGGCTAATTCTTATGATTTGAACATTTGTGAATGTAGGACCATTTCTGTCATTTAAAGAAAGGGTTACATAGTAACTCCATTTTCTCTGCATTATGGATGAGTATTTCTTCATAAATCTTTGAGGTGCAACAGTACACAAAATAGAAACGGGGCACGATCAAAAAAGGCGCACCAACTGTTTCTGCTGTTTCTTGCTGTTAGGACAAAGTGTAAGGATATCTGCTGTAACACCAGCCAACAGCAGCGAAGGCTTCCAGTATAGGGGTGTTTAGAGTGAACATTTTTATATGTTCTTTTATACATACCTGGAAATGTGAGCTTTTTATATTTGGTGTGTAAATAGTACACATCAGATCTTGAAATACAGCATCAAAAAGTTTTAAAAAGTATTACATTTAATTTGACAATAGCTTCAGACACCCTGTGGCCGATGAGTTTAGTAACTGACGTGATGTCTTTTCTCCTTGAAATCTGCTTTATTAGAATAAGATTTTCTGTCTAAAATATGAAGAATACATGACAGGTTTTTTTATGTTGTTAGTGGTCACTGGGAGAAGAATTCAGTTGCTGTTTTACAAGTATTATAGCCGAGAATGTGAAATTCTCGTGAGCGTATAAAATGTTTTCCACCAGGCAATATTTTTCGCTTTGCAAATTAATCATAATCGTCCACTTTGTTGATATTTCCACTAAGTGAGCCATGCCTTGCTTAAATACTCAAGATGAATTGGGTATCTGGGGTACCCCGATTCAGCTTGGGTACCGTGTAGAGCACTCATCAATGCCTTGGGCTGGAATCATGTCTCTACCAGCGCAACCATCTTCAGTAGCCGGCTAGTGGAGTGTCTTAAAGTTTTCATTCTTTTGAAAAGCGCTTTTTTTTTTTTGACATCAACTTAATGTTTCAGATTTATTTTTATTTATTTGCCTGTTATATTTGCCATGTAACTTTAGCTTACATTTATTTACTGTGAATTAAGTAAAATCTTCTGTCTTCTAGTTGAGGCAAATTCCAAATGGCTTCCTGTTCACCTGGGGGGTAGCTTAAGACTGCGTAACTTAAGACTTTATGTCTAAATGTCACTGCAGTTAGACTACTGTATCTACACCAGAATAAATAAACCAAATGCAAACACAGACAATTTTATTGAAAGGCATCCTTTACATTCTGTTTAAATAATTTATTACTAGGAAGTTTTTTTTTTCCTGTTTGTACATTCCAGGTAGCAGTTGTGAAGGTGAAGAACTCAGACAAGGTCTTTGCCATGAAAATTCTCAATAAGTGGGAGATGCTGAAAAGAGCTGAGGTACACGTCAAATGATGACAATAATGTGGATGATAAATTTGTAGAAATAATTCTTGTGTATTTAAATGATGTATCAACCATATCAGCATACTATTTTAATGTATTGAATTTAACCTGTTTATCAGGAAGTCATAAGATAATGCTGAAAATTTACCTGCTATGGTTTGTTTGTAGACTGCATGCTTTCGGGAGGAGCGGGATGTTCTGGTGAATGGGGACAGCCAATGGATCACAACACTACACTACGCCTTTCAGGATGACAACTTTCTGGTGAGCTTACAATAGCAATGACGTCACTGCTGATTAATCAGTGTTTTTTTGATTGTGCTGGTGTCCTGGTATCAGAATTTTCCACTAATACAGTGCCAGTGCTGCTCCTGTAGCAGGTAACCAGCAAACATTTGTTTGATCCAATTTGCATTTGCACTGGTATGAGGGCCAAACCATTAAATCTTTAGATGTGTGAGTGTTCCATGGTGTAAATACTCATGAATGACAGTAGAGTACTGCATATGTTTTAGTCCTTGTTTTAAGAGCCAAAGCTCTTAAACCAAAACACCAATCATTCAGTATTTATAGAGCAAAGATAGTTCTAGGCATAACTTCAGCTACTTGAGCTGTTATGATGACAAAATGATGCCTCCCTATCTCGATTCAGAACTGAACCAATACTAACCACCTGAAGCTGAACCAATTTTGCTGAAGTAGAACTGGTCCTTTTGAGGTGAAAAGTGTGGAATGGTTCCAGATTTGTCACCAGCACTGACACCATGTTGGTGGAAAAGTAGTAACCATACTGTGATGTTAGTATTATTCTAATATTAACCCTGTACCTTTGCAGAATTTTTATTTTTTTTTTTATTTTTAATCATTTCTATTCTGGAGACATTTCATATAAGACCAGAAGAGTGCTTCTGACTTCTTAAGTTCTATTATGTAAAGTGTTTGTTATTTAAGCTTCTTCTTAATAAGACACAGCCTACTCCAGATAAGAGCTGAGCCGGATGGACAGGTTGCTGAGTAACATGAACAATAGATGGTGAATGTAACAGTCTGACACAGTAATGTAATATGGCTCTTGGCATGGCTGTCTCCTGCAGTATCTTGTAATGGATTACTATGTGGGCGGAGATCTCCTGACGCTGCTGAGTAAGTTTGAGGACCGCTTACCTGAGGACATGGCCCGATTTTACCTGGCTGAGATGGTGCTGGCTATTGACTCTGTACATCAGCTCCATTATGTCCACAGGTAAGGCTTCATGGAGGCTTTCCGGCAGAGATCAAGCAGTCATGCATACTCTTTATCTGGACAGTTTGACATGGAACAAAATGTTATGGCCAGTTCTTCCTACCAGACACATTGCAGCATGTTATCCTTTGTGAAACCCAGTTAGCTGCATTAACATGATTGAGTGCTGAGCTGCTTCTAAATTAATGTGCCTGATTTGAGATTTCTGTAATCACATCTTGTGGGTCTGCTCAATCTGTGCCTGGTGTTTCCATTAGTGTTTCTTTATGTAGTTCTTTCTTTGAAAGATTTCTGAGGCACCCAGTTTCTTCAATGGGGTGATCTATTCTGAGCTGTTAATTGCATGCTGCTGAGGAGCAGATCTGAACTGTGAGTGTGGAGCCTGCTCACTCAATGCAAAATTAAAGATGGTAATTACTTGCTTGGTTGTGCAGAGAGCTGTCCAGGACATGAAAGAATGTTTAGCACAATTTAACAGGTCAGACTTTTTAAGGTCTGCCTTACAATATTAGACAGACTATATTATGGAAACTTTTGCACATTAATGTCTACAAACTAAAATAAGCTGTTTGGGTCAAATATGCATGTTCATCCTCTTCATGTGCATCTTTTTAGTCCATATATAATGTGCTGCTTTAAATAATGTTTGAGAGTTGCCCTTAGCTGCTACACACATGTCAAAATGCACTTCCTGTTGGCTCAATCCTGCCATTGTGTTAGTGTGTCTGTGAGGACAGCACAAAACCAGACCTCAGTTCTGCAACCCAAATCTATTCCTTTGTGGAGGTTTATTCTCCAGTTAGTATATTTTTAACATAGTTTAGATTTGTTCATCACAGTATGCTGTCCCATTGGATGGCTGTAGCACTGTAGTGAGTTTTGATTGGAGAAGAGCTGCGTGATGTCAAGGACAGTATTTCTGTAAAATGATTTGGGGGCATAATATTTGAACTGAGATTTTGACTCATCACATGACATAGGATGAAGATGACATACCTTGTAGCTGCAGAACCAATGTGCTAAGATGTCTTTGCTAATGTTGGTGATAAACAAAATGGTTTTGATATTAATCTAGTTTGACAAGTTTGGCTATCATTAAGTCTCTGAGAACGTCACACTGCAAATCACGACTCAACAGCAGTTACTGAAATCCCACTGGTGTCTCAGCCTGTGAAAGCTAGTTTACCAGCAGCTAGCAGTATATCTATTTGGAATTACAGGGTAACTTTGGGGTGTTTCCAAACTGCATATTCATACATATTCAGAAATTCTGGCAGATGTGGACATGTTAGCCATTTAGTGCTTTCTTGGATATTCAGAACATATATTCAAAACAATATTATACTTAAAGGGATAGTTCACCCAAAAATGAAAATTCTGTTATCAATTACTCACCCTCATGTCGTTCCAAACCCATAAGACTTATCGGTCATCTTCAGAGCACAAACGAAGATATTTTTAATGAAACCTGGGAGAGTTCTTTCCCTCCATTAACAGTCCATGTAACCAAAACTTTCAACCTCCATAAAAGTAATCCATGTGACTCCAGTGGTTTTATCCAAATTTTATGAAGCAATATGAATGCTTTGTGTGTGCAAAAAACTGAAACTAACTCTTTATTCACAAAATATTTTCACTTCTGCTTAGATCTCCAACGCTGCGCTGTTGACAGCAGAGGAAGAGGGACGCTACATGCAAACTTCGGTCGTTACATTCAAAGTTGATTTTGCTTTAGGTTTTGGTTTATTTTTCAAAATGGTGCTAAAGTGTGCATTTCCCGGATGCCAGAACCTTGAGAAACTTCCTCTGCTCTAAACAGTGCAGTGCTTCCGGATCCGGTTGTATTGTGAGAATGTCTGCTCTCAAGTCAACACATCACGCATGCATCGTGGTTCTCTCGTGAACGCGTGTCGGAGATCTATGTGGAAGTGAAGATATTTTGTGAATAAAGAGTTAATTTTAGTTATTTTGCACACACAAAGCATTCGTATCGCTTCATAAAATTGGGATTAAACCACTGGAGTCACATGGATTACTTTTACGATGCTTTTATAAACTTTTTGGAGGTTGAAAGTTTTGGTTACATGGACTGTTAATGTGGGGGGAAAGAAATCTCCCAGGTTTCATTAAAAATATCTTCATTTGTGTTCTGAAGATGAACGAAAGTCTTATGGGTTTGGAACGATATGATGGTGAGAAACTCGTGATAGAATTTTCATTTTTGGGTGAACTATTGCTTTAAAATAATTTGAATGATTACAAAATTACCTGTTCGGGTGTATTTTAAGGGTAACCCTGTCTATCTGCTTAGCTAAGGGCCTGACCATGTGCCCTCATGTCACAAGATGAGCACCCTACATTGCCACACATTGCCCCCATTGTCAGGGCTTTAGAGCATGCACAGTTTAGCATGAAAAAGGCATTCCCTTCTTACTAGCATTGTTTCAGTCTGATGTTTGTTATTCTCCACTCTTCTGTGTGTATGTATGTTTATTTTAAATGGTGACATTTGCCAAATGTACCACTCTCGGATCCCAAAAGCATGTCCAAGATTTTGCCGACTCATTGTCTCCTATCAGGCTCTGACAAACTCAACAGTGTCAGTGGTCAGGGACGCACATGCCGACCTGTCTTTGATGCATTACATAACACACCAAACTCCGCCTGTCAGCTGCTGCTGAGATGCATCTAGGCAGGGAAGTCCTCTGTATTGTATTACTTCATTGTGCAGTTGCTTTTTTAGTTTCTTATGCAATCCTGCTTTTCTCATTGGGGGAAAAGGGGAAAAATTATGCATGTAACCTAAATCACTGTCAGTAGTTGCTGTTTTTTCTTTTTAATTTGCATTTTTGTCTCCCAAGGTCGGTTATTAAGATAAGCAATGTGTGCTTTGTGTAGGCTATTGTGCTCGTCTTGTATATGTCTTGAAAGGAGAGCAAAATAGAAACACAGGAAGAAGTCTGCAAGAGAGCAAAACAAATTTGGAGCAGAGAGAGAGAGAGAGAGAGAGAGAGAGAGAGAGACGTTGTGAGCGAAACTGGGGGCAGTGGGAGGAATGCTGAGCTGGGGCGTGGTGAGCCGCAGCTGTGCAGAGCCTGTGAGTGTGTGTCCTGGGCTGGAATGCTGGGACCTCCCTCAGGAATGAGCAGTCCTGCAGCCTCAGTGTCTCTGTGGGAAAGGAGGAGCAGTGATGCTTCATACGTCCCTGACCTCCAGAGCTCATAACCCCATAACACTGACTCACCATGAGTTACATGGGACTTCAGCCACAAAGTGGTTCACATTCTTCAGCTCTCTGTTAGTAGGAAACACTGGACACAGTGAAGCTGGAGTGTGTAGTGAGGCACTGTAATCTTTCTATAACTTCTCCATAGTTTCCTGCTCCTAGGTCAGCCTGGAGAACGAGACTGTGGGTAAAACAAAGCTGAACTGCATTAAGGCTTTATAGAGTGTGCAGAGGAGTTCATTTCTGTATAATGCAGAATGCAGAAAGTTAATATTGACTCTTGTGCAGATGTTTTCTGCTTGCATGAAATGAAGAAAGTCAGGTTATGTGATCTGCCACTCTTTTTAATGACACACTTATCATTCCGAACCTGTTGAATTTGATGAAGTACATCTATGGTGTTTTGGCTATTTTAATGTGGTTGCACATTTAATTTGTATCAGATAGAGTTTGTATTCAGTGTTGAATAAATAAGAAATTATTTCAGATAATAATGTGGGCCCGCAGAAATTTCAGCTACTGAATATTTTTGGGGAAAATGGTGAAAAATGACAACTTTTAGTTTTCTGCTGAAAAATGGCAAAACAAACAGTTGTAAATGTTGCAATTTCTTTATATTTACATACTTAATTACTTAGCTGCCTACCTACCTATAGAACAAATGCTTTTCTCTTGTGTCAGTCAGAGGCCCTCTTAAGTTACCACTTTTCTGAGGTTTGATACACCACCTGAAAGGATGACATCCTGGTCAATATGCAGATCACATGCACTTGTATTATTTATTTGTTTTTTGTTATTTTGTTTTGTTATTCTATTAGTTTATTATTTCTAAACTCCCCCACTGCCCTGCACTCATATTGCACTTAACTTTTGTTTTTGTTTTTGCACTTAAATTTGCAGTTTTACTCGCTGACTACAATTCCCGTTCATCAGTAAGGTGAGAACCAGACCCGTTATAGACCCCAAATATTCTCGAATGAATTGAAAAGTGAACTATCCAAATAGTAATAGAAAAGGTTTGTTTTTGTATTGATGACGAAAGTAGCACAAACGCAAGTAGTAGCCCTTACTGGTTAACATTAGTGAACATTATGGTGATTAGGCTACTGTAATCTGGCACAAAATATTGGTCTGTCCCTTAGCGTAATGACTGAAACACAGTCTACTGTTTATTTTATTATACTTTAAAGTGCTATAAGGTAATAACTACTTGGTTTAAGGCTGATTATTTTGTCGACAACATCGTACCACGGAAATTTTCTTTTTCATCCGATGAGCTTGCTATGCCAGATTTACGGAGTGCATCCCATACCTCCAGATACTGAATCCACAGTTTTTTCAGCTTGTCACGACATTGCTCAGTGGTTCTTCGTTATCCACAAGCACGAAGATAGTTGCAAATTTTACCAAATATCTCTGAGTTCTTGTGTGTTGTATCCAGTTGATCCTGTATACTCTCGTCTGCCCAAATTTCCAGTAAACACTGCACCACTGCTGTATACCAAACTGATCCCTTTGCTGCCATGTTTGTTAAATGGAACATGGTCATGTTTAGGGTTCTGTGCTCGACCATGGTTAGCAATCACACAGGATGCGTACAGTGCCTGAGTCCAACTGAATCGTGCCCGAGCCCACCTCTTCAAGCGGGCTAGGGCAAGGTACAGAGCGATCACACTGCTCAAACGATTTGGACTTTAGGGGTCAAACATGCTCGGACACAGTACAGATCGCCTAGTGTGAGTACACCCTTAGTTCAATGCATTAATGATTAATAATATTTATGTGCCTTTTGTGTTAAAACATTAGAATATACAGTAATAAATTGTTAACTATCCCTGAGTTAACTGTGCTCAGTGGCCTTATTTAGTCCATTGGAGGTTCAGCTGAGAAACATTTGAGAAATTTCTGGATTTTTCTTTTTTAAATCACAGTTTCTAGTATTTTTCTTAACAGTAGCACCTGTTGAGGAAGCGAGCAATAATCGAGACAGGATGTGGTGTCATTCTCAAGCCACATAAGATGGAAGTGGTAAGCCACTTCCCTTTTTCTCTTGTTGCATGGGAAATGATGAATATGAAGTGAGACTGGATACTGGGGGGGCGGGGGATGGAGTAGTAGAACTGTTGGCTGAGTGAAGTGTATATAAGTGGTAGGCAGTGCAGACAGAGCCCTGTGACAAATAGGGCCAGAGGGTCAGCCTGTCGCACCATAGTCCTGCTGAGACCCTGCAGCTAAGGCACGTGGCCTCCACAGAGCTTAAGAGAAATGCTATTTTTCTACACTACATTTATTTATTTATTTATTTTTAATTCTTCGTCCCTGCCTCATTCTGTTTCTGATCTTACTGAACGACGACACACCACACACACACACACACATTCTCAGGTGCTTATGTATTTATCTAAATTACTCTCCTGGAGTGCTCTTATCCTCTCTCTTCACCATTTGTATCTTTCATGTGATGTATGCGTCTGGCTCTTTTATGGCATTAGCAGTCAATACCCAGCTTTGACCCTGTGTCCCCCATTTTTTTCTTAATATGTCATCAGACTGATTTATTTATGAGTAGGGTTTGGGGCTGTTTTTTTTCCCCAGAATATTGTAAATAAAGTAAAAGGACCTTTGGCTAGTTGAGGAGTGGAAAATAGTCATGATATCCGCAGACTCTCTCACATACATTATAAAGTAGTTATTCACTGACATTACTTGGAACAAGGAGGAAAATTGCTGATTATGACAACAAGATTACTTTGAAGGGAGGAGCTTAATTTTTTCTGTTCTGCGACAGACATAAATTAAGGCAATAGGGGGATGCTGGATCATGCTAAAGAGCAGAAGGTGCCCTTTGCTGTTGCTGATTCAAAGAAATATTATAAGTGGTTTTAAAAAAGCAAACTCTCAACCCTGATTTCTCTGTGGAAGAGTAGGTCTGGAGATTATGCTTTCTATATGGCTTGGTCCACATTGGTAATATGTGGAATAGGCTGTTGCTCTTAACCTCATGTCTCCTTCTCTGTAGACTGGTGAGAGATCAAGGGAGTGTAGTGTCCTCATGCACAGTGCCCTGTCTCAGTAAACACTACTTTAGAGCAGATAAGAGTTTGAGTCACCTCCCAAGCATGCCACGATCCACGAATCACACACGCCTTAATTGGAAATCTTCAGAATGGCCCTCTTTTCTTTCTCCTCCCTATCTCCTCCCTCTTTCTCTCTTTTGTCCCCATTTTGTCTGCCCCTCCCTCTTTCTTTTATTTCTCCTTCTTCCTCTGTTTGTCTGGTCTTCTCTCTGAGGCACCAGCACTCACTCTGACTTTATGATTCTGACCACTTAGTTTTCTCTTCATTTATCTTTCTGACAATCACGATGCATCTGTAAGTCATTTGTGGGTCCTCTTCCTCTCTTAACTCGCTGCCAATAAAACTGTGTTCCGTGTCTTCCTCCTGCAAGTATGCCCGTGTTTACATGCTCCAGCATGCCTCTGATGCTCATCCTAGTCCTCAGCTTGGCAGATTCTGCCAAATTTGGGAAAGCCTGTCTTCGTGCTGTGTGTGTGGCTGGCTGTGCCAAGGCCAGTAACAGCTTCCTCATTTATTTTTGTCCTTATATTATGAAGTGAGGGACATTTCAGACAAAAATGATATTCAAGTTTCTGTTTCAAACTGCCACACACATGGACCAAAATGACATGTGGCACAAAACATTAAGCCTTTTTCCCCTGTGTGTGTACTGCACGTACATATGCTAGGTGTTATAAGCACCTATCGGCAGGCGCTTGTAGCTGTAATTAAAGTTTAATCCAACTTCAATTTGACCACATTTGCTGCATACCTGGAGTTAAAATATCTTTGTTTTGCTGTACAGATAATTCACACATTTACCGTAACATTGGGGTAAAAACATCACCTCGCCTTCATAGTAGTGAGACAGATGATCATGATACTCTGACAAGGTTAGCCCTATGTCTTTTTGTCTTGCAAAACTGGAAAAATCAATTGCTGAATAGCTTTAAGACTTGCTGCTAATCCAATGGTAATCAAAGAGAAAACACTCAGAACTTGCAGGAAGGCACAGACCTGTTCACCAGTGGGTTTCTCTCAACCACACTAGACACACACCTCTTCTGTTAAGTACTATTGAATAACAGTCAGAAGCCATAGATTGTATTCCAGATTAGTGAGAATTGTTTGTTGTTCAGCAGAACGATGTACATATTGACTGTGATATCTACTGTTGCATCACACAAAATGCTATTCCTGACAAACCATGTTTATTTTGTTATGTTTTGTAAGCTTCCTAACCCCTCTCAGTGTTTTACAGGTGCATTTTTCTGTGTGTTGATAAATGGTGGTGTTGAAACAATAATAAATAAAAAAAGACATTCTGGTCAAATTAATGCAGACCAAGCATTAATTATGATACAGGTTCATCAGTGTATTTAATATACTGCAAAGCATATCACAATGTAAATATTGAAATTGTTATGTTCATATCAGTCAGCTCCTGCATCTAATGTACTGTGTGTCTGAGTGGATCTAACCATCATTGCCTCAAGTGTTTCTCCGTTTGGTCACAGGCTTGCATCTCAGCATGTTGGCTAGTCAGCTTATGCAGGAGGAGAAATAGTTATTTTTAAACCAGTAGAGCGCTTTGCTGTGGCTCACTGATCCTTGACCACACACACACACACACACACACACACACTGACTTCTCCCCCTGACAGTGTCTAGCCACCTGCCCACCTGTGACACCTGATCCTAGGCAGCTCTTCACCACCTGCTTCACTTTGTGTGTTTTATCTCATTGATACAGATGCGCTCATGCACATCCACCCACCAAGTAAACCCTTGATTCCCTTCTGCCGACATGCCCTTTATTCACTGGCTTTCACATCACTAATTATAGGATCAGCTGTGAAAGATCAATCAGCTGTGTTAATTTCTGCAGATAATTTCCATCACCTCAGCACTGCATAATTTAGGGTTTTCCTCTCATGACATTCATAAACTAATTGAATTAGGCATATTAGATACAGAAGGCAATTTGAGGAAGAATGATGTAGAACATGTTGATTCATGAACTGTTTTAAGTCCAAAATTGTACTAGGTTCAGTGTTCAGGGCAGCAGATGAATTAGCGTTTATGTCTTTAGATGATTAGCGATTGTTGTAGAGGCCTGCAGAAACAGCATTGATAAGGGCATGTGTGGGGGAAGGTGGTCAGTCCACTCACTTCTTGTGACCAAATGTCAAAACTTTTAGTCATGACATGAACAGTACGCACATTTTTTGTTTATTGAAGCTGTTATTATCAAGTGATTATTTAAAGTAAATAATATAGTCACCGGATTGTTAGTGGCAACAGGAATGAAATATGCCGCCAGCCAATTCTTTGCCTGTGCATGTTGTTGTTATGGCAGTCTTTAAAAATAAAGTGGCTAATAATTATAATTTTTTCGTACAATAATATCTGTGTAGTTAAACTTGCTAAAACTTTTGCCTTGTAGAAGATGGGGATATTATCAGGAGGTTTATGCACTGTCAGTAGTAAAGAGCTTAAAATATTTATACATTTAATATATATATTGATTACTAGAGGGTCTCTTTTTTTGTGACTGTGCCACTCCATGCCTAGATTGACAGGCTTAAATTAAGGAAATGATTATAAGGCCTCCCATTTATAATATGGATGTCAGAATTTGCAAAGCTTGTATCACAAATCACTAAAAGTTTCATTGTGTGCTGTGAGTAACTTCACCAACCTCAGATATTCTTCATGATTATTCTGTGGGTGATTTGATCAATCAAGCCATTGCTGTGATCCAACTAGCGTAAATCATTTTTGTGCTGGCCTATTTCAAACCATGTCGCATGAAAGATTCACCAGTGTATTTTCAGTGTATAAAGGCATATCACAATTGCATTGTGCATCATATCTTTCACAATTCAGTATTTCATCTTAGTTTGCAGCCCTAGATGAATAGCCAACTCAGATCTTTTCTCAGCATGGTATAGGAGAAATTGTGAGGGGCGTTGCACTTGCAAAAATGATGTATTTCTCAAATGCACCCATGCTATAGCTGTGTTATTGTCTGTTTGGCAAGAGCTGCCACCTGCTGGAGTGCTGAGTTGGAGAGTTGGAGCGTTGGAGAGCTAGACTAAGCCACGGGCTCTAGTGTTTTCATTGCTCATGTAATGAAGAGGCAGTCATTTACTCACTAGCACTGGCCATGCCTACAGACATTGTAATTATTTGTTATATTTGTTGGCTAAAGGATGTCTAATTTCACCATGGTTTTAACTGTAACAGAATGCAGAAATTTGTTTTCAAATTATTATAAATTGGTCCACAACATTATGACTAATTGAGAAATCCTTTGTGAATTATTTGCATGGTAATAGCTAGATAAAGTCTGCCAATAACTGGAGCTTGTGTGCTCTTTCTCTCTGTCTGGATTGTCTGTGAATGTTTCTCATAGTCTCTTAGGGTGGCTCTCCAGTAGCTCTAGCTCTCTGTAAACACTGACTCAAAGAAAGCTGAATGGGGAGGAGGAACAAATAAACAGTCTACAATAAGGTGGAAATTGGAGGCAATCCAAAGTACTGCACAACATCTTGCTTTCCCTGGAATGGCAAACATGGTCAACCACAAGCAAGAGGCGCTCTGACATCTCACTGTCTTTCTCAGAATAATGTGCATCATTGATGCATATTTTGTTTATGCATATTTTGTAGTGTATGTAAATGTTTTTAATGCCGCCAGGTAATCTTGACACAAACTTCTGCTCAGGCTTGCTACTTTTGTTGGAGGTACTTTACTGATTTCTGATCTAGTGTGTTTTATTTTTCAACTTTTGGCAGACAAATTTTGTGTCTTTCTATTATTTCATTTTTTTCTTCAGTTCAAGAAATACTTCCTCTTCTTTTGGTTGGTGTACCCTGGAAAATCTGTGTAATAGTTAGCTTTGAAGTATTTGGACTACACAGAGTGATGGACAAAACAGAGAAGACAGCTCGTTTCCAGGTCTATACAGTCCAAGTTTCAATTTATGCCAAAAGTTTCAGTTTATGGCTTCACAGGCAGTAAGAATTGTCCTACAGGTTTTATTGTTTAAGCTTTTGTAACCTCAAGTCTAAAAGGAATTCCATTTCAGTTCTTCGTCCACTGACGTACACAAGGCTCATGTAGAACTCAGTCATGCAGCTGGAATGTGAATTCCTATCATGGTTTGTTGTGCTGGTGTCCATGGCCTCTTTGTTTTGTGTTATGGGTTCAGGTATGTGTTGTCATTAGAGGGACACTGTGGGTATATATGGTGTTTTCCTGAGTCCTGACCCCAAAGCCGAGGTGAGTTTGAAGAGGCTGAACTAATTGACTGCATGCCTGTTTAACTTGCTCTGGTTTTGCTCAGAGTTTTCACTGTGTCTTTCGGGACCTGATGTTTAATGTTTGGTCTTTCACTAATCCACCAGTTGTATTTGGTTATTGCTGTATTTGTAAATATACAGATTATTGAATATTGTTCTCTCTCATGCAGAGACATCAAGCCAGACAACATTCTGTTGGATATGAATGGACATATTCGGCTAGCTGATTTTGGCTCCTGCCTTAAACTCATGGACGATGGAACGGTAAGGATGTAGTCCCACTGCTAAAACTGCAGGATGTAAGATTTCGGAATGCTGTTGCAAGCTACTTATGGAAGAACATTTCATGGGTTATGCTGCGCCCTTTGTTGCTGTGCAGATTAATCTCACGTAATTTTGAGAGAATTCAGGGTGATGTCCCAAACCACACAATATGCGCAAAATGTCATTGCTTTTTAGGCATACTATCATGCAGTTTGAAATATGGAACATGGTCCAAGTGTTCACGGCAAACACATTATACAATATGCTAGTCAAAACACAGAGCAAAAAATATACGTAAAGAGCGAGCAGACGTCTTGGAAGACGCTTACCCAGTATAACTGAAGTTGAAATACGAAAGATACAGGATGACCATCTTTCATTAGCTTCACACCAAACTTTCTCTTCCTGATTGGTTGTAGTCAAATTTCTTTTGTGCGTAATGCTGGTACTAACAAAACAAAACTGTCCAATTTAACCACAAAGCTCTAAAAAATGATTTTCTTAGCAGAGCATATTAGCAAGGCAAATGTCAAAAATGATTCTTTTTGGAATTTCTCCTGTATGATTGCCTGGCTCAGTCTCTGAAACAGTAATCCCAAAAGAACATGAGTTAGAAAGGCAATTTATTATTAGAAGTATATCTCCATGAAAAATCTTAAAGCATGTAGGAAACACTGGCTGTTTTATGACCCTTAACTAAGATTTACTGTTGTTGTGTGGCACATCACAGACAGCTCAGCAGGATTTTCCTTTGTCCTCCGACAAGACAAGTGTGAGTGTGCGTGTCTTAGCATGCTCACACGTGCGTGCTTAAAGCTGTTCACGTGTGTGTGTGTGTGTGTGTGTGTGTGTGTATGACCACAGTGTATCATTGCAGAGGAATTGGCTAATTTACTTCCTCACTTACACAAATTCTTCCAGCTGCACACATCTGCCACAGGCTTCACTCCCGCCTGCTCTGTTTTCTTATAGCATACAGGGAGCTCCAGTCCAGGGCTCTCTCTCTCTCTCTCTCAACTACCTTTCAGCGCGCAGGTCTGGCTGCTCTTGGAGAGTTTATTTTGTCTTTCAGAAATGTACACACAGTGTGTTTTTCCCTGAAGCCAGGCATGGTTCAGCTGGTTGTGTTCAATGAGAGCATGAACCACTGTGCATCAGCATTTTGCATTATTCCATTTTCAGGACTCCTGCATAAGGAGAGCTATTTCTGAGCACATGGCTTCTTAGACAAAGCTCAGACAGAGCTGATTAACACATCTGATGGTTTTGCCAGCATCTTCTTCTGTGTGTAGGATGAAATAATGGCCTTGTTGAAGGACTGGCAGCAGAAAACTCTCAGCAGACTCCTAGATCCTGCAACACTCACCACTGCTGATGGCTGCAGTAAATGACCCTATCCTTCACCCCATTAAAGGATGCTATAAAATGATGAGGGGGTGATCATGACTATGAAATTGGATTTCATGGCCTATGAAGATGCATTACAGTATTGTCTGTGGCAGAATTATTTCACTATGGCTCAGCAGTCTTTCTGCCTCCATGTAAAGCTGATATCCTCCATCTAGGTGCTGATGGTGTCCTGCATTATCTTTTAGGTGCAGTCCTCTGTGGCAGTTGGCACTCCAGATTACATCTCTCCTGAGATCCTGCAGGCAATGGAGGATGGCAAGGGAAAATATGGCCCTGAGTGTGACTGGTGGTCTCTTGGTGTCTGTATGTATGAAATGTTGTATGGGGAAACCCCCTTCTATGCTGAATCTCTGGTGGAGACTTACGGCAAGATAATGAACCACAAGGTATGGGGTTCTTGTGAGCTTATTTAATTATTTTATGTCATTCAGTAATGCACAATTTAGAATGATCTGCAATCACATGAAAAGTCCATAAATAAATAATCATGTCATTGTCTTATCAGGTTGCTTTATAGTCTATTCATAAATAACCACTGTATTAAATCTTGGCCTTAAATAGGAGCGGTTCCAGTTTCCTGCCAATATCACAGAGGTGTCTGAGAATGCCAAAGACCTAATTCGCAGGCTCATCTGTAGCAGGGAGCACCGGCTAGGCCAGAATGGCATCCAGGACTTCAAGCAACATCCTTTCTTTTCTGGCATTGACTGGGACAACATCCGAAACTGTGATGCTCCATACATTCCTGAAGTCAGCAGCCCTTCAGACACTTCCAACTTTGACGTGGAGGATGACTGCCTCAAAAACACAGTGCGAAGTGTTACATTTTTCATTGCAGTCTAGTGTTTATGTCTATTTAGCATGAATAGTAGTAATTGAGTCGTGATTAATCGAAGTGAGTCATTTTAAGATGTTGCTAAGTTAAGTGTTTTGCTGATCAGTCTGGTTCATTGTGTCCAATTTATTTATTTTTTTCCAGGAGACAATGCCTCCTCCCTCTATAACAGCCTTCTCTGGACATCATCTTCCATTTGTAGGCTTTACTTACACTAGTCAGTGGTAAGCTTAACAATTAACATTCTTTATATTCTCATTTCTGCAGAGACATTCACTCTTGTGGAAGGAGACTTTTTCAAAATTGAATTCTGACTGTGAGAAATGATGCTTGATTAATTATGTGGTTTATGTAGCTGGTTGTGTATGCTTAGCAAGCCAGATTATTGTGGAAAGTTACTGTTTAACCCAACTGAGGCATTAAACCGACCACTTTATGTCCATGTACAGCTGCAAAACAGCTCTCACTGGTTTGCTTATTTTATCCTTTGTCCTGCTCAGGTTTAGGTTTTGCCTGGGACGTAGTATGCCTGACAAAAAATAAGTTGCCTTTTTTGTGGTCAGTCAAAATTGTACACATTAATTTATGGAAATAAAATCGTTGTTGATGTAATGCTAGTAAGTGAGCGCAGATCTCTGAGAAAGGTTCTACACAAAGGCAATACACACACAGAAGATAAAAGGATAAGAAAAGATAACAAAAGATAAAAAGATAAGAAAAGATAAAAGATAAAAACTCAATCATGACTTAATTTTCTAGGGAACAATGGAGTGTCTCAAAAAAAAAAAAAAAAAAAGATACCTCTGTTGTAAATATACAAATTCACTTCTTACAGAAGTGACACAATAGTCTCTAATACTATAACCTCTTTGTAGAGGGCTGTTTGATTTTCTTTTTTTTTTTTTTTTTTCCCTGCTACTTGACTTGGTAGTTAATGTAGTTGATGATACAGAAAAACTACCATTCTGCTGGCATTATTCAACAAAATCATTATTTATGATAAGAAGAAAATAGTTTTCTTTCTTTACAGTTGTATTGTTAATTTTTCCGCACCTTTGTCCTTGCCACCTGTGTTACTATTTTTTAGTAATTCTTGCTCGCATGTCCATGGGCACTATGCTGCTAATGATTGGTTGCTCACAGTGAGGATAATTCACTGATTGTATGATGTACAGTATTTACTTAATGCAAGTGAAAAAATTGATAGACTTACAAAATCTTGTATTCTGCCATACCACTGAGGCTGAGAGAAGTCATACTGTATATAATTGGATAGCACTAAATAGGAATACAATTGAAACCAGCAAGACATGAAACAAAATGGAGACAGTTTGCTTGTTTGGGTTTATCCTCTGGCCTCTGTCCATCAGCCCTCTATCTGACCGTGGGTGTCTGCATGAGTTGGTGGCACCTGTGCAGATGGACGTGTGTGTACAGCGTAGCTTGGAGGAGAGCCTAGCTACTGAGGCATACGAGAGGAGGCTCCGCCGTCTGGAGCAGGAAAAATTGGAGCTCAGCCGCAAACTGCAGGGTCAGTCTCTTACAAACTAATCACATAATCTGAGGCATGCTGAATGTTCTAATTATTTATTGACTGTTTTATTAAGCATGTCTAACTGTAGTTTCAGTGAAGTGTACTTTAGCAATTTTATCCCTAGCTCATTCATATTTGCCCTGTTTTTTTTTTTTTTTTTTTTTTTTTTTTAAAAAGAGTCCACTCAGACTGTGCAAGCTCTGCAGCATGCTGGAGATGCTCCTGGCTCTGCTAACAGGGAGTTTGAGATCCGAGGCCTGAAAGAGGAGATTGAGACTCTAAAGAAGCAGATAGCAGGTAACTAAATGTTCCTGTAACATTGGTTATGCCACCTAGTATATTCTTCATGCTATCATTCCTGCCCCTTTAAATGTGCGCCTTTGCATGTTTTTGACTGGTTTGCCACTTTTTCCTGGTTTGTCACTCCTCAGACTCTGGTCAGTTGGAGCAGAAGTTGGAACAGGCCAGTGCAACCCGAAAAGATCTGGAGGAGTCCACCAAACACGTCTGCTCTCTAGAGAAACAAATAAAAACCATGAAGCAGGAGAAGGAGGACATGCAAAAGGTACAGGTTCATGAACAGCCCCTTTTCTGCCCCTTACTCCTAAGTTACTATAAGCGGACTAGGTTTCAGTGCACTGGGCTTCTTTCAGCTCGAAAAGCTGAGAATCTTTGTTGGCCCTTCTTAGGCCTGTCTTTTTTACCAGTACACTGGAGTTTCATTCCGCTGGCGGAATGGCAATCGACTTCTCCGACATTTTCAATCAGTATAACGAATGAATTATTTTATCGCCGCAAGTATGTTGTAATAGTCAGAATACCGTTGGCTTTCTTTGTGTAAAGTGTTGTGACTCTGTGTTTAGCTGCTTGTGAGCAGGATGATGGAAAAGGGGAGTGGTGTGAGCCCCCTGTTGGGCAAGCAAGTCACACTTCTCCACTGTAACATTGATACAGAGATAAAACAGACAGCACAACTAAAGCTTTTATGATTGTAAAACACTGTACACAACTGCCACAATAAAATTACAACATTTAAACACAATATCAGACTTTTATAAATGTAAACTTCCGGTTTTATAAATCATGCACATTTCCATTGTTATATAGTCCATCAGTGCTATTGAAGAAGAAAAAAAAAATGCAAAGTTCCACATTTAGTCAGAGATGTCATCTTTGAAATGCATTAAGGGTTTGAAATTTAGTAATTAGCCATACATTGTAGATACCTTGGCTATGCTGAACAAACCCTGGTATAAATTTTAATAGGTCAGTCTTACTTGATTGACATCCATGTGGATCAATTGTAGAAACTTTTAGCTTTCAAACAAGACCTCACTTGCCAAGATTAACCATTCAGAGACAGAGCAACAAAATTGTGTATTCTCCCCCAACCCCCACTTTTACGCACGCACCTATTGGTTCGGAGCTGTCGATATGCTGGCAGTCAGCAGGTACAGGCCAATCAACTTGTAGCACCAGACTGGTTTGTTGTGCAAGCAACCCTGATGGCTGTTCAGGCCTGGTTGTCCTCCCCCCAAAAGTTAAGTATTGGCATTGGCATTTTTTAGTCTCTACAGCGTTTGCTTCCTCTAATAGTTTACTCTTGGTTTTCGCTCAGCGCGCAATTTATTAACGTCTTAGAGCGATGGCGAGTTTGAGGGTTTTTAGGAGGAAGCCAACATGGACTGAGCTGAGGAGCAAGCATTCCAGCAAGGACTGAACTCGCTTCTTGAAATGTATGTAAGCTGTGTTGCTTTCTATTTTTAGCTTTTGCTTGTATGTTATTTTTTTGCAGGTAGTATGGAAATATATATTTTTTTTTCCTGTGGCATGGCACTCCATTTTTGCAAGTAACATGGCAGGACATTTTTTCACATGTACCATGGCACTGCAGTTTTTTCAGATGTGGTATGGCACTGCATTTTTTCCACATGGAGCATGGAAATGTTTTATGTCTTGCTGTTCGTGTAGTAATAAACAACAGCAAATGCACCAACATGGGCTTTTTGATAGCTAAATATAATTATTATAGAATTATTATTATATAAATATAATAGCCAATTTATCATTTACTAAAGGGGATTTTGGGTACTTTATTGTACTTTGCAGTAGAAATAGAAGAAGAAAATGCTCCTGATCCACCTCAGACTTCTTTTGAGGCTTCCTCCCCAACACCCACATGGAGCTTTCCATTGCAAAACTCACAGATCCAACTACCTCTCCCCTAGAGAAGCCAGAGAAGAGGCAGCACTTGTGTCAACCATTTGAGCCGTTAGGAAAGCCAGTGCTCCTGCGCCTGCAGCACAACCTGAACAGGACAGGTGGCTCAGTATTAACGAGGATGACTTTTCTCCTGCCCACACTCCTGGAGTACAGCTTGATAGCCACCAGCAGCACATGAGCTGTCCCAGTTGTTTTTTGATAAAGTCACAGTCAAGAGTCTCTGCAACAACACAAACCTGTATGCAGAGTACAGGCAGAAGAAGGGCATGTAGACAAATGGAGTCCTGTTAACTAGCCTGAAGATGCACAAATGCACAAAGGCCTAGTCTTTTACTGTGACCTACTAAAGGCTTGTAAAGCCATCTAGCATTTGAGATTTGTGGAGAAAGGATAAACTCCATACTTTACTATTTCCATCCTCTGTCATGGCAGGCTACAGATTTGAGGCCATATTCTGGAACCTGCACATGAGCAGTGTAAACAATAAACAGCAGAATGACCGGCTAAAAGGCACCACTGGTTGTGATTGGCTCTTTCGTGTGAAGCACCTCAGGAAGCAGCTCTTAGTGACATGCAGGGCATTCTACCAGCCTCAGCAGAACCTGGCCATTGATGAAAGAATGGTAGTCACAAGGTCTAGAATTATGGATTTTGGGAGTGATGAAGCCACAAGTTCAGAGTGTCTGAGCTAGGGGAGGCTTCAGCTGGCAGTGAAGTGTCACACGTGGTAGACAAGAGGCCATGCTATCCAGTGACTACTGTAGATACCTCAACCTCTGCCAAAAGACAAAGCCCTAGCTGGGAGAAAACATTGTGTACTCTGCCTTCAAAGTTAGAAGTACAGCAAGACTGTTTACAAATGCAGGTCCTGCGATGTGTCCTTGTGTACTAGTGGACCGTCTTTGTTTCACTGAGTGGTGGTGATGTCAAGGACAACCAAGCTCAGTGACTAGACTCTGACTCTTGAATTTTTTTTTATTCAGGTTTTTTTTTTTTTGCACTGTTCTTCATGTTTTGTGTTTAATAGTTTATATTTTGCACTTACATATTTGTTGTAAATAGTTATATTGCCTCTTAAAATCCAACCCCACGTCCATGTCATAGGAGATGGGAACAGCACCTTCTGCATGCCTATATTACATATGTGGCAGTGCTAACAGGGCTCTGGTGGTGATTTCAATAAAGGCTAAATGAGATGATTAAGTTTCAAACTTATTATTTGTGAAATTGGACATTTTGTAACTAAGAGTTTCATGCTACTGCCAGTGGTTATTTTATTATGTGCCATTTGAAGGCTTTTTTTTTTTTTGTGTCATTTGTTGGAGGTTTGTGCCATATGGACATGTTCTTCCGTGCCATTTTTTAGCAATGCTTGCTATTTCTAGAAGCTGTGTGCTATTTTTGGAGGCTTTGCGTCATTTTTAGAGGCTTTGTGCCATTTGGAGATGTTTTTGCCTCTGTTTGGATAACCTTACACAGAATTTTAGTGGTTGAAGGTAACTACTTCAAATTTTTTATGCTTAGGGCCAAGCACTTGGTGCATCTCAGAGAGCAGGAATTTACTTTGAAGGTATAAAGATTTGTGTGAAAAACCCAACCATTTTGTTTTTTTTGGAACTTTTCTCTAAATATATTGCCCCTAGTTTGTTAGGGAAAAACAGAAATACTTATGAACTGCAAATTCTTAAAGCCCTGAGTGTCCGCTTTCATTTGAGCCATTAACCACTACTGTGGAGTTTGACATGACAAATAAATTCAATGCTGAACATGGGCACCCCCAAAACAGGCGAAAATCAATTTTTTTGGCTTTAATTGTGATATAACTTGTTGCTAGAGCTGTATCTCCTGCCTAACCTCGAGCTGGTGTTTTGTGTAGGAGCTGACTGAGGCTGCAGAGAAGCTGAAGGCTCAGGGGAAGGAGCTGAAGGAGGCGGACAGCCAGAGAAAGCTAGCTATGCACGAGTTCTCGGAGATGAGTGAGCGATTGACAGAGCTGCGCTCTCATAAACAGCGCCTCTCTCGCCAACTACGAGACAAAGAGGAGGAGATGGATGCACTCAACCAGAAGCTGGAGGCCCTGAGGCTGGATTTGCGCAAAGCAGAAAGGACAAGAAAAGAGGTGGGCAGAGCTCTGAGACTGTGACACCCCAGTATTTATCAGATCTGTCAAAAAAGTAATGAGGCTTGCTTGTGGATTTATGTATTTGCTTTAGATGGAAGCCCAGGCCGAGGAGCGTGCTTTGGAAGCCCAGAAAGAGAAGAAGCTGAGGGATCGCAGTGAACAGTACAGCAGACAGCTGGAGGAGGAATTGACGGCAGTGAAGGTTTATAAAACTTACTTGTTTGCGCATACTTGCATCCACTAATCAATATTACCTAAAGGAATGCTCCTTCAGTCTAATCTCTATGTACCAAATCTATTTGTGCAGTTATCTTAAACAGAAATTTAAGCATGTTTCCCTGTACTAAGAAAATAACAGAAAGCTGGATTTAGAACCTCCCTTATAATGGAAGTATAAGGGCAGTTAATAAACATCTGCAGTCCAATGAACAATTATGCTGGAGATTTTTGTAGAATGCCTTCAATAATGTGCAAATTACAGTTTACATGGGTATAATATGTCCTTTTTAGAGATGGGACTTTTTTTAGTCAGTTAGTATTTAAAAGCTGCTTTAATAGCCCTCAGGCTTACATCACAAGTGGGTTTCACTTACTTACTTACATGGGTTTCTGTTTATTTATTTATTTTTTAGTTAAGGGAAATTTGTCAAAATTATTGCTTATCTACCACATTTGTAGAATATAGACATTAGGCTGAAAAAAACTGGAGTGTTTTCTTGACTGAGAACTGGGTGTCTAATTTGTGCTTTGTGTTTTGGAATAGCAAAAGCAGGCTGGTCGCTCCCCAGCTACCGGAGCCCCTGAACAGCACCAGGAGCTCACTAAGCTGCGGGCTGATCTGGAGAAGAAGACGGTATTTTATGAGGAGGAGCTGTCTCGCCGCAATGTCCAACATGCCAATGAGCTGAAAAGCCTGAAAAAGGAGCTCCGTGATGCTGATGCACAACATCTTTCTTTAAACAAAGAAATAATGATGTTAAAAGACAAGCTGGAGAAGACCCGCAGAGAAAGGTACAGCATGTTGTCAAAATGTGCACATTTATTTGTTATTTTTCTGTGTATTTTGTGATTGATGCAGTCAAAGATGTTTTCCTTATAGAAACAATTAGTGTGCTTAAAGGGTTAATAAATGTTATCTCCTCACCCCCACAGTCAGAGCGAACGAGAGGAGTTTGAGACGGACTACAAACAAAAGTATGAGAGGGAAAGAGTGCTGCTGATGGAAGAGAACAAGAAACTCTCCAGCGAATTAGATAACGTGAGCATTCTGCTTTTGTCTGTCTGCCCCATTGTTGTTCTTTCTGTCTTACAAATACACACAGACACATACTCACACCTATCTCATCTTACTTCCTGTACATCTAGCTCATATTACCCAAGTTTAAATTCAGGACTTTATGTTCTCTTTTCATGGTTATGTTGAACAAGGGTGAGATCAGAAGTGTGACTGGTTTTAGTGCTAGACTGTTGAGGGCAGCCAGATAATCAAAAGTGTTCTTGAGCATCATGCCATTTTCTAGACGTTCCAGGCAGGCAAAGCGCCTACTGGGACACATGGAAAGCTTTACAGACAGCCTGTATACTCAGACAGGACATTCTGGCATCAGGAAGTTTGGCTGCTTTAGCAACAAAAGACCAAAGGCTTTGAGAGAGCTAGAGCAGAATGTCTTGCCTTATAAGTTCCCACAAATGGTGTCCCCTTACCCCAGCAATGGTTGTATGTCTTATCACAGGTTTTCTCAAATCAAACAGCCTGGTTCACTACAGCAGGCCTCCCAGAAAAACAGAATGTAGTCTTGGTCCATGTTGATCTGGGAAGTAAAAAAAAAAATACAATTGAGATGCATTATGCTTCTTTGGAAAAGCTGACATTTTGAGTTTCCGTGGTTTTGTAATATACAGAAATTATCCAACCTTTTTGAAACTTTAAAAAACATTAGTGGAGCTCTTGGTTGAATAAGGCAAGAACAGCACCCCTTTGTGAAGATATACTTTCGATGCTTTGAACTAAATATGTGCAGCTGTCAGAATGTTCTTGGAAAGTCAGTCAGTAGCATCCGGCATTTGTAAGCAGAAAGAACACAAATATGAAAAGTGGAATTTGAGAAACATGAGCAGCCTGCTCTCACTGCAGGGGTTTGTTGCTCCTGTCGTAGTGCACTGAATACATGAAATGTTTGAAATAATCAGTCCATAATCTCAGTGTGGTTGGATGCTTCACTGGCACTTGAAATAAACACAGAATCCTCTAAATTCCTACGTCAGCAAACCAACATGTTTACAACAGATAGGCAGAGCTGTGTCTGCACAGATTGGGTCATGTTTATAAATGAACCCACTGCTGGTAGAGGGGGCTTAGGGGAGCAGCTGTGCAGAATATCAGTGACAATGAGGTTTTGTATACTGCTGTGCTCACCTTACGCCCTCTGTGACACTGCTTATATTAACATTTTATTATTCTCTTATGGGAGGTATTCTTCTCTGAGCAGGTTGTGTTGTGGATTATTTACTGTATGCAGGAACTCTGACTGATAGGGCATGGATTTACTAATTGAGTCCTAGTGGTCCACATGGGGTTTAAACTAAATTTATGAGGCCGTTTAGTAGATGTAATAGAAACCAGACAGTAGTCAAATGCTCTCCCAGTTGTGTGTGCATATTCACATTCATTACTCTGGGACTGTGTGTTTTTTGGGCAGTTTTTTAATTCTTTCATTGTATGTACACACACATCCTGGTATTAAACAAAGTTAGTGTGCACAACAGACCTGCCAGCCTTTCCGCTTTTTCCATAGGCGTGATGCATTTTGAGATAAGAGTGCGCTAGTATGAGTTGTCTCTCAAAAATGCAGCAAAAGTGCAGGTTTCTTTTTTTCCCCTAATAAAAGTGGCAGATGTGCCAATCAACGAAGGAATGTGGAATGACTGATAGTTGCATAGGTTTGAAGTCTGACACCCCCAGGAAGCCCCACCTTCCCTCCCCTATCTCACATTAGTAGTCTCTCTTCTCAACTTTGTTTTTCATTAATGTGTAATAAAATCTGTCAGAACATAATATGTATACACAAAATGGAACTGAGCCTGGTTGCTCTTGAAAGGTTTGGCATGTCTTTCTGTTTTTTTCTGGTTTGCAAATGTATCAATAATATGTTGGGAAACACTGGTTATCATTGGTCGCCATAGTTCTAACAATTCACTAAATTTTAAATATGAATTATTATTTGAATAACCCTTATGGGATGGGCAATGTCGTAAAAAAAAGAATTGTAGTACTCCAGGACAAATATAATATAATATTTATGTTTACTAAAAAAAATTGTAGCAATACAGTGCCTTTAAAAAAAAAATACATATATATATAATATACACACAGACACAATATATGAAACTTAGTTTATATATAAACTCTTAAAAAAAAATCCCTTTTTCAGGATACTGTATTTAGTGATAATTTTGTAAAATCCAAATAAACTTTACAGATCTTTATTGGAGAGTGTTTAAAAAATGTTTTCCATGTTTGTTCAATGACCCATAAATTAATGCATATGCACCTGTGGAATGGTCCCTAAGACACTAACAGTTTACAGATGGTAGGCAATTAAGGTCACAGTTACAATAACTTAGGACACTAAAGAGACCTTTCTACTGACTCTCTGAAAAACACCAGAAGAAATATGCCTAGGGTGCCTGTTCACCTGTGAATGTGCCATAGTGATACTGCAGGGAGGCATGAGGACTACAGATGTGGCCAGGGCAATAAACTGCAATGTGAGATGTGTAAGACAGTGCTACAAGGAGACAGGAAGGACAGCTGATTGTCCTCGCAGTGGCAGACCGCGTGTAACAACACCTGCACAGGATCAGTTCATCCGAGCATCACACCCGCGGTGCGATGCAAGCAGCAACAACTGCCTGAGTTACATCAGGAACGCACAATCCCTCCATCAATGCTCAGACTGTCTGCAATAGGCTGAGAGAGGCTGGACTGAGGGCTCGTAGGCCTGTTGTAAGGCAGGTCATAGCAAGACATCACCGGCAACAACATCACCTGTGGGCACAAATCCACCTTCACCGGACCAGACAAG
This sequence comes from Pangasianodon hypophthalmus, assembly GCF_027358585.1. Classification (NCBI taxonomy): domain Eukaryota; kingdom Metazoa; phylum Chordata; class Actinopteri; order Siluriformes; family Pangasiidae; genus Pangasianodon; species Pangasianodon hypophthalmus. The sequence goes on from NC_069719.1 coordinate 12,987,203, forward strand.
ACAGGCGAAAAGTCCTCTTCACTAATGAATCGTGGTTTTGTCTCACCAGGGGTGATGGTCGGACTTGCGTTTATCTTCGAAGGAATGAGCGTTACACCGAGGCCTGTACTCTGGAGTGGGATAGATTCAGAGGTAGAGGGTCCCTCATGGTCCCATGGGGCGGTGTGTCGCAGCATCATTGGACTGAGCTTGTTGTCATTGCAGGCAATCTCAACGCTGTTCCTGCAGGCTCATCCTGACATGACCCTCCAGCATGACAAAGCCACCAGCCATACTGCTCGTTCTTGATTTCCTGCAAGACAGGAAAGTCAGTGTGCTCCCATGGCCAGTGAAGAGCCCAGATCTTAATCCCATTTAGCATGTCTGGGACCTGTTGGATCGGAGGGTGAGGGCTTGGGCCATTCCCCCCAGAAATGTCTGGAAACTTGCATATGCCTTGATGGAAGAGTTATTCACCTCACCTGTTATTGGTTTTAATGTTATGGCTGATCGGAGTGTGTGTGTGTGTGTGTGTGTGTGTGTGAAATTTATTGTTAAAGCGGAAAAGAAAATGTGATTAATGACAGGGGACAATAAAATATACTATAATTCTGCTTCTGTGAGTTGCACTGACAATCCTGTATTACTAATTCACAATCAGGGGTGTCTGTGCAGAACTGGCTGGAAATTTGTATGCCAACCATTGTCTAATACTCTGTAACTGTGACTGTCACATAGATCTGCACAATCAAGTTTTTTTTTTTCCCCCTCATAACACTGTTACCTGATTATTTATGTTCTCAGGATCTTATCCCAATGTCGGTGCGCCATTAGTCGTACTGCTTAATACACAGCATAGTGTTTTGAACACATCCTTGAATTCTCGTCCAAAATATATTACTTGGCACTTGCAGTCATGAGGATGTGACTAAGGATGTACCACAACCTACTTTGCAAAATGTTCTTCTGCAAGTAGTTTGCAATAATATTTTTCTACTGGAGAGGGTGAAATTCAAAAATTTAACATGTAGCAGCTTTTACGTCTATACAAATTATTTAATGAGGGAATGTAATAAAAATGCAATAATCTGTCGAAAAATATATTTTAATGGTCAGTTAATTGTTACTCTAACAGTGGACAATTGGGCAGTGTTATAAAAGAGCTGATTTTACCTGTGATGTTTCATAAAAGTGTATTCCCATTAATCTTAATACCAGTATCATATTATTATATTGCCCAGCTCTAGTAACTCTTTATACCAAAAATTCATCTCTCTCTGTCACACTATTACATGGGGGCATTGCATTAGGTAGAAGTACTGATATTACTTAAAACAGTAATTACTCGGGTATATCTATATGTGGTGGTTATCTCTGTCATTTCTGTGTCTCTAGCTGATGATCTCCTATAAGAAGTTGAACAGCAATCACAAGCAGCTGGAGGAGGAAATGAGAGAGCTGGCTGATAAGAAAGAGAGTGTGGCCCACTGGGAAGCTCAAATCACAGAGATCATACAGTGGTGTGTGACCCAAAAAGCAAGAAAATTCTTTAGTGGCTGACTTACTAGTTCAGCAAATATCTTGTATTACAGTGTATTATAGTATTGACATTATACATAATGTCATAGTGGACATGAGTTGTAGTTAAATTTTTAAACTTTCTTCCATAGGGTGAGTGATGAGAAAGATGCACGGGGCTACCTCCAGGCTCTGGCCTCAAAGATGAATGAGGAGCTGGAGGGCCTGAGGAACACCAGTCTTGGTGCTCGCTCTACGGTAGAGTTTGTTTGTTTGTTTGATTGTTTGTTTGGGCTAAGCTCTTTGACCTCTTAAATGATCTCTTAATATTTAACTATTTGGGAAAAAAAAAACATTTTTCCATGGTAAATTAATGTAAGAAGAAAGATATTTTTGCCAAAGCAGTGACTATGTTTTTATACTGTATTCCTCCATCATGACAGGACATGCCATGGAAGATGCGACGTTTGGCTAAGCTGGACATGTCTGCCCGTCTGGAGCTGCAATCTGCACTGGACTCTGAGATAAAAGCAAAACAAACCATCCAAGATGAGCTCAACAAAGTGAAGGCCGCCAACATGGCCACTGAGTGGTAAAGCTTTTCAGCTACATACTCTAGAGATTATCATGCTGTCTACTGGGATTCTGGATAGAAGCCAAGACACTATTAAATAGAATACAGTATATTTTTATTTCGTACTGTCAGCCAATTGTGGATAAAGTGCATGATTTTGTTCCCAAAATATGATTGTTATTAGTGTAGAAGTCTGGGAGGTATGCACAAATTTCTTCATCATTTGAATGTTGTTTTCCCTCCATCAGCAAACTCCAGGACTCTGAAAAGAGGAACCAGGAGTTACAGGCGGAGATTGAGAGACTGAAACGAGAAACAGAAGAACTACGTTTGTCTAAGGGTAAATTCTCCCAACTTCTTACCACAGATTGTGGTAATCTACATGTTTTGATCTACAGCGTATTGTATGTTTTATTGTAAATCACGTTCTTTGTGTTGCAGGTGTAAAGCACCAAGATTCACAGAACTCCTTCCTTGCATTCCTCGATGCCCCAGCCTCTGCTGTGGAACACTTTGATGTTAGTACTGATAAACTGAACACTTGGGAATGGCATAATAATATGAACATAATACAGTTGGGATATTTAACTGTCAAGGTTCCATATTGGTGTTGCTATTGATGGCTTTTCTTGGGACCTCTACTTATAATCCCAGATGTTTTCTGCTTCCATCTACTTCCCATTCAGGCTTGTTTCTTTCCAAAATGTTTTCAGACATGCCCTATCTGCAGATTTTTTGTCACTTGTCCCTGTATTGACATGATCTATTCTTGATTTTTATTTTTTGTTTATATTGAAGCGATCCCCTGCCTGTGGTCAAGCCAGCAAAGGCAGACATGTAAGCTCCTGGTTTGTCTTGGTGGTACATTGGGTGCAGTGAAATTTTTTTTGTTTTTGTTGTATTCTCACTGACAGTGTGATATTCTCTGTGGCTTTAATGCATGTGTTTACATTCTCGAAATGCATGGATCTGGACTTGCACCTGGACATCGCTGTGATCTGTAGTATTAGGGTCATAACATATGGGTGTGCTCTATACTGATGCTCGGTTTTGTATCTGTGAACTGGGGTGGGGCTCCTTTTTCAGCTTATCTTTAGTTCACATATGTTCCTGGTATAGCCATATTTGTCATGAAGACAAAAAGTGTGGAAACTTACTTTACCCAAGCAGAAAATGCTTTCTATATAATCATAATCAGGATTTCACAATTACCTATAATAGTTTTAATGAGTTCTCTTTTTTATGCAAATAGCATGTATTGTGTGGCATGTATTTTTACCAATGTCGAGGCATGAATGTTTTTTTTTTTTTTTTTTTTTTTTTTGGGGTTCTTTGTATATTTAATGTACACCATAAGGCCAAACATTTGTGGACACCTGACCATCACACACATATATGTTAGTCTTCGCCAAACGGTTCCCACAAATGCTGTAGCATTACAGTTTTCCTTTAGTGGAACTAAGAAGCTCAAGCGTGTTCCAGTGACACATGCCCCTGTGCACAAAGCAAGGTTCATGAAGACGTGGTTTGCAAAGGTTGGAGTGGAAGAACTCGAGTGGCCTGCACAGCCATGCTCCAAAATCTAGTGGAAAGCTTTTCCAGAAGATTGGAGGTTATTATAACAGCAAAGGGGGACTAAAGCTGGAATGAGAGGTTCAAAATGCATGAATGGGTGTGATGGTCAGGTGTCCACAAACTGTTGGCCGTATAGTGCATTTTAAAGGCACAATCATGAAATGCATTTTATCTTATATGCATATGCTTATATATCATAATGTTATATGCTTAGTGTATTTTAATCTAAATACAAAACAAGTACTTTGGAATGGAGATTTATTATTGTATTTTTTTCCTTCAGAGCTCTTTGTGTGAAATTAGCGGTTAAATTAGCACAGGTGTTCAAATTAGGTGTTCTGAAACTCATGATTGTGGCTTTAACTTTTTCAAAACTCACAGCTGGTGTGCATCCATAACTTGTCATGTACATTGTTAAAGTTGAGAACATACCATGTAAGCAGCATTTGAATGTATGAAGTGACTATGGATTTGCAATATTTAAGATTTGCCTAGGATTTTTTGCCTAGGAGCTCTAGTACCAACATTGTTGGTAATACAAAACATTATTGTGTGAAGATTTAATTAATTTGGTAATTTTTGTGATTTAGATTTAGCAGAACTTTTATTTATATATACATATCTCCTAGGAAACTCTTAATTAGGGTAAAAATTAAGGTTAGTATTTTACCTTTGTGTCTGACTCATCATCTCTGTCCCTTCAGATTGACTCCATTGACAACTTTAGCTTGTCAAACACACCGTCCCGAGATGATGATCGCAAGTCTCAAGTTGTATCCCACTCTCGTTCTCCTTCCACCACCAGTGACCTGGAGCCTCTAGAGGTGATCTTTACACACATCATGCAACACACACTCATATGTGGAATAGTGAAGCATGATAATTGTGTTTGTGTGCTAATGAATAGCTTTACTCTTCCAGCCGATAGATTATCCCCACAGAGGTACACAGACTCCTACCATGCGATCAGGAGGATACAGCAGCTCTGGGTTTACCACACCTAAGGTATTGACTCCCATTTATTTATTTGTGTACATTAATTATTAAATATACTCCGTATTCTCAAATCAAGTAATAGCACTAAAAAAAAAAGATCATTAAAGTTGGGGCCAGTGATTTCTAACATTTTTGTAATATTTCTCCTCATATTTGGACAGCTGACAGGAAAATATATACTCTGCCTCTGTAACTTACCCAGGTTCTGTAAACAAGAGAAAAACAGTACTAGGAAGCATCTCTTCTATCAATCATGATGCCTTCAAATTCATAAGTTCTCTTGTTTGCAAAAGCGTTCAGGCCTTCTAGCCCATTTTTGATTATCAAAACCACTATCTTCTAAATTAAATTAAATGTACTTTCTTGAATTCTTTGCATTTAGATTTTCTCTTCTCCCTTGCAGCCAAAAGCTCACCAGTTTGTGGTAAAGTCCTTCAATGCCCCCACTAAGTGTAACCAGTGCACTTCTCTGATGGTGGGACTCATCCGACAAGGCTGTATATGCGAAGGTGATATACACTATAACTAATAAAATTTAAAAAAACAACTTAAAAAACTTTGATTGTTTTCAGATTCCATTTACCTGCTCTCTCTGCTTTCCTGCAGTCTGCAACTTCTCATGCCATGTGACATGTGCGGACAAAGCCCCTGCAGTGTGTCCTATTCCACCAGACCAAACGAAAGGTCCACTGGGTATCGACACACAGAAGGGCATTGGCACAGCTTATGAGGGCCATGTTAGGGTAGGAATCTCCGCTTTTTGCTGTCATCACTTCTATAGTTAATTGATTTATTTTCTTTCTGCATTGACTGTGTACTATAAATATATAAGGTGGAGTTTTGTTATAAATCCTCACTGTGTTTATCATTATGATTACTTTTCAGGTGCCTAAGCCAGCAGGGGTGAAGAAAGGCTGGCAGAAGGCCCTTGCTGTTGTGTGTGACTTTAAGTTGTTCCTCTATGAGCTTGCAGAGGGCAAGGTCGCGCAGCCAAGTGTAGTGGTTAGCCAGGTCATCGACATGAGGTCAGTTATTATTGAAACCACTTTCAAATGTGTTATCGTATCTAACTGTCTAACTGAGATTTTGTTGGGAGGAAAAAGGCCCTGTGAGAAAACGCCTTTCTGCTATCCATATTTTATTGTATGGATGGGAGGTAGTATGAGAAGGGTTATTTCCTGACAGGCTTTAGGTGGCTGTTGGAAGATAAGTAAAAGAATATATCTACTTTGCTAAAGGATAATGCATTAATATAAACAACCTAAAAAAACAACTTCGTTGCAGATAAGTGTCGGACAGTATCAAACATTGAGCAGCTTTACAACAAAGTCTTCTTGTGGTCTGTCTAATGACACTTGGATGAAATTTTACCAAGGTGGAAATTACTTAAAAATACAAGCAGCATGATTTTTTGACATTTTTGACATTAAACATCATTTCTCACATGCATGTGACTTTGTCTTGTATTACATATGGCGTGCATTTTTCGCATCGACACGTCGCTTTATAGAAGATATTGTTTATTTGCAGTATTACACTGGTCTTTGGAGAGGCAGGAAGTGTCAGGAGTGTGAGGCCCATGACTATCTCTGCTGACTGATCAAATGATGTAATCTGTAACATCATTTTAGTTTGAAATACAGAGGCTCAATGTTAGATGCTGTTTTGTCTCAGATGTGGAGAGGAATCTTCTGTCAAATATTTGTATTGTCACAACAATTAAACAACAGTTAGACTAGTGAGATCATATCTGGCCATTAAATATCCTGCTGCTGAACTACCCCAAGACCAAATCAGAATCTAGCAATATAAATAGAGATTGTGAACAGACTGTTCTGTTAAGGATACACATAAAGTTCATTTGGAATCTGTATCTGGGGCCATTATAATTGTCTGAAAATTCTCTTCTTTCTGCAGGGATGAGGATTTTTCAGTCAGCTCAGTACTAGCATCCGATGTCATCCATGCCAGTAGGAAGGACATTCCCTGTATTTTCAGGGTGAGTTAAACCCTGGGTTTGTACTTGTTTAGGTTTACTTAAAGCATAATGGATCTTAATGCTAGAGCTACCATTTACAGTTATTTGTACAAATGACTTGTGATAGAGATGTCACAGTTGGGCACTCTGTGCCATGTTATCATAATGTTGTAATATAATTAACGTTAACGTTTTGAGCAGGTACCACAGGCGCTAGAGCAGTTGCCAGGAAAAAATAAACAAATTAATGCATCACTCAGAAGTTGTTTTTAAATACAGTGATTCATTAGTTTAACTGTGAAGCAAACTTTTTTTAATTATTATTTTAGTGTTTATTTTAAGAAATTTACAGATAAGTAATTAGTGACCAAAAACATATGAAAAAAAAAAAAATTTTTATTCATATACAGGTTGTTGTTAGATCATTTTTCACTCTGCATTCTGACACAATGAGTCAGCATAAATTAACTAGAATAAATCACTTGGATTTGACTTTTAAGACATTATGCTAACTTAATCACTAGCCTTCTTTAAGTAGTGAGGCTGAGCGAATTCTTGATCATTTCAGACTTTGTCATCTTTAAACATGCTTTTTTTTTTTTGTCATTGTTACAAGTTATCTTTAAATGTGATTTACATATTAGCCTTTTTTAAATGCATTTCACAAATATGCTTGATGTGAACCTCAGGCAGATGGGAAATGTTATTTTGTATTGGACACGTCAGGTGGTGATGGTAGTTCACAAATTACCTGAGTGAGTGCAATTACCATGAGTGCTGAGACTAGAAAACAAAAAGCTTTTTCACACAGATGTGACATATCATTTCTGAGGTAGCACAGGATTTGTTTGTTCTAGTTTATGCAACGTTTGGCTCTGTTTGGCTCTGTAACCATTCCGTTACAAAATGCTACCTGTTATCTCTCCTTCAGGTTACAGCGTCACAGCTCTCTGCATCCGGCAGTAAAAAATGTTCCATCCTGATCTTGGCTGACAGTGATCAGGAAAAGAATAAGTGGGTGGGACTGCTGAATGAGCTGCACCGTCTCCTAAAGAAGAACAAGTTAAAGGAGCGTGCTGTTTATGTCCCTAAAGAAGCTTATGACAGCAGCCTGCCTCTTATCAAAACCACCCAGTCTGCTGCTATTATAGGTGCTGTGACACAATGACAGAGTAGTAAAAGCACTTTAAGCTCTCTGCAACACTGTAGTACAGAATAACATTCCCACTTATCTTTTTCCTTTTCTTTTTTATTTTAAAAATACAGATCATGAGAGAATAGCCCTGGGCAATGAGGAGGGACTGTATGTTATCCATGTCACCAAAGATGGTAAGCCTTTTGTTGTACTAATGAAAGTTATGTCGTAGTTTACCTTCTTCCTCCTGACCTCTCTCATGTATTTGTTTCTTCATTGTCTCACAGAGATTATCAAGGTAGGGGATAATAAAAAGGTCCACCTGATTGACCTGATTCCCTCTGAGCAGCTGCTAGCTGTCATCTCTGGCCGTAACCGCCATGTTCGCCTTTTCTCCATGGCGGCTCTGGACGATCGGGACACAGACTTCTACAAGCTTCCTGAGACTAAGGGCTGCCAGACATTGGTGTCTGGCACATTGAAGCATGGTGTTCGCCCCTGCCTGTGCGTTGCCATGAAGAGACAGGTAATCTGCTATGAGCTCAACAAGGGTAAAACGCGGTACCGGAAGCTGCGGGAGCTGCAGGTACCCGGAGTGGTGCAGTGGATGGCTCTACATGGGGATAAGCTGTGTGTAGGTTACCAGGCTGGATTCCTACGCTACAGCTTGCAAGGAGATGGGCCTCCCACTAGCCTGCTCCACCCGGAGGACCACACCCTGGCTTTCATAGGGCAGCTGGGCTTGGACGCACTCTGCGCTGTGGAAATTTCCATTAAAGAGTTACTCCTGTGCTTTAGCAGCATTGGAGTTTATGTTGACTGCCAGGGTAGGCGCTCACGCCAGCAGGAGCTGATGTGGCCAGCTGTGCCAACTGCCTGTTGTAAGTGCTGTCAACACTACTAATCTGTCCGAAGATCACTCACTAATGGATTGTGTTTGCAAAGAAATGCATTTACATTTTGTTCTCTGCAGGTTATAATGCACCTTACTTATCAGTGTACAGTGAGAATGCAGTGGATGTGTTTGATGTGAACAGTATGGAGTGGATCCAGACAATTCCTCTGAAAAAGGTAATTATTTAAGGCATGCATGTCGCACAGCTAGTATTCAGAAGAATTGTTTGTTGTTTAGGTAGCTTTATTTATCTAATCACTGTTTATATTTTGTCATAAAAATTAATAACTTACAATTTGTAGTAAGTAAAAGTAACTTGTTAGTATCCTGATGCACTCTGTAACAGATTTGCTTTTGTTGCTTCTTCTGTTGAGGTTCATCCTCTGAACACAGACGGCTCATTGAACCTGCTAGGGCTGGAAACAGTACGGCTAATCTACTTTAAAAATAAAACAGCAGGTATGTGCTGGGTTCCACCCACAACTTTATTTGATATCTATCCCAATTCAAGATAGTTTTGCGGCCCTGCTGGTGTGACTTTTGAGGTGGCGTGTCATGCAGCTTTCTGTAGCTCAAACATGTTTTTCTCCCCATACCAATTAGAGTCTCATATCTTCAGCTATGAACTTACCAATCACCACAGTGATTTCTTTAACCCAGATTGAGTAAGTTGGGAAATGGTGTCTTAAAGCAACAGGAAAAGTGTGTTTGTGTGTATGTTTTCGTCTGTGTCGCCACTGATGCAATGGTATTTCTACCTGCTAGTAACCCAGCATATTAGCTCATGAAAAACAGTGTGCATAGGAGAATGTTTAAGTGTAAAGTTTATTACACTTAATTAAAATAAAACTTATTTTACTATAAAATAGCCTACTTCATTATGCAGTCATTTGAATATATTCACTATGCATATCAAATTGAGACCCTTGTACGGAATGATACAATACAATACGCTCTATTGTATAACACAGTAGACTATATACATGAATGTGCTGTATAATACACATCTGTTGTTTCAGTCACTACGCATGCCCACAAAAGACAAGCCGCCCAGGGAATTGTTGTTTGCTAGTGTAAACACAGGATTACACCACTGATTAGATCTTTAATTATGTAATTTTATAATCAGCACCGGATTACATTTCCTTAGTAATTTAACCAACACTGTTCACTAATTAGGAAGTTAGATGTGGTGATAGTGTCTGTACTGATATTGTCATCTGTTACAGAGGGAGACGAGCTGGTGGTTCCAGAGACATCTAATAACAGCCGGAAGCAGATGGTGCGCAGTATGACAAGCAAACGCAGATTTTCCTTCAGAGTGCCAGAGGAAGAGAGGCTGCAACAACGGAGGTGAAAGAAATTTACAGTATACACCTACCAGCACATACAAATCAGTACTTGGATGCAATTATAAAGAGAACCATTGTTTCTGCATTACACCTGAAGGGTGAAAATTTTGACGTGCGCTCCTCCTCATTGTTTTGATGTATTATTTTCTTTCATGCTTTAGAGAGATGCTTAGAGATCCTGAGATGAGGAATAAGCTGATTTCAAATCCAACCAACTTCAACCATGTTGTTCATATGGGTCCTGGAGATGGGATCCAAATACTTAAAGACCTGCCAATGGTAAGATCAGGGAAAAATTTGTTTACATTGATCATTCCTGCCTCCCATCCCATTTATTTCCATTTTGCCAAAATTCCTAGCACTTTTCTATTTATTATGTATCAATGTCTATTCTTGGTATTTTTGGTACTCTCTTTCCCCTCCCATTATCTGAGTCAGCTGCCATCACTATTCATTTAAGATGTCCATGGCTGCTTTTTCCTCCATTTCTCACTATGTCTGTTCCACTATCCCACTCTCTCACTCTGTCGTCACTCATGCTGTAGCCCGGTTCTCCTCTCCCCTCTCCCTGCCTGAGCCTCATCTCCACCCCCACCAGCTTTGAGCATGTCTATCACATGACTGTCACCTCTGCCGACAACTTCCTATCCCAGGATTTCCCTCTTTCCTCCTACTCCCCATCCCTAAGCTCTGCCCCCGGGACTCCTGCCTCCATCTGCTCTCTGGTAGGACCAGGGACCCTTGCATCATTTATCACCCTCTACATTAAGGCCCTGATTTACAAAGATCTGAAATAACAATTACTAAATTGTGTAAACAACCAGGTAGAGGGCATGTTGTGGGTATTTTAAAATTGCCTGAATAATTGCATGAATGATGTCACAGGTAGTTGTAGAAAACTTGTAATTGAGGTTTCTGCATGTGCTATTCATTTTCAGTAGACATGGCAAGTTTTAATCACAGAAAGGCTCTAAACTGAAGTATAACAATGACTAAAGGTGACAAAATACTGTTAGATGTGGCAAAATACTATGATATGAACATAAAACAAAAGTGTGAAAACAACTAACTTTTGATTGTATTGAAATGCTAAGTATCATAATAACATTAATCGGTTTGCATTGAGACCATTTTGTGTTTTTAGATAGAAACTCCCCAAACTGCATAGTCATTAAGCCAAACATGCAAAATGGATAAGACATAGTAGTTTGTTCATTTAAGACAGTCAATTCTTAGACGTTGTTAGTACATCAGTTGTTTGTAAATCAGAATGTTTTTTGTGGGTGTAATTAGGTTAGCACCTTTACACACAAAACCGTTAGGAAATCAGGGCCCCACTTACCCACACTGGGTTTGATAGTACCTTTCTCAAAAGATTTATTGGGTCTAATGCAGATTTTAAACATGAATGAAAATACACAGCACAATTATTGTTGTATAGGTGATGAACAGAAATTCTGCAGAAAAGTAAACATGCATATACACATAGATATCTTTGACATTATAGCATTTTAATATTTGTCTTTGACATAAGTAATAAATATGTGTAAATCAATACATTCTGATCCCCAAATGTTCTGTGCAGAATGTGCGTCCTCAGGAGAGCCGGGGAGTATTGGGCGGCTCCGTCAGCATCCCCTCCATAAGCAAGGCCAGACCTGAACCGGGCCGCTCCATGAGTGCTAGCAGTGGCCTTGGCACACGTAAGTTCCTGCAGCGGAGCTATATAAGAAAGAATAGAAAGACATATCTTGAAAAAGAGAATAATTGAAAAGGCCCATTAAGAGTTTTCATTCACTTTTTGAATGGACATAAAGCTTGGTCTTTGCCTCATAGGTTCATCCTCGCAGAATGGCAGTGCTCTTAGAAGGGAGTTCTCTAGTGGGAGTTATGGCTCCAGCAAACAACAGGCGATGACCTCACCCTCTGAGGGCTCACTCTCGTCAGGGGGAGGCATGGACTGTGCAGGTGATGCCCCCCTCTCCCAGTTTGACAGAGAGGTGGGTAATAGTACTATGTGGGAGGCCTGGAACACATGTAGTTCACATTTAATGAATACTATAGTTATAATAACTGCTAATCTATCAAGCAGAATACATTTCTTGCCAAATATTTCAGTTGTTGCAAAAAACACTGACAAAAATGACATAAATAGTGCATTTTTATTAGTCTGCATTGCCAAACTAATAAAAGTGCGTAATTTACTTGATTAGTGTGTTTTTATTGTGTGTATGGAATCTCTTAGACTTTCAGAAAGCTGTGACAGGTAAAGTTTTCACACCTAGAGTTCTTTGCTTCATTCTAATCTACACTGGGCAGCAGTGACAGAGGGTGGAGTTGACACTAATCACAGCTAGAATTATATTTGCGCTGAAGCACGGTATTGTTTTTAAGCCATCCATGCTGCATATAGAAAGGTCTAGGCTTTTGTTTCACATCCAGAACCCCCCCTCTTAAAAAAAAAAAAAAAAAAAAAAAAAAAAGGGATCCTGTCCTTTCTTTCCCACGCTATATGCATGTATAGAGTGGCACCATGCCTAGAGAATGAGCCATATTCTTCCACTACAAAAACCATTCGTGCACACACTACACTCTTTTCCACCGCATGTATGTGGACTCCATTATGACATGTGGTCAATGTGTGACTCTCTGTAGTGGAAGGCAGTTTCTCCCACAGGCAAGACCCCTGATGTGAAAAGGACTTTAAGGACCCTGTTTAGTAAGATAAAGGTAACCAGCAGCATTATGTGATACAGCACACCCCCTCCTATGTCCATCCATCTAGCATCAAATCAAACCGTTAGACTAGTGGTGCTCTTTGTTCATATTAAAGATCTTCATGGGTTTATTAAGACCTGAAATCCTGAAGTTCATTGCAGGCCCCCTCCACGCCCCTCCCCTCTCCACCCTACCCCACTGGGTGAGAAATGCTACTTGTGAGCACTGGGTTAACACCACTTTACCTTCTTGTGCAGATGCGCACACATGCCGAGACCTTCCAAGAAAGTCACGAATTGACAGTATGATAAAACATAGATACCAAATAAATACCATTGACCGACAGTAAAGTTTCCTTGGAACATTCTCACAGAGTTCCCTATTCTGAATAAGAGGAAAACTCTGGTTTTGAATAAAGTATGCCACAATATCATGAGCTACCTGAAAACTGACTGGAAATGTGTTCAGAGATGACCGCTGCACTCCCGGCACTGGAGGAGCAAAGTTAACCTTGTAGAAGTCAAGTCAAGCGGGTTTTTATTGTCATTCCTCTATATAGCCTGTATACATTGGAACGAAATTTTGTTTCTCCAGGACCATGGTGCAACACAGAACAGTACGCAAGACTACATAAAGTGCAATACACAACAGTGTGTGATGAGTGCAAGACAATAAATACACCGAACAGAACAAGTATAAACTGTAAACTATTTTGTAGTGTAGCAAAAGGACTTTAAGGACCCTGTTTAGTAAGATAAAGATAACCAGCTTTATCTATTCAATTCAATTCAATTTTATTTGTATAGCGCTTTTAACAATGGGCATTGTCACAAAGCAGCTTTACAGAAATAAATACATTCAAGATATAAATTTTACATGATATGAATTTTTCCCTAATGTGCAAGCCAGAGGTGATGGTGGCAAGGAAAAACTCTGAGACGATACGAGGAAGAAACCTTGAGAGGAACCAGACTCAAAAGGGAACCCATCCTCATCTGGGTGACAACAGATAGTGCAATTATAAATAAATCCCTTCTGTAACTGTATACTACATGGTCAAATAGTGCAATTGTGTAACCAGGAAAATTCATTACAGTTCTCACAAGAAATCTGTTTGTTGAGCTTATCCACTGTTCACTGATAGAGTCTTGAGTGCAAAACTGTTTGTGGCAATTGCAGTCCTAAAGCTATAATAGCAGTTGTAGTACTAAGCCATCATAGCATAACTGTTAATACGAATTGTGGTCCAAAGCCATCTTCATGGTTTTAAGTGGTACCATCCTCAGTAGTCTCAGTGATCTTCAGGCTGTCCATGTTGGGCCATCCTCAGCAGCTGCGAGTGATTTCCGATTGATGAGAACTCCAACCAGAAGTAGGGCATCAGGATGGATCAGGATGGATCAGGCAGGATCCGGAGAGCAGAAGGGGTCAGGATCACTGGTATCACAGGAGTAGCATTTGTAGCGCGGGGGAGAGTATTAGGTATGTTTATTGTCCCGTAATGGATAAGTTCAATATACTTTGCATGCAGAGTGCAAGCAGGGACTCCAGCAAGACTAGTTATGACAGCGGGAGAGCCAGGAGGTAACACAGACGTGAGGGTGCTGTGGGACATAAAGCGGCTGGGCGACAGCATCCAGACATCCCAGTTCACCACAACACACTGTGCCCGTGAACCCTCTGCTCCTTTACTTAAGAAAAAAATATTCACAAAAGGCTTGACTAAATAAATACATTTTCAGCCTAGATTTAAACACTGAGACTGTGTCTGAGCCCCGAACACTAATTGGAAGGCTGTTCCATAACTATGGGTCTTTGTAAGAGAAAGCTCTATCCCCTGCTCTAGCCTTCACTATTCGAGGTACCAAAAATTGCCTGCACCTTTTGGACGAAGTAGGTGTGGCAGATCATAAAAGACCAAAAGTTCACTCATGTACTGTGGCGTGAGACCATTCAGTGCTTTGTAGGTCAAAAGTAGTATTTTATAATCTTTTTATCTGATTTATCTGATAACCAGAATTTGGAGAAGGTGCACGGTGATGCCTGGGTAGCAGCAGTGCAGACTTCCTGAATTGACACACCTCTCAGTAAAGCCTATTTTGAGGAGATTATCCTTATAGAGGGGCATGTCATGGTTGCGGTTGGACTGCCTGTAGGTTATGGTAGTGGTGTCCACCCATTGGACCAGTTTCTGTTTAACTTCTCCATATCTTTCCTCCATAACAGATGTATTGTTGATTTGAACTATAGGGTGTGAACTGGTCATAATAAGAAAGGTTCTGAAGGTCAGTCGAATGGTTAGCAAATTTGAGTGGTATGACCTTCGCCAGGAAATGCAGATTTAACAAAAACGTCACTTAGGAATTATGAGTGGCATTTGCATATAACATGGCAGAGGGTGTCAAATATCTCTGTTAATATGGAACAACAGATTTACTCAGGGAGGAGGTTTCCAAGGAGTTCTGACCATTAGTGAGAGTAGCAGTAGAAACTAAACCTCAGTGGCAATTTTGGGGCCGTGAGCAGGAGCCTAATTGCTAAATTGCAGTGAAGGCAGAAACAGCGGTAGAGGTGGAAATGCACCATGGGTCAGTGTGCCCTGTGCTAGCAGACTGTCCATCTCCACCAGGAAGAACCACAGTCTGAGTACCATACTACAGTGTGGATTTATAACTAACAAGGCTGGCACACGAAGGAAGGCAACCCAACTCAAGCTACTAGCCAATGAGTTCTGAATGGATTCCAGATAAAATGTTTGAAAAATTACACTCAGCTCAGTTGAAGAGGCAACAGGAGATAATAGGAGACTATAGTGTCTGTTAATACTGTTGGAGGCCAGGATACCTCTACTGCCAACTGTAGTCATGAGCTTTTCCTGAGATCCAAGGTATACATGAGCTCTGACATGTTAGCGCAGCAAGTAACAAAAGGGACAGGTGGCTCTATTTCAACAGTTTATATGAAATCCTACATCATACACTTTGTGACTTTGTTGAAGGTCTCGGCATGTGTGTCCAAGAAATTAACCAGGTGATATTCACCAGCCCTGTTGGTTAGGAGAGGTCAGATTAACTACAACAGTTCCTGGTGCTCATAGTGATCTTAAATTGTAGTTCTTCGTGATCTTTAAAAAAAATATCTGACTTTCTCAAATTTCATCGAAAACTTCATTGTCACATTATTTAATCTGGATAATTAGGACCTTATTGTGACCCAGTCTTAGGGTGACATGAACTGAAATCATGAAGGTTTTTTCGGGGTGCTGATACTTTGAAATGCATTTAGCTCAAGTAATGTCATATCTTGGCATTGAAATTCTTATTCTGTCTGGGTCTGTATTATACCTGTGAAGATCTCTGGCTGACAGCACTTCCTTTGGATTGAATAGCAGCCCTCTGTAAGAATGTACTGTTTTGAAGTTACATGCCCAACAAATGGAGCTGACTGGCATTGCTACTGGCTTAAGTGTACTGTCTTGATGCCAACAGCACCAGATCCTGATGTCTTTCTGCTGCAAACTGTTAGAATTTTATTACAGCCTCACTTTATAGTTTTTTAGGTGTGTTATCAACCACATACGTAGGCTCCATGTGTACCAGCAAGTGATTTTCTTTTTTTCTTTTCTTTTCTTTTTTTGTGAAGACTGAACTGTGCAATTTAAATTTTACTAAAAATGTTGAGGTTCAGCAAAAATCTTTTTGGGCATTTGTGTGAACATTCTCTTTCATATCTTTAGGATTCTGATTCACCAAGACATTCTACAGCCTCCAACAGCTCTAACCTGAGCAGTCCACCAAGTCCATCATCACCACATAAGAGCAAGTCCCTCTCTCTGGAGCGCAGCGAGCAGGCAGGCTGGGAGTCTTGAGGGCAGTACCAGGCATTCATCCCACTCATACTGCTCTCTGTAACCCTCTCTAGAGCATCAGGTTCCCTCAAACCTATGGTTTAAAAAAAAAAAAAAAAAAAAAAAAAAAAAAAGACAAGCAGCAATGACTCTCAAGGAACTTGATATACTACATTTGGGGTGGTGTGTCAATAGGCCCTATATTTGTTGTGCATGTGTGTGAATGAGTTCACAAACACAATTGCAAAAACAGTCCAGTATGCACATTTGATTACTGCTTTTTTAAGCCATGCTTTGGCTTAAAAATCATAAACATTTCCAGTAGTTACTATCTACTGGGGTGAAAAAGTGAAATGTTTTTTTTAACCAATTACAAAGGTTTTATCTGCCAGTGACACAATTATATTAAATTCACACTTTAAGAATAATGTAAATGGCTATATTCCCTGTCAAAAAATGCTTTTACAACACTAAATACAGTTGAGTCACCCTTTGCTTAAGAACAAGGTGAATACGGAGCATGATTAGAAGTTGTCAGTGCTTAGTAACCAATTAATGCTTAAAAACATTTATAACATGGAGACAAGATTGTTCCCAGCCTCAGCACTAGATTTAAACTGACCTCGGCACTCAGGTGCCATGCAGCTCTTTCATATGTAAAGCTCAGAATACGGTAGAAATGAATGAATTAAATAATGTACATAGGATTTAAGTAGAGTATAATATATTATGAAAAATAACACTATTGTGAAAAGTGACTTGGCTTGGAGAGTGCTACTTTCTTTTGACTTTGTGAGTCAAAGTTTTTAAACATTAATATGCAGCCACAATTAATTGAACAATTTTAGCTTTACTTTATTAGAATATCCACAAGTGTCTATAGATCCACTGAATCTGCCTGGATTTTATTAGGGAAATATGTTAAATATTATGTCCAAATGTAATGACAAACACCAGGCACATGCATGCACACACAGATAGATGTGTAGGATTACACACGAGACCATAATACCATAGAAACACAATCTCTCAGTCACATATTCTTTGTGGTGAATGTATCAAAAACTTATTGCAGCTGCCGCCTTCTTCCTCTCCTTGCCTACTTTAGTGTGCTTCATGGTTCCTTTACTGTAGCAATAATGCTGTTTCCAAAGACTCTTTTGTTAATTGTTTTTACTGTTTGTCTAATTTTATTTTTATGTTATGTTTGGTTTGTTTTAATGAGTGTTTTTATGACTTCCATGACTCAAAACATGAAACCAAACTTAGCGTGGGTGTGGATGTACATGTAAAGTATAATCTGTATGTTATCACGGGTTTGATGACACTAAAGTCACTGTTGTGTGACACAAAACATAATCCAGTTAAGCTTTAGAGTGCTTCTCCCAATCAGGGAGCATTCAAGGGCTTGAACTCATTCACTGGTGCATTTATCTGTTGCCTCTACTTTTGTTACTTTCTGTAGCCAGTAATAACACAGTCGGGACAGGGCGGGAGGAAGGGGGGTTAGTTTTATTCCTGTTGATGGCAAGGTGTGAAATTAACTATTAATTAACGATAATGTTAAGAGTTCAGAGATAGTACATAGTTAGACTATCAAGCACCCCTGGATCTTTGTACCTCAAATTTATGAGGCAAGCCATTAATTATAGTTCACTTTCAAGCAGAACAAGCTTTCTGTACTATATTGCTCATTCCTTGCATTTTTTTGGATTTATATGCATCTTGTTTTGTCAAAAGAAGACCTAAATCATGCAAATAAGTTAAAGCTTCCGGCGTATTTTTGTGATTATTCCTTTTAAGATCTTTCTAGGGTCCACTAATTCATGCTATTTGGAGCAATCCATACCTTACCCAAATTCCAGATTTCAAGATTTGTTTACAGGGGCAAGAAATGAGTTTTCAATGTAAAAGCACACCTTTGCATATGAAGTTAACAAAATTGTATTTACATAAAGTGTAAATATAGACTTGATAAAATGGTCACTATTCTTGTCAGCATATTGTCACAGCTCTATGACAGCATTGTATCTCCTCAGCTAGTATTTAAGGGATTTACATGATTTGACATGATTATAAACTTCACTATGCCTTTTATCCACATTGCTTTTATTAACTCCAGATCTATAAAATGCCTAAAGGACATAATGAGGGAAAACTATCTGAGAGGAAAAACTAATCTAAACAGTCTACACTGGAGTTACAAGATTTTCATGCAACAGTATTTTTGTTTTAATATACTGTTTTGCAAACATGATTGAAATTCACTGTGGACCAGTCTAATAAACTCGGCACATTGTATTCTTATATTAGCAGCTGATTTGCAATGTGTGCTGTTGTTTGGGATCATACTTATGTGGTATTACGTTGTCATATTTATTCCTACTGAATCTAAGCGATCATACTCTATAATATAAGCTTAATGCAGAGTGCGTTTGCCTTGTGGAATTGAGGCTATGATGGATAAAATGTTTATACAAGCATGATGGTATAACAGGAAGCCTGTTTGAGATGTTACTCAGGTATGTTAGAACCAATGATTTATTTTATTAAAATGAGAAATAGAGAGCAGGAGGAGAACACAATCAGACTTTTCTGTCTGTCATTTGGTATTATTTTAGGACTGTTAGTTGTCGTGTAGGCCAACATTAGCGGGAGGTGCCTTAACTGAACTCAGTTTGCATACTGGGTAGTGTAGTATGAATATGGATTAGACTTAAGGGAACTGAGGGGGAAATGAAAACAAAATGAGGGTTTACTCTGCCTTGTATATTACAGCTATTTCATATTACTTTTTTTTTCATTTTTGTTTGTTTTTGTAAGAATATGTACAGTTTTGCATGTCAGGTGTATTCACTTTAAAATTTAAGGCTGGATTTTCCATCTGTTTTTACCATATTTTATTGTTCTGTGTAGTGTGGATGCTTGGGATGTGAACAAGAAGCATACCACACTTTTTTGGCACATGCTTATTTATGGTGGAATGTCATTGAGTTTATATTTAATTAGCCACCATTCTTTTCACATTGAGAACTCATATCTTGACTGATTTATTTCAATAAAATGGGGAATGGTTACATAACCTAATTTACTTCTTCTTTTTTTTTTTTTGACCAGCATTTTTGCATTGATGCTTTACGGGAGAAAATCCTATTGGCCATGTTCCTTTTACATTAAATGTAATAAGTCAGGAAGGACATGATTGGTATGCAGTTTTTGCTGGAGATATGAGGATAATTTAGCCAACTAGTCCATGTTATTGTGATGCAAAATATATGCTGAAGCGCTCACACTTGTCTAAAGCAGAAATGTTAATTAATCTGATTCTTATACTGTACACCAAAGTAAGAGTTACAGAATTTTGTAGCTAGAATTGCTCTGATTTTAAATGTGATGTATACCATTAAATGTAATTAAATCCTATTTTATTAAAATGTTATAAAGTATAAAGGATGTTACTTAACCATACACTGATCAGCCATAACATTAAAACCACCTGCCTGATATAGGGTTGGTCCCCCTTGTGCTGCCAAAACAGTTCTGACCTGTCGAGGCATGCGCTCCAGAAGACCTCTGAAGGTGTGCTGTGGTATGTGGCACCAAGACATTAGCAGCAGATCCTTTAAGTTCTGCAAGTAACGAGGTGGGGCCTCCATGGATCAGACTTGTTTGTCCAGCACATCCCACAGACTCTTAATCGAATTGAGATCTGGGGGATTTGGAGGCCAAGTCAACACCTTGAACTATTTGTCATGTACCTCACACCATTCCTGAACAATTTTTGCAGTGTGACAAAGCACATTATCCTGCCGAAAGAGGCCACTGCCATTAGGGAATACCGTTGACATGAAGGAGTGTCTGCAACAATGTGTAGGTAGGTGGTACATGTGAAAGTAACATCCACATGAATGCCAGGACCCAAGGTTTCCCAGAAGAACACTGCCCAGAGCATCACACTACCTCCGCCGGCTTGCCTTCTTCCCATAGTGCATCCTGGTGCCATCTTTTCCCCAGGTAAGCGATGCACACGCACCTGGTCATTCACATGATATATATATATATATAAAAGAAAATGTGATTCATCTGACCAGGCCACCTTCTTCCATTGCTCCATGGTCCAGTTCTGATGCTCACATGCCCACTGTAGTTAGTTAGTCAGTCAGTCACATTTATTTATAAAGCACATTTAAAAGCAACAACCAGCTGAAGGCGTGAGACGGAAGATTAACTCCCATATGAAGTGCACTGCAATAGTCAAGTCTCGATGAAATAAAAGGATGTATCACAGTCTCCAAATCATTAAAAGTTAGAATGATTGCCAAATTAAAAAACATTTTAAGTTGATAAAAACTGCGTTTGACAACAGAATTAATTTGACTGTCAAAATTTATAGCCAAATCAAAGATGACACCTAAGTTTTTGACTTGTGAATGTAAGTTGGAGGATAAAGGTCCCAAGTTACTATTTACCATAGTAAAAGAGTCAGGGGGGCCAAAAACTTAGCCACCATCCAACTTTTAATATCCTCAAGACAGTCAAAAAGAGACTGTAAAGCAAAGACATCATTAGGTTCCATTGGAAGATAA
This sequence comes from Pangasianodon hypophthalmus, assembly GCF_027358585.1. Classification (NCBI taxonomy): domain Eukaryota; kingdom Metazoa; phylum Chordata; class Actinopteri; order Siluriformes; family Pangasiidae; genus Pangasianodon; species Pangasianodon hypophthalmus. The sequence continues at coordinate 13,008,356 of NC_069719.1, forward strand.
AGCTGGGTGTTGTCAGCATAACAACGATACAAGATGTTATATTTCTGAAAAATAGCCCCCAAAGGGAGCATATATAAAGAAAATACAACAGGGCCTAAAATGGTGCCTTGAGGTACTCCATAGGTGATAGGAGCGATTCAAGCGAGGAGAAATTCTATCCTTCAGGTAAGAAGCAAAACAAATTAAGTGCACTGCCCTGAATTCCAACCCACTGCCATAAACACTTCAGAAGAATGGTATGTTTGCTTGTATCAAAAGCTGCGCAAAGATCCAGCAAAACTAGAATACCACACTTCCCCAAGCTCACAAATAACAATAAATCATTTGTCACTTTCAGGAGGGCAGACTCAGTACTATATTTTTTTCTGAAACCTGACTGATATTTGTCTTAATAGATGATTTTTACTTTTTTAAAGAGGAAAGCTGAGATGGGCCGATAATTATTTAAATCTAAAGGATCTAGATTTGTCTCTTTAAGAAAGGGCAGTATTTAAAACTGGATGGGACAGTACCATTAATTAGGCAGCTGTTTACTATAGACAGTATACTGGGGCTGATTGTGTCGCAAGAAGATGAGGAGGGACAACATCCGTAGAGCAGGAAGTAGACTTCACCTGACAGTCAATATCTAGAAAATGAGAAAGTGATACCGGCGCAAATTTGCCTTCAGTGAGCCTTGGGCGCCCATGACCCAGTCGCCAGGTCACCGGTTGTTCTTCCTTGGACCACTTTTGATAGGTATTAACCACTGCATACCGGGAACACCCCACAAGACATGCTATTTTGTAGATGCTCAGACCCAGTTGTCTAGCCATCACAATTTGGCCCTTGTCAGAGTTGCTCAGATCCTTATGCTTGCCCATTCTTCCTGCTTCCAACACATCAGCTTCGAGAACTGACTGTTCACTTGCTTCCTAACATATCCCACCCCATGACAGGTGCCACTGGAATGAGAAAACCAATGTTATTCACTTCACCTGTCGGTTTAAATGTTATGGCTGATTGGTGTATACTAGTGTATACTACAGAGAGAATTGTGATTTCTGCATTTAACATGATGCCAAGAATCCAACTACATCTGAGAATTCATGCAAGATACTTTTGAAACATTCCTCCATGGGTTTGAACAGAATAGGAAAAAAAAAAACCACAAAACAGCATTCATAAGCAATTTTATTTCTTTATAAAAAAAATGATATATGATAAAATGATAAAAAATTTGCAAGACCCTAAAACTGAAAAGAATATCTACACACATTCAACAGCTAGCCATAGTTAAAGTGCTAAATCTTCCTCCTTCTACAAAAATCTGCAGTCTCTATAGTATAGACAAAAGCTGATCACGAAGCACTGAGAGTACTTTGGAGACTGAAGGCAAAGAAACTAGAGAAGCAGTAGTAGCTGTTAAAGCGTGGTCATTTTAGGTCAACAGTCACATTTTCAGGCACTAAATACCACAAAGATAATTCACTTTTCCAACAGGTAAACAAAAGCACTCAGCATAATCATCCAGACATCTGGATTTAGCTACAATTTAACAAAATTATGACTTGGTGCAGCTGAATTAAAAAACCAGAAACTTCAAATAATACAAATATATTCATAAATTGATATAAATAATATGTATTAAATTCTGAATTCTGTACCAGAGAAGCTTCTGGAGGCAGAAATATTTTACAGTGTTGCACATTTACATGCTTACAGTAGGAGCACACATTGCATACTCGAGTGACCAACAGAAATGTCAGGCAGAATTAGTGTTTTCAAAGCTTTTTGCATATAGCGTTCAGACTGGAGCACATTTATCTACCAGAAGCAGTAACCACGCACTTCTGCACTGTTGTGGTGCCACTTGCTTCAGTGAAGCACAATTTTCTGGTTCAAGTTGTGTTTACCCCGCTTGCCACTGGCAGCATGTCATCAGTAGTGTGCACAAAATACATTTACACATGTACCTCTGTAAATGTTTTCTTTCCTATGACTTTACAGGCCTGTGGTAAAACAAATGCATTGTGGAAACGCTGCACTTTGCCAGTCGCGCCACTCTGCTTATAAAGCTGGCTCAAAATATAATAATTAACAGGACAGCAATCACAGGTTAAATGTTTAGTGTGATCTGAGGCAGGTAGAGGATCTCTGGGCTAATGAGGTAGGCTGATGCAGCACGGAATGGTTCATCTGGTGGAAGTAAGGTTTTCGGGTATGTGGTTTTTGAGGAGTACTGTAATAAATGTACAGAAACATACATTAGCTCTTGTGATGTGTGAGTAAATCCTTTCTCCTTTCTCCATCCTTATCTTGTATATGTAATTGCTTACCAGAGGCACGTAACTGCCAAGTACAGTCACATTTGTCTTAATTCCCCTTTCATCTTTATGCTTGGCTTTGAGTGCTTGATCACGAAGAAGGCTAAGATGTAAAAGATCCTCACGGAATGGAATCTGGAGCTGCTCTGACGAGCTGCTTAGAGCCGTGGAGACGATCACGCGAGAAAAAGCTGCAAGCCAGCAAGTAAGACACTGTGTCTCTAGGAGTGTACAGCTGCAGGCTGCCTGTTTTTTTACTGCCTTAACTGTGAGAAACATGTCTGCAGCCCCTCAGCAGGGGGCAGAGTAATGCTGTATTACTTTACTCACTTGCCCCATCACTCGCCATGAACTTCACAGTATCTTACAAAGGTGTATGGTGTACCACAGGCAGTGTGGACCGACACACTTTCCCACAAAGGCTCTTCTGTACATGTAAAATACATAAACCGTGTACCAGCTTGAGTGCAGTCTTCACATTCTTCTGCATTTGCAGAGCAACAAGTCCCTAGTTCCATAGTCCACAGTACGAGTGTTCAGGTTTGAGCTGAGTCGACGCTGAGGGCAGTGTGTGTAAACTGAACTGTCTAGTAATTATGCACTCAATCCATCTTCCTCCACCACACGGTTCATGCTGGAGCCATGTGTTATATTGGTGGGTGGAGGATGGCTTAAGTCCCGTGCGCTGCTGTGCCGTGATTGGCTGTCAAGCCGGTGTAGGCTGCTGTGACACGATAGCTGCTCGTTAAGGCGGGGCATGCTCCCATAGGGCGGGTGTTCCTCCATGCCTCTGTGGCTGGTGGGAGTGTACCTATTAGATGAAAACAACAAGGGGGATGGAGTTCAGTCTTCTTACAAAACACACAGCATGAGATCACTCAGTACTACAGGGTTGAACAGCGAGTACTACAATTTCAGGCATGTTTCAGCTCCTGTCTTGCAGGGTTGCCAGATCTGCACAACAAAGGTATCCCAATGGTGAATAACTCTATACACTCCAATCATGACTAATCATGACAGATGTATTTACAAGGTAACATCATACAGTATATGTGATGGTGCAGTGGCGAAAACATGTAGTTTCCCTAAAAAAGTTCTTTCACTAAGGTCATAAAGAGGTCTTGTATACTTACATACTGTATACAGTTCTGAAAAAAGAATGAATAGTTAGGGCACTACATCGATCCACATAATAAATTCATACAGATAAGATGACCATATACACACTGGTTGTTATGGAGATCACTACCGTGCATGCCAAATTTAGCTTCTAATACCAATGGAAAGCTTTCATCCCCAGCCACATGTCCAATCTTTCAGATAACAAAATTAGTATTCCCACTTTTGTCCTTTCCATAGCTTTTACCATAACATGTTTAGAATGGGCTTAAGCAAGTGTGTATGAGACCAGACCACCTCAAATGGCCACTAATGCATGCTGAATTAAGGGCTGTGTTGGGTGTTTTAATGCTATCATGTATTTGTGAAGAGCTTGGTGTACGGCTTGGGTGTAAGTATATAATTTTATTTGAATCATTGTATAGTTAGATTTAATGTCGGTTGTACTCTGTCTCTCCCTCTGTCTCTCCCTCTGTCTCTCCCTCTGTCTCTCCCTCTGTCTCTCCCTCTGTCTCTCTCAAAAAAAAAAAAAAAAAAAAAAACACAGCTTGTCATTTTGCCGAGACACAGCCAGAGCTGCTGTTATAAAATAATAATGAACACCTTCTAACCAATCGGATTTGAAAAATCAACAGCGCTGTGGTATAAATAGATACAGTTTAAATGCATGCAAAATGCCAAGCCCTCATGCCCTGAATAAAAAAAAACAGCAACACTTCATACTGGGTCTCACCTGCCGTCACGTGAGCGGTGCAGGCTGCCGTGGTAGCTGCTCATCTTGCTGTGGACGCTGCTTGCTTTGCTGCGCACGTCATCTAACATGGCCAGGTGAGTGGAAGAGGCGTGGGTGGACGTGCCCTGTGTGGACGTGCCACGTGACTTGCGGATGACGGGCGTATTGGGGTCACGCAACAGAGCCTGAGCAAAGTCGGGCTCCTGCAGACCCTGGCGGCTGTCATTCACCGTACTGCTGCAGGAGGAGAAAAGATATAAGGAAATATAAGGGGAAGAGTTAAAACGTTATTTGAACAAAACAGAATGGAATGGAACAGAGGTGTAGACCAACAGAGCAAAACAGTAAATAAGCTGCCCGACTTTGTGGTATAGACTGAAATGAAAAAAATTTAGACAGAACCAGAATCATGCAACGTTTACTACAAACAGTTCTTTGAGCACCATGTGATACAGCAGCTATTTAAATGATCTCTCCTAGTTGCTACCTTATAAGCTAAGGCAAAGTTTATCTCAAAAGAATTATGATTATAAGGTTTTAAAAAAGTCAACAGCATACACTCACTGAGCACTTTATTAGGAACACTATAGAGACTCCCTTTGCTCTTTAACTGTCCAATTTTGGTGAGCCTGTGCCCAGTGCAGCCCCAGCGTCCTGTTCTTGGCTGACAGAAGTGAAACCTGTTGTAGCCCATCTGCCTCAAGGTTATTGTGCATTCTGAGATGCTCACTAGAATTGTACAGAGTGATTATGTGAGTTACTGTAGCCTTTCTGTCAGCTTGAACCAGTCTGGCCATTCTCTGTTGACCTCTTTGATCAACAAGGCATTTCCATCTCACTGGGTGTTTTTTCTTTATTGCACCATTCTGAGTAAACTCTATAGACTGTTGTGTGTGAAAATCCCCGGAGATCAGCAGTTATAGAAATACTCAAACCAGCCCATCTGGCACCCTGAATCAAGCCACCATCAAAATCAATGAGATCACTTTTTTTTCCCCATTCTGATGGTTGATGTGAACATTACCAGAAGCTGCTGGCCCATATCTGCTTGGTTTTATGCATTGCACAGCTGCCACATGATTGGCTGATTAGATAATTGCATGAATGAGTAGGTGTACAAGTGTTCCTAATAAACTGATTAGTGAGTATATATTTTTCAACATTTTACTGGGGCTCGGGAGTGTATTATTCAGTTCTTGTGTTGCCAAACCCTGGATTTCTACATACACAAGCTGTCTAAACATGAAGTGAGGCAGAAGTGAGGTGCTCATCTGATAAGAAACTTACTCTTTGCGCCTGCGGCCATGAAGAAAGCTAGCCCACTCAAAGCAGGTCTTCTTACTGCCCACCCAGAACACAGATGGTATGCCAACAACCAACACCATCAGGTACTTCATAATGAACAGAACCAGGTCAGGCCTGCTCGTCTGCTCCACCTACACACACAGACACACACATACACGCGCACACAAATGTTAGGGATGTAACTGAATACAGATACTATTTGGAATGAAGAGCTAATGTGTTTCTAAACATACACACACTGCTAAAAATGATAGTAAGTGGAAATATCTTGAGTATAGGCAAATTTATCTAGTATTTCCAATTATAAGATTATGATAAACAAAATATAAGATTAGTAAACCTACTTCAAGATTTACATTTTCTTATTACTTATCTTTCTATTGGCAGACAATTTTGATCCTTTCTAGAAATAAATACTTAAAATGAGCAAAATTATCTGCCAATAGAACAAGACTACTTCAAGCTTGAAATCAGTAAACAATTACAGAAACAGGTTTAATTTTATATTTGGTTTATTGTAAGCTTATAATAGGAAAGTGAGTGGGAGTGAGTGGGAGGTTTTTACTTTCATGCAGATATGAAGCTCACAGCATGAAGACAAGACCACGTTCACTAACATGAATATCTAGTGTTTATTAGTCAAATATTGTGGGCAGGTGCAATAGTTTAACACAGTTAATATATACCTGCAAATAAACACCTTCTGGTTAAACCCACAGAAGTTTTAAATCCAAATACAGGCACATATTTGGAGCACTAAACAGATATAGAGATTGGTATTGTGTGGTGTTACTTCTCTGTTCTAAGCACTATGAGTGTGCTTATAAAATCCTGTCTCCCACACTTGTGTGCCAGGCACAATGCCTTTAGTAGCTACTTTTCCACAGAAAAACTACTAGTGCTAGATATATGAGGTAAGAGAAGGCATTCCAACCTTCAGAACTACAACCTCTAAAAAAAGTAAATGGCCTTACCCAAGTAGTGTCAAGCAAAAGTAAAGGAACACTAACATTTTAGCTGTGTGAAAATATAACTGTAATGATGACACATCCCCACAAATGAGTGGGATGCACTTCAGATCAAAGATGTTTTGTTCTCATATCCTCTCTTGTGTGTGTGAATGTCAGCTTCTTCAGGATGCACAGCCCAGTGCTCTCAGAAGAGCCACTGTGTGAGCACAAACCCCAACATACACACGTGCACACTCACAGGACTATAGATTAGACTGTATTGGGAGTTCACTAGACAAAAATATAAGGCATTTAGAATGAATTATTTGATAACACAGGGTAAAAGTGAATTCTCAAGAAGAGACGTGCTTCAGTGGAACAGAAAACGAACAAAAAATGAGCAGTGCCCAAGGCGTCAAACATATGAGTGAAGTGTGCTGAAAAAAAATTCACTGATGCATATTAGTACTCATGATGCAGGCTAAATGTAATACTTTCACACTTTCAGGCATTTCTGTGAATTAATTGTTTTCCAAATGATTTTTGGAAATAAAGAAGCACAGCAGCAAATTCATTACAGTAAGATTTCATTCTGTAATAGCAGCTGTTGGAATGTAAGTGACCACAGAGAGCATTTTCTCAATTCACACATATGCTAGAAATCCTCCTGGAGAGCAGAGGGGAAAACACACAGAGTGTGTCTTCAGTCTTCAATGTTATCTCAAACCTAAGTGTGATATGAAACTGCTAAACTCAAACTCAGTGCTCTGATAAGAACCACCGCATACTGAGGCTGGGTTTCTACTGCAGGGCTGAAAGTTTCTGACCACAGAGAGGAACCATTCCCGTAGCATTCCCACTTGCAGCGGTTCACACAGAATGCTTACAAACTGTCCAGCATGGTTCCTTCATTATGATGAGTTTCTGTGTAGGTTATTGGGTGTTGAGTAGCTATAGTATATAGTACATGAGCAGTATACTACTCAAAACTTTTAAATTATTAAAATTTTTAAATTAAAGAAAAAATGGGCATCTCATTTAATGTTAAAACGAAGTAGCACTGACTTGGGTCTCTCTCACAAGGTGCAATATTAAGCACAGTGCATTTGTTTTAATGGCAGCACACACCCAAGCATAAGTTTTTTCATTTATTCATTTATCTTAGGTAACCATTTTATCCTGGTCAGGGTCATAGTGAATCTGGAGTCTATCTTGGACACAACACTGGACAGAAGGTGGGTGAATTCACTGCAGATGGTAGGTCAGTCCATCTCAGGGCTGCCATGTTACTATGTATGGAACAATCATCATTTATCCAAGACCAAGCTCTCTCCTAAGCATTTTTCTCTAACCTGCTACAGAAGCCTATCACACAAAGCAATCAGTAAAGAATGACAAACCTGCACATCAAAGAGAACAAGAGGTTCACACACAGCTCATGCTAATACAACTACACCTATATAAAGCAGAGCTGTTACTTAAAGTAAGTAGCTCAGTGTAGGCAGGGCGGGTTACAGGTTGACAGAGCGTAGGAGTGTATGAAAAGCTTGGCCAGGCAGGAGGAGGAGGAGACAGAATCTATCCTGCACGGGTTGGGCAAGTGAGTGAGAGACTGTGTGAGTTTCTGTGTCACGTGACACTCAGCTTCGGTTGGATCACTGTGTTATTGTGCATTGAGAAAGGCCAAGGGTCTTAGATTACATGGTAACATAAGTGCACAGTGTGTCACTCTGGTGTATCACATCACACCATCCTTTCATTCCAGTCCCAACGTGGACATCTTTTGACAAATGTAGGTCTTGAAATGTTATGCAGATAGTAAAGAGATGTATAAACAGTAAAATGCCCACTGAAATATCAAATCATAAGCAAGCTCTAACTACAGATGTATGAGAGAATAGATTTTTGAAATCCACTGACTAGTTGGTGCTTTGTCTGCACACTCTTTTAAGGGGATACATTATTAAATATAATGTATAATTAGGCTGGCTTAGAGCCATGTGCACCTGACACCAGTCTGAGATATTTTTTTTGGGATTCATAATCAGTAGTCAAGCACAGTCCTTTATTACCCAACACAGATAGACCTATTCATCAAAAATCAATAACTATAACCTTTTATTGCTCCAAATATACTGTGGCCACAGAAGTCTGACACTAATAGATAATGTGAACAGAATGCTGCTCACAGCACGTGACATCCTGTAGGAAATTATTGTTCTTTTGGCAGAAGTTATATACTGCCTAGCTAACATAGTGGTGTAATGTTCACTAACATACATACAGATCTCACCACAGGTCATATCTTAATTTACTACAGAAATTTGTAACATTTTTCACAGTGCTCTTTGCTTGAAATGCTATTCACTTGGGTCTGTAATCATTTGTTTTCAATGTATCGAAACTAATACATTCAACTCAATTCAATTTTATTTGTGTAGTGCTTTTAACAATGGCCATTGTCACAAAGCAACTTTACAGAAATAATTTACATAAATTCAGAATAAACTTATAAATTTATAAATTTGATGCTTTTGGCAATCAAAAGAGTGTCAACACTGCTGTAGTTTGCTAAAGTTGGATACACAGGTTTATTTTTCATGACAGAATGCTGATCTTAACCTACAAGGGGTGTAGCATATGAAAAGGGCTTGCAAAACACATGATGTGCACCAGAGTATATGATAAACAATATTATTATCATCAGCAGTAACTGAAATAATAGATACTACTTGAAAATTGTAGATAAAACACACACTACTCCAAGTTCTCACACTTGTTTTGTCTAAAGCCTCATTTGTGGATGGTATAATATTTGAAGCTACAGCAGCTCTAGGGTGGACTGGTTCTGTTATAAAGTTAATGAGAATAAGATGGCAGTGGTTTTACCTGATAAGGGCAGGGGATGTGATACTCTCTGCAGCGATCCTGTACCCAGGTGGTCTCCCACAATGGACGGTACGCCTGTTCATACAGGTAACAGCCCAACACCGTCAGCAGCGGCACCAGGTAAAGAATGGAGAACACGCCAATACGGATCATGAACTTCACCAACTTGTCCTGGTTCTCTTTCTCTAGAGGGATCTCCATGCGGATCCGGTTTAGGGCCACAATTCCAGCAAGAAGCAGAGACACGCCGACCAGCACATCCAGGCACAGCGGAGCCAGTACAAACCAGCGCAGAGTGTGTACATCGTACAATCCCACAAAGCATACGCCGCTGATGTTATCACCCTCGATCTTATTCATGGCCAGCAGCGCTACAGTCAGCACACCAGGTACACCCCAGGCACTGGCATGAAACAGCAGGGCTTTCTTTTCAATGGCCTCGCTGCCCCACTTGGGCACAGCTGCCAGGAACCAGGTGATTGTGAGGATCACCCACCACACGCTTCCGGCCATGGTGAAGAAGTAGAGCACCATGAAGAGCAGAGTGCAAGCTTTGTTATGGGAGCCCTGAGTCACTGTGGAGGCTTTGAACTGGGCTGGGCTAGCTGCATTACATGCCACACGCTCCTCCAACAGAAAGCCCAGGAAAAAGACCAGCGACACCATCATGTAGCACACAGCGTAGAAGATGATGGGCCGCTCCGGGTAGCGGAAGCGCGTGACATCGATGAGGAATGTAAGAAATGTGAAGAGTGTGGCGGACAAGCAGACGATGGAGATGACGCCGATGAAGTAGCGGGCAAAGGTGAGCTCTTCTCGTCTGAAGTACATGTTGGGACAGGGAGGGGAGCAGTCACGCACACCCAGGAACGTGTAACCCAGCTCAGGCTCAATCTTCAACTCACGAGGACACCAGAAACCATAGTCTCGCTGCACTGTCATGGGCAACTCGTCCGAGGTGTTCATAGTGGTCAGCATGTCTACAGCACGAGGATACGGCTCATCACAGTCTGGGAACCTTGGGTTGGGGGCAAAAAAACTTGACATTGCTGTAAACGCACACAAAGAAATCCTTGTCTGCCTTTTTAGTAATGATATTTTCAGTATTTAAGAAAACATTTGAAGAAAAGTTTGTAAACCTCATGGCGTATGTGTAAAATATTATAAATAATATATTGCCAAGTTGTGCGATGTTCTATGGGTTTCAACTGCATATTGAATATCTTTAGCAGGCTCTCCTCCAAGTGTGAAAAGATGCAGTGGCTTTACATGTGTCTTGGAAGAAGCATTTGTTAGCCTTTGTCCTTTGAGACTGGTAGCTGTTAACTAACTAGGAATAAATAAATAAATAATTTTTAAAATAAATTTTTGAATAAATAAAATATGAAATATATTACTGTAGAAACAAAGTGATTTTCTGGTCTAATTAACTACAGAATTTTATTCACATATAGATTGATCTTCCATGTATGTATTATCATGCCAGGATTTTATAAGACCCAATAACAAAACCTGATTCCTTTACCTGCTGCACTCCATCTCCTCAGGCCACAACACACCAAACATATCCATTAGCTTGTGGCAGTCCCTCTTCGAGTGGATACACAGGCTACGGCAGGGCAGTGACATGCGGCCATACTCCGTACACACAGGGGCATAGAGCGCACACAGGAAAGGCCTCAGGTCTGGAGAACACTGCAGGTTCACCATGGGGTGAAAGAGCTGTGGAGAGAGATGAGTGGAGGATCAAACTCTGCCAACAGCACTGTGACAGAATGACAGTTCTCATAACAGTGTGCTGCATGATGTCAGCGCCACTTCAGTGGAACTAATCAAACCAGCTTGGCAAACATAACTAGGTTTTTTCTATTTTGAAATGAAAAAGGTCAACCGTGCAAGATGATGTGTGCAATATTTCTAAGCCAAGATACAGTATATTAGGTGCAACTGCATCAAACATTCATTCAGCTGAAGACACCACTCTTGAATTTTATAAGAAATCATTATGTCTGCAGAGGTAAACAGAGAAAGGCAGCCATGCAAGTTTTCCCTCAGTACTGTAATCCTATGCCCATTCCTGAGGCTCGCCAGCCTGTGGGTGGCTCTGACTGTGCTTTTGTGTCCCCAAGGAGACCAGTGCATGCTGGGAGACAGAACAGCTGCAGAGCTGGGCATTAACATGTAAATCTCTGGAGAACTGAACAATGCCCTTCCACCTGGGGCCGGCCAATACACATGCACTTCCTGCTGGGGTCTGGCCCTTTATCACTGGCCTGCTGACTGGGGGAAAAGGGACATGGACACACACATGAACAATGTTTTTCCCTGCCTAGTGCTGCATTGAAAGTGTCAGAAGATTTTCAATACTTCAATGGGACAATCAAATAAGTAATCTAACTTTTCAAAATTTTATTTAAATAGACTCACAATGCTGTAGTTTTTTGCCTTTAGACAAGTTAATATGTGCATACTAATTTGACTTGGATGGGAAAAGCAATGCAAGGACATCAGAGAGTACTGAGAGTTTCTATCACAAACAGGCTAATTTGCAAAAGTAATAGTGAATTGTGTGTAGCTTATTTTTATTTTGCCTACTTGTTGTTTAAAACAACAAAGATGTACACCATAAACTAAAATTAAGGAAAGTCAGTGAGGGGCAGGGGGGGATGTAATTGCCAGTAAATATTTTTTTCTGGAACAATAGCTTATCTAATAGATACAGAGTAGTTTTATTAAGTAATGTATGAAGTTATATACAGAGAAACTACATGTACAAAAACAAACAGAAAAAGCGTGATGAATGTGTGATCACGCCATTTGTTGATAATTTTTTCTGCCATAGGATTGTTTTGGTATTGAGAATTGTAATAATATACTTGGACAAGTTTTTAACCATCGTTAGTCTCAGTTCTGTCAGCAGTTTTTTATACAACAAGGAGTGTAATGCACCAAAAACACCTGACCCTAAAATAAAAAAAGTTTGAAAATAACTTTAAAATTCACAGGATAAGAACAAAATGTCACATCAATATTTAAAGGAGCTGATGAAATATTTAGTTTGTCCCCGAAGTGGTGAGATTAAACAGAGATCAAAAGACGATCACAACTTGCTGATTTTTACGCCCACCAGACACAGCTGTGGAAACGGACAGGAGAGTGCTGACTCTTTCGCTCCAGTCATGTAATATTGATTGTGTCATTGCCATGCTGTCTAGCGGTAAAGTCTGTAAGTGCCTTCTGCTTGCCAGGTTGAAATGCTTGAATTACAGGACTGCTGCTGCTGAATGTTTAGTGCTGCCTAAAGCTGAACTACACACTGCATGTGCATTATTCATGGACCTGGGACTGAGGTAGAGCACCAGAGGCATACACAAAACAGCATGACATTTTACAAAACTGATGTTCACTTGTTTGACATGTTCACTTTACAAACATGCAGGTCAGAATACATATGAATTCAAGGTGATGTAACATTTAAAAAAAAATCATAGACTCTCTAAAACATTTCAAAATGTGCCAAACCCACTTCCATTTTGACATTAATGTGTAAAATCTGCTATCTTTCTACTCATGTCGCCAGAACACAAGCAGAACACAGACTGTAAAAGAAGAGAATTGAATGGGGTATTACAGGCATGTCAAGTAGCGTTAATGTTCCCCAGGGTTAATGGATGCATTGAAAGGAAAAAAAAAACAGTGAAACTATTCTTTCTTTTTCAGGCCTGAGGCTGAGATGCTGACATTTACACTAATGTCACAGCCAGATGAAAGATCACACCACGGTGTTTAGTAAATAAAGATTAAAGGTCTTTAACTCTTGAGACTCACAAGGCAAAAACTGCCACTGGAAAACATGAAGAAACAGTCCTCATAGTGCTGCAAATCGGACGATCAAGAGAAGCTCTTCACCATCCATCAACTCAAACACGGGAAAAAGCACATGATTTCAAAATTAAACTGTGCTACATTTAGATGACTGCAGCTTAGGAGATGATCAGGAAACAGAATGTAGCAGTAGCTCTTGTGCACTCTTCAGGCATTTAAAGCGTATTTGGCCTCAATATTTCATGTGTGTCATGGGTGCAATAAGTGTGTGAGTACTACACAGTGTGCGTTCATTCAATCACTAGTTTGTGTGTTATGTGCAGAAACTGGACCCGAGGGGAGAGTGAATAGTGAACATCTCTCCTTCCCCCTAGTCACCCTGTAACTAGCGTGTATCTGTTGACCCTGCCTCCTCCAGAGAGAGGATCCTGTGTGACTGACCGGCTCCGAGAGCTGAAGCCTTACAGACACCAGAGGGCACGTTCAACATACTGGAGCCTTTCATATTCATCAGTCTACAGCAGCCAAGTGATTCTGTCAGAGAGTATTACAGTACAGAATGTGTGTAGTGTGCGTGTGCATGTGTGTGTGTACAGTACTGTGGAAAATCACAGGCACACAGGCAAATAATTAATTTTTTTAGTTTCTATATAATGAAAATCTAATAATTAATGAAATAATATGAATGAATAAAATTGATTATAAAGTGTGTTAACCATTAAAAAACTAAACCAAAAATGTAACTGGCTTTAAAACTGCAAGAATTCTCTACATTGTTTCAGGTATTCAGTTCAGGTACATTGATGTGTAGTTTCAGGTAGAAATCAGCTTTAAGGTTCTAGCAAACATTTTGGATAATTTGCCACAGTTCTTCAGCTGAAATCCCAGACAGCCACCATCATGTTTCTTCTGAAATGTGGTCGGTCCATTATGTAACATTTTAGATTTGTTAATGATGGATGAAATTTTCTATGCAAAATTTTTTAATGTTTTTAGAATGTTCGGAAATCTAAAATTTATCTTTTCCATCACACTGATGCAGAAAACTATATAATCAAAAACGTCTATGACAAAATTTATATGAAATATCGGTAATATGTATTTAAAATAGCCTTCTTCTGTAAAGTAAATGTAAACTAAAACAGAAACAAGACTGATGGAAGTAATTATAATATCCTCCGTGTGAAGGAAATGACAAAAAAATTGTTCTTATGACAAAAGAATGTGAATGAATAATTGAAAAATGGCTCATATTATATTCCTGAAATGCACATGCGAGCACATCATCTAGCTTAATCTCTGTGTCTAAAATGCTAATGGGTAATTAAAACATTGCAGCGTTGGATCTGATTACCCGGCTGCTACGCTAGATAACCCACACTTCGCATGAGGAGTAGCAGGAGAAACGGGGTGGGCTTTTTTGGCAGGAGTGAAAAAGAAAACATTTGTCTCTCACAGATGCCAGCGGCCACTCCTCTTCAAATACTTAAATGGAAGGATTAAGTTCCTGCCTGTTTTCTCATTGTCTAAGCTACAATTTACTTAAAGAATCAATGGAGGTTAGGCCTTCAAGTGTATGACTGCTGCTGGGCTACTCAGGCATGTTTCTGTGTGTGATGTGTAAATACACCCAGCTATTCCAATGGTGTAGTAGAAGGAAATATTCAGGTCAGCTATCAGGTTACAGGTCCTATTTGAGGCTTATAAGTAGAAAGGTGAGAAACAGAAGGTAGAAAAAAGAGGGAAGAATGACATGAAAAAGACAGTGAGAGAGTCAGTACTGCACTCGACTGACAACTGGGGTAATCTCTGAGGTAGATGAATTTGGCTCTGCGTCTGGACCTCTGTCTCTCTTTATCTCTGTCTGTCTCTCTGTCCCTCAAGCTTTCTCAGTGTGCAGCTGGAGATTTGTCCAGTTTGGGTTGCTATTAGTGGAAAAGCCAGTTTGCCAGCTTTCTCAGCAAGCATACTTGTGAAGAAAACTGGGTTCTCCAAGGATTAGCCATTCAAATGACTCTGACTCTATAGACTGACAATATGTCACCTTTCCCCTACTCAGCTGTGTGTGGACCTGTAATAGCCTCTGAATGAGTATCACATACACTTCAGAAAAAAAAAAAACACTGTCAGGAGCAATTTAATTATCCCCAAGTGCATTTTAGAGATCAGATGACAAATTTAACAATCACTTAATCCAGAGGATCTGATGACAGTTCACACATTACAGTGCTTAATAATTTACAGGCTTAATTACAGAATGAAGCTGTTAATTTATTAACGCTAAGTAGTTTAAAGTTTAAGAAAAGTAGACCTCCATGATAAACATATTCGATTACCATTTTTCCAAACAAAAAAAAACAGAACAGAACATGTAACCCCTCAACAGAGTTGCACAGCTTCCTGTCTCTCACTCACTTTATCTCCATGCATATCTATGAAACTGCTCTATAGGTAACACATTTGGCTGGCAATAATTCTTGCTGTTTGTTCCTGTGTAGAATACACAGGCAGAGAAAATGGTAGTGTGTGTTTGAACGACAGCCTCTTCCCTCCAGCTCACTACACTGTCAGGACCTAAGAGTCCAACTCAGTGAAGCATGCACAGATTCTCTGCTTGCTCACATACTCACTCATCTGTTCTCTCGTGGTGCAGCAGTTTTGTCCCGGAGCTGGGAAAACATTTTGCACAGCTCTGTCTTCAATTATCTTCTGGGTGTGGCAAATGCAAACAGTTCTGACACATTCTCCAGGCTACAGTCAGTGTCGGGATGGAAGGTGGATCAGCTGGCAGCATTGAGAACTCTTAAATGAGGGCAGGAAATTAGCAGGGAAATAGCTACATGAGTGACATGGAAACACTGCAGTAACTCTATTAATGGTAAATAAAAAGCAGTGAGCAGGGACAGACACAAAATAAAACACAGCATGTCTGTCCAACCAAGATAAACTTCATCTGCACCAACCAATTGGATCCGGGTTGCCCTCCACACTCTCCCACAATTGTGAAAAGACTGGCAGCCCTGAATAGGTAAAACTGCCCTAGGGGGAATCCATCCACCCATTTTCTGTACCGGTGCACAAGGCAGGGGACACCCTGGACGGAGTGCCAACCCATCACAGGGCACAATCGCACACACACTCACACACCCATTCACTCACTACGGACAATTTAGAGATGCCAATCAGCCTACAACGCATGTCTTTGGACTGGGGGAGGAAACCGGAGTCCAAAGTGGGAATTATTTCCTTAATATTTGTTCTTTTCTCAATCTTAAAGAAGAAAAGGAGAAAGAAGGAATGGCAGCTCCCACACTCTCTCTCTCCCATCATTCAGTCGTCCTTGAATCAGGGGTCTCTTTCTGGCCGTGTCTTTCCTCCACTCCACTTGTCTGAGGGCCACATTCTTCCCCTGCCTTTCCACCAGCCCTGCCATGGCAACCACTGATGCAGAAAAAGGCTGGTTTAAAGAGAGAGTCTTTGATGAGGCCTCATCCTCAGGGGTCGGAGGTCACTGGGAGAAACCACCTCCTGAGAGCAGTACTGCATGTCCTTTTGTCCACTCACAATCATGAGCGGTTTCCATAGTTTCCATAGTTGCCCCCAATAAGCCAAGCTAAGAAGCGGGAACTGCTTGCTTTAGATTGGAGCCTTGTGAAGAAACTAACTGCATGAAAATACCTAACATTAACAACTGAAATTTATGCTATGATATAATTTTTAGCTCTATTAGTGTTACTATAATGTTTGGTTAATTTAAAATTGTTAAGCTTTACCTGGGGAACTTTTACCAGCTAAAGGATGTATCCATTTGCTCCTAACATCAACATCATGATGCACGTACAAAATGCATTTCTGCCTTTTAGTTTCTCAGGTTATAAACCAGTTCTTTGGCCCCTGAGTGACTCTAAAGATCTCCAAATTTATGGTTCATTTAATCAGTTGTTAGAGATAGGAAATGGAGGCCAAGTGACAATTTTACATGATAGGCAAAAGCATTTAAATAATTGCCTGAACACACAGTACATCATGGAGACAGAACAACCTGAGAGTTCCACATTAATTTCAGACCTGCCATGACTGGTTGTTATCTTTCATGAATTCAATAAGTGTGAATTACTAGGCCATGTAAATAACAGTGGAACAGAAAAATAATCTTCTCACACAATTCCAGATTTTAGAGTCATTTAAATTACAAAGGAGGTTAAAGGGGTTGGGGGGGTTTCTGTGTTATCACCTACAAATCCATGCTTTGATAAGAAACTTGTTCCTGCTGTAAATTCACCGGTGAGCTCACACACAGGCCTGTCATTATCAGTCATTCAGAACTCATGTTAGATCTCACAGTTACTGCAACCCAGCTGCAGCCCATAAGCACCACCCTGCAATTACCCAAACACACTTTATTCTCCAGCCTAATCGGTCTCAGGTGGAAATGCTGAGTGAGAATGAAAAACATTTCTCCTTCCTGCTCTTTTCAAAAATTACTATGTGATGTGGAAGGTTCAACGATTAAAAAAATATGGTAGTAATAGCTTTTTTCGCATAAATTCAGTACAATTAAATTTTATTTGTATAGCACTTTTAACAATGGCCATTGTCACAAAGCAGCTTTACAGAAATATATAAGTTCAGGATATAAATTTTGAACTTATAACTTTATAAATTTATCCCTAATGAGCAAGCCAAAGTCGACGGTGGCAAGGAAAAACTCCCTGAGAGGATGTGAAGAAGAAAGCTTGAGAGGAACCAGACTTAACAGTTGCACGCCTGGGTGACAACGAATAGTGCAATTATAAATAATTCCCTTCTATAACTGTGTACTACATGGTCAACAAGTGCAATTGTGTAAACAGGAAATTCATTATAGTTTTCACATGAAGTCTATTTTGCTGAGGTTATCAAATGTTCACTGATCACTTGAGCGCAAAACTGTTCAATTGCAGTCCAAAGCCACCTTTATAGTTTTTAAGTGGTAAAATGTAATCAGTAATCTCATCAATCTTTAGGCTGTCTATGTTGGGCCATCCTCAGCAACAGCAAGTGAATTCCAAGTGTTGAGAACTCCAACCAGAAGCAGGGCATCAGGATGGATCAGGCAGGTCCGGGGAGAAGACGGGGTCAGGATCAGGAGTAGCATAAACCGAAGTCTATCTGAGTATTGACGTTACTTTATGTTGTTCTTATTTTGTGACAAACTACATGAACTTGTAATCAACAGCAAGTCAGTATTGTACCAACAAGAAGCTAAAAATCAGTACTTCTGAAACCCTTGAAACCGTTCAGTGTCAAGCCTTCTGAAGTCAGCAGATAGTTGTCTTAATCTTAGCTGTGTCTGTGTGAAGTGGATAGGGTTCCACCACTAAGCCTGTTGGTTTTGGTGATGGGTCCTGTATGCAGCTCAATATAAACACACAAGATATAGCTAAGCTTTGGTTAATTAATTATTTCATTACTTGTTATACTATGTCCCAAACAAAGAACCTATTCCAACCTGCTTATATCAAAATGTTACTTGTGCTGTTAATGAAGAATGAAAAATTACAGTTTAATACCCTTCAGCCTAAGCAAACAAACAATTATGAAGAGAGATCAAGTCTGATTCAAGCACCTGCTTATTCCTGATCTCCTCTAAACCAAACAGCATAATTATATTCTTTTGCATTAAAGGGGTCATCAGCATCAAAATATTAAGTGTGGCTTTGAGGAAGCTGGTATGATGATTAAACTAGGTATAACTGGAAAGGTCATATTAGAGCTAAGCAATAAGACAGCGATATTGCAATATGTAAAAGTTGAATCAGAACTTGGTTGTCATAATATGGCTGTTTTGCTGGCACTCAGTATCTTTGTACTAACTAACTAACTAACTAACTAAATATTATAATAATCATTGAAGGTCATTAAAATGTCTTTTTTTCAAACAAAAATAACGAGATAAAGCTTATGAAGCAAGAAAGAATACCCTGATCTTCTCGGTCAGTGGCTCTGTTAAAAATTCACATCAAGTCAAAAAAAAAGGTACCCCTATGGAGTTTGTGATATGTATGCTGCACTCATCAACTTAGTTATTTTATCAAACATGCTTATCTTATCTGGCATATATCAATGTCACAGAGCTTTTGTAAATGAGCCACCATTGAGTTAAAGCAGATTTGGTTTTATGTACATGTGTATTTTCTTTTTAATGTGTACTATTATTTTACTTGTTCATTATTATCTGTCTAGTGTCCATGATGGCTCAGTACCTGTTATAATTACTACTGTATGGGTTCTTTTGTGTGTTTGAGTTCTGTTAATGTTTCTTTGCTTAAAACACTAATAAAAATCTTCCTGAAAATCTCGCTGAGTATCAAGATGATATTTTGCCTTATTCTCTACACCATTCTCAGTTTCAAATAGGCAAATGCAAGGAGCAAGAGCGGATACTCCCTGCTCCTATTAACACTGCATGGTGCTGTGCTGGCAGAGGAGGGGGGAGGGTCTGATTTACAGGACTGGCTCTGGTTTCTCAGCACACAGAACATCCCGAGAGTAATGTAATACAAATCCAGGGGGAATAGTGAATCCTTGTGACAGATGGGCAGACGGTGACATGCCGGCACCCCACAATGCAGTAGGGCCCACATAACCAGCTATCGGCTGACAGTGGACACTCTGCTGTGTTTTTAGAGAGCTGCACAGGCACCAGCACTCTCTGCTGTGCTCTCTACTGTGACCACAGTAATGGGAGGAAGAGGATCATTCAGCACCTCCAATCAATCCATCCATTGTAGGCCTTAGCAGATTATGAGGCTGTTAGCAGTGGTGAACAATGTTGGCTGACAGCATTATTTCCTCCCACCATATCCGGAATAAAGCATCCTTCGATGTTTTGCTCTTGAGCCAAGCACAAGATGGCAGGGAGCAAGCAGCACAAAGTACTTTATTGCTTCCTCTGTGTGTATGCTCTTTAACCTTTCTACTACTTCAGGTCTAAGATCTAGGTTAGGAATTCATAGAATCATGTTCTGTAATGAACCAATCCTTAAATGTACTGCTTTTTTTTTTTTTTTTAGCACAAATACATAAAAAGGGGAGTCTGTCCATATTGCATAGTCACTTCAACATGCACTGTTATGCTAAGTACTCACCCACTGCACCACTATTAACCACCTGATGAATTAACATTATATTTCACATATTCTCAATAATTTACAAGTAAAGAGATATTTAGAAAATAAGCAGCTGACTACAGAACGACACACTAATGTGATGGGAACAAGACAGATATAGCATCAACTGGGTGACCAGAGAATGCTTTTTTCATTGCATGATACTACAGCAGTCTGTGCATGAAATGAAATTTGAATCTGACTATCCTATTGAGTCTGTGTGCATTTACAAATAACAACAGAAAATGCCAGCTGTGTCTTGCTTGTTACAACCTTATTTTTGTGGCATTCATTTAATTTGCTAAAAGTTGCCCGCTGCTTGATTATTCAAGCGAGCTGGTGTAGAATGACAAGCTACAAGCTTACCCAACAACAAGCTCCATGGCAACCCCATTTTTTCCCTCACCTGCCCACACAGAACACAAACCAACAGGGAAACAGAGAAAGACGAAAGAGAAACATCCACGTACCTCCATGGCAAGAGCGGCTGTCTGTTGGTCATAGTGGTTGAGCAGGTTGGGCATGAAGGTGGTGTTGTAGGGGAGATCCTGACACATACGGAGCCCTATGGGCTCACAGGTGAACGTGCTGTGGCTTTCTACAGAGTCCATGAGAATAGCAGAGCTGCACGTGAACAGAGTGGAGGCCAGCAGCGTCCATAGCAGCCCCATCCCCCTGTAGCAGAAACCGAGCACAGGTACCAATAAATCCACTTCGAGTCCCATCCTTCATTCACAAAATGCAGTATGGCGAGACTGGCAGGGATTGTAAGGTGAGCATGGGAGATGATTCATCTCCCAACGGATATCCACCACAACCAGAGCGTCAGGGAGGTAGACTGGGCTGGTCCACTGCTTCCATCCCCCTGTGTGAGCGCTCACAATGCTCTCTTCAGTGGCTGCGTGTCGACCTGCTGCTCGTCTCAGCGCACACTTTGATCAGCCACCTCAAAGCTCACGCAGTCATACAGCCAGAGCTCATAACAAGATACTGTCTTTCACCATGCTGTCCATCAGTAAACAGCATGCATCTCGTAATTACTGGCTCTAAGAGCACCTGCAACATGAAACAACATGACACAAAACATTAAAACTTACCTATCTTAAACCATGCAAGAAGAAGAAGATGATGATGATGAATGTTATGTATGTAGGTCTTACATAATAAATTATAATTCAAACTGTAATTATTAATTTGAAAATTTTGCAATTTTGAACCTTATTACTGCCTTTCAGTTTTTCTGTTCCTACAACAACCTTTATATGACAACAAAGAAGACTGAACTGATAATGTAATAATAATATCTACCCAGATTAACAACAATGTTATTTATGTTTTCCTGTAGTACAGACATTCAAGGTACTAAAAAGATCAAATAAACAAGTAAATGAAAGCAGAATACCTAATCAGTGCATAAAACAGTAAAATATTACATGGCCAAATCATAAATAAAAAATACGTTGACAGTAAGAGTGAAACTGAATATATAAATAGGGACCTATAAATATAGTGTAATTATAAGAACATGACATAGCTCTAAATATAATATACTACAAATTAATCTGCACTTGTATAATGACTATAAAAACAGGATTGCAGAACGTAATGCAGAAGTTTTTTCCCCACTAATATTTATTTTTATGCCTCTACAGATACTGCATATATATCATAAATACTTAATAATGGCACTTTTAATAATAATAATAATAATAATAATAATAATAATAACAAAAATATTAAATAAAAAGGATGTAATAATGGCTTTAACCTTCAGATAAATTGTTTATCAGCCCTGAACATCTCTCCTTCCACACTCGCATCCCACTGATAACTGTGTCCAAAGTCTATGATTCAAACCCCGTGACTGGAAACCCACCACCCCATCCCCCTCTCCACCGCACGCACGCGCGCGCAAGCACGCACTCTCACACACACGCACATCCCACGCCATCAAGCACTGCAGGACAAAATATAGGCAGCTTAAAACTGTGACAGGAATGCCTAGAGCTGTGTATCACACCCGAGCATAAACTGTGCAACTTAATTATGAAATATTTACAAAACAAAATGACTAGTCAGACCTGTACATGAATTCCGGCCTGTCGTTTTACAAAATAAATATTGTATGGAGTAAAGAAAGCTATAGTTTGTAATTTCTGAGCTGTTACTGTTTTATAACATTAAGCCATCTTTCTCGTGTCCCCATGACCGGCCCTTTAACCCCTTCAGCCTTCTCCCAGCATGCGCGTGCACAGGGCAGACCTCAGCAATACACTGACGTGCGCTTTTCATTTCAAATGAGAGAAAAACGGACACACACACACACACACACACACACACACACACACAGTCATGCCCCGGACAAGTCCACAACCACGGGTTTATAAATCTGAAACTAAAACTTTACCGTTGGTAGGCGTTATTCTTCAGCTTCTCGTCGCCGTTTTTCTGTGTATGACAATAACACCGCGTCTTCGTTGCAGCAGCTCTGAGCTTCACACACGCCTTGTGTTTTACACACACACACAACTGAAACGCCAGAGGCAGACACCTGTTTCAGACTGAACCGAGTTTACCTGTGCACACAGTCTGCACTGTACACTATTAACCGCTGTGTAAATGTACTGAGACACACACACGCTAACGGCGGCACGAACCGCTCCTCGCTTTGCATACTCCAGCAGAAACAGCCCCTCCCCTACAGACAGGCCCCGCCCTCCTCCCACTGCGCATGAGCGCGGGATGAGCGAAGACAGGGCAGGAGTTCAGCACACTACATAACAGACAACCTCAGCTTTCTAATCAGTAATCCCAAAGATAATGACTGAAGACATACTCAGAAAAATAATTATTACTTTAAATTTGAGTCACGAAATTGTGTATTTGAATAAATACAGATAAATGTGGGTCTTCTAGTGGGAGTATCCTGAGCCTTATCTTATCTTGGTTTCTAAAGCAAACCTCAATCATAAAATGAAAACAGTTAAGGCCAACATTGTAACAAAGCAGCATTACAGAAATCTGGATGTAGATTTAGATCCCTAATGAGCAAGCTAGAGACAACAGTGGTAAGACAAAACTCCGTGAGATGATATAAAGGAGAAACTTTGAGAACAACCAGACTTAAACGGGAACCCATCCTGCTCTAGATGACACCTGATCAAATTATAAATCATTACTCTTCCCAAACAGTATACCATAAAGACAGTCATTATTATGAATAAATACTGATGAATAAATGTTTTTCTATTTGCCTTACTGTTGTGTTATTTTCTTAAAATAAGTTGTCTTCAATGTAGCATTACTAGTGGTAATTCAGAATTCCTTTCTACCAATACTTATCAGGTGTCAGAGATGGTCTACCAGTTTGACCACTGTGGCATGTGTTTTGGCAGCTGTTAGCTGCTCAGACTAAGCTAGATTTCTAGACGGGAAGGACGTGAATAAATAAAGTGGTCTTTCTTGACAAAGTAAATGGGCAGGAGATGAAGTGCTGAGCAATACAACAGGTGCAGAAGTGACTCAGGTCACCACAACACCACTAAAAACAACATGTGTGCAATACAATGATGAACAGACACTGAACTCAATTCTCTTTATCCATATATCTAGACAGATGACTTGCACACCCTCACTTCTTAGGAAGAAAAGATCAGTGTCTATACCGGAATTCAGAATACTAATTAGATCTCTTATTATACTTCAATAAGAATATATCTGTTAACAGATATAAAAGAAACAATAACCACATACAGTAACTGTTTTATTTATTAGAACTCATTTAATGTACAAATGAAATAAACATAAGTAACAAGAATATAAACATTATTATTATCATCAACAAATTGTACCCTTGATTAGGTACAGTAAAATGTAGGAAATTGATTAAAAACATAAAAATTTATACAAATTCATGAGCTTCATGCTTCAGCAGGAACACAGTATATCATATCCCAAACATCAAACTTCATACTTGCCTTTTTCCCCTCTCAGCACATGGGATTAGGTCTGAGACTAAGATTCTCCTCATCCTATTAAAACTACACAAGATTTAAACTATCCAGAATAAGCATCAACTTTCTACTATATTTATACCTCAGCACCTTACGGAAATGTTCCTCTCATTCCTGTACTTTTCTCTCTCTCTCTGTCAGAACCAACCTAATTTCTCCTGATTTGTCCAGTGTTTTATACAGCCACTAGCTATGGAGTGCTCAAAATGTGTGGTAAATAAATAATAATAATGATGATTGAAGTCATATTGTTTATATTTTATAGAAGTAGATTAATCAGCAACAGGTTCATTGACAAATTAAATTTAAAAAAGTCTTTTTAAATAAAAAATGTAAACTAAACTGTTAATCATTTGGTCTTTATATTAATTATATTTTTTAAGGAAGGAAATATTTTTATCTTAACAAATTATTCTAAATGGTTATAAAATCTAGTCTGAGTCAATTTTGCTCAAAAGCCTGATTGTATGCTTAAATGTCATAAATTATTGTAAACACATTTCTTTTTTTCCATAATATATAACAACAGATATAAAGACATGGGAGCTCAAACAGTTGCATTTTCCAAAACTGACTACACACTACAAATACTGTAGCTAATAATCTACTTTATTAGCTCAGAGTCAAAGAGTTTCATCAAATCTGAAATGAATAATAAAAAAGGTCAATTAGTCAGCCGTAATATAAATACAACCAATTAAGTTTTATTAAAAATGTTTATATTTATATACAAATACACTGAAAGCTTAAACACTGCACTTTATATCATGCATTTTTACACAAAACTTCCATTATTGCCAGGCTCAATTTTCTTAAACTGTAACCACTTTAACTAGAAGAAGGAAAGGGTACAAGGTTGATGGAAATCCTACCTTAGATTTCTGATTGATCTTCCTGTCTATGGCTGGACCGAACAGTGTGCAATGAGTCGCTCGCTCGGGGCTGAAAACTCTGGATCCACCTTTGATGTATGTGCTAAGGCGTCTTCTTCCAGCTGTCATGTAATACAATATCATAACGCAGTGTAACATGAAGATCAAAAGAAGAATATCAAAAAGTGGATTATAAAGCAACAATAAAAAAAATCCATGAAGGGAAAATAACTAATGTGTGGAACGTTCACTCGCTGGGTTTGCATTAGTCTTTATAAATCCAAAATACTACTAGTAATTGTTATTTGGTGCGAGTATGCATGCTTACTTGCTCTCTGAGGTAAGTGTGAGCACAAGGCCCAATGCCTCTCAGGGTGAGACCCACTATAAAGCACCACAGAGACAGAGCAGACTCCATGGCTGATAGCAGAGCGCACGAGAACCACAAGGCTAGAGTCGTGTCCTTAAAGAAAAAAAAAAAAAACACACCAGCCTTGAAACTCAACATATCTGACACTCACATGCACTGTTCAACTATATGTTAAAATATTATACAATATCTCTGCAGTCTAACAGTTTGTTGTTACAGTCAACAATTAAACTGCACATGATGATATCCACTTTTATCCAACCAACATTTAGAGTTAACAGAAACTCACGTAAATGCGTGTAGTGTCAAAGGGACAGTTGGCGGAGACGGGCGAGCGAGCGTTAATGGGCACGTCTGTATTGTTGCAGCCCTGCATGAGGGCACTGCCGTTGGCTGAAATAGTGAGGCTGATGGCCAGCAGTAGCCCAACGCAGCAGGCTGCGGAGAGCAGCGCGTTTAAGAAGGAGCTCACCAACAGGCCCACATGCTGGAGGAAAAGCAGAGTTTCACTGTGAGCTCCAGGACTCACTTTAAGTTGTATTCTGGACCAAACATTAACCGTCCAATTAATTACTGATTACAGGAATCAGAACAGGCTCAATGAAGTGCCTGATCAAATGTGCCACGTTTTTAAACAGCTAGCAAACATACAGATTTAAAACACCTATAAAAACTCAGGATGATGAATATTTCCAAGTAAATAAGAGGATTTCTTACTAGTTTGAAGTTCTTAATATTCCTTGACACCAATATTGCAACAATTCCACTTGCAATGCTCTAAAACATAAAAAGCATTATTAGTGCAATGATACAGATTCACAACAAATAACCATATCTCATTATGCTCAATAATAATATCTTATTATCCCACCCTACCAGCAGTCCTGAAGTGACGGCTATGATATTGGACACTGTGTACTGTGTGGGTATTTTCCCAGTGGGTTTAGAGATGTGTCGTAAAACGCTGCCATGAACGATGGCGCCCAGAATGAAGTTGATATGACCGACAACTATGAGTGTTAGTCCTTTAGTCATCAGCCTCCCGGGCCCTTTCTGTTTGTCTACAAAGCAGAACAAGAAACAGAATATTAGACATGTTTCAGACTTTATCAGAGTTATCAGGTCTGTCATTGGCATGTGTGGCAAACAATGATTCTTATGATTAAAAAAAAATAGTCTATTTCCAGTGAAACTTCTAACACAAACAGGCACCGAAGCAAATGTGCAAAAATGAATGCTAATTCCCAAATCTTAAGCGGTGAAACTGCAGCACTTGGACACTTTTACTGCGACTCTAATTACTAAGCAGCTGAAGCAGAGAAGCAGAGCATGTTCTTACCAAAGCCACACATATTCTCCACACAATTTGAGTACTTTTATCCCAAAGGAAAAATCACTTCCGCCGTTTACTGAATCGCTCACCTGTAACACACAGGTGTTGTATCGAACTCTGTTTCCTCGTCTGGATCTGTTTCCCCCGAGCCCCGCCCCCCGTCCAACCGGCGAAGGAAGGGAAAAAAAAAACAAAAAAAAAACCTCGCCCCCGAGATGCTGTGCTTTACCGCTGAGGTGCTGTGAAGAGCGCTAAGGCTCGAAACTAACATTTTAACGAGTTTTATCTGTGGAAAGTTGTATTCTATGACTGTTTAGTTATACTTTGAAAATGGGGTAACAGAACCCATGTTTGCTGCGTTTTTTTTTTAATTTATTACCACCACCTACTGTTATTTCTATTAATAAATAATGTTATATTTGTGAGAGTTTTCATTATGAATATTGTAAACTTTTGGAAGAAATGTGTGCTCACTCACATAACTGTGATTTTCTAGGTTAAATATATGCGACCGTTCTCAAAAGGCACAATATCTGGACATATTGATCAAATTTCTCTTTTTTTCCCCCTGAGTAGTCTTTTTTTAAGAAATGCATTGTGTGATTTGGCCACAAGAGGGCTCCGTTGTCCACTTTAGTTCAGCTGATTAGAGTAAACTAAATCTGATGGTTTTCTGTTCCAAGTACACTTTCACTGCAAAGCTCACACACGTGTCAAATTCATACTGCTGACTCGTTTCCCCATACCAGGTAAGTCCTGTGATTTTCAGCCTGCTATCCCTAAATTTTTCCATTATAGCAGGGAACACATCCTGTCAGCTGGGAATGTTACTGTCAGATAGTGTTCCCCCTGTGTTCAATAAGAAAGAAACCTCACACGTGTCAAATTTATACTGCTGACTTGTTTCCCCACTACAGAGGCAAGGAGAGAGAGAGAGACACTGTTTATTTAAGTAATAACAGTAGAAGGCTACACTTTATTGCTGAGAGAGAGAGAGAGAGAGAGAGACCATTTTACTAATCCACCCTCCTCTTGTCCTGCAAGGCAAATGAATCATCCAGTGTGGAATACGTAGGCCTATACCTTCCTGAGTAATCTCTGTGAATATGCTAAGTCAGACAGTAGCCGAAGGGTTACCAGATTACTTCCTGAGTGCTATGGTTCATACATTAGTTAACATTTATTTTCTGTTTTACAACAGCGAGAAGGAAAACCAAGTCGCTTACTCGTGCCTGACTGACTGCGACTCTTGGTGCAAAAAAACATATAGCTGCAAGCATGTAGGCTTATGTCACATCAAACCTCCACATGGGTATCAAAACCAAACATCACAATATGAAATTGCATACTGTCAATATTTTAAAGAGCCCCCAAACTTTCACACATCATGTTTTCAGTGGAGCTCATAGCTGATTAAGAGGAGCCAAGCTCCCCCTGGCTCCCCTGTAGGTTGCAACCTGACCATCTATAACTTGGGTGAAAAACATGTAGACAGCAAGGCAAGCTGCTACCATGCTGGTCTCAACTAAAGTGAACTGTATTGTATATTCTAAAAGGTAAGTATGCACAATTATATATATATATATATATATATATATATATATATATATATATATATATATATATATATATATATATATATACATACATATACACACACACACACACACACATATTATATATATATATATATATATATATATATAAATATATAATGTGTGTGTGTGTTATTAAAGTCTTCCATGTAATACTTTTGTGAGCTTTCTTTCTTACAGAACCAAGGGGAACAGCATCTGACAGTAACATTCCCAGCTGTCAGGATCCGTTCCCCCTGCTATAATGGAGGTGGTTTTAAGACAAAGATAAAACCTAAAAACTTGGGTGATGTTATGTTTTTTTAATCTACAATTTCATTTGACCTTTTCTCAGTAATTTGCAGTGAAAGTGTACTTGTTGGGACAGAAAACCATCAGATTTAGTTTACTCTAAACAGCTGAACTAAAGTGGACAACGGAGCCCTCTTGTGGCCAAATCCGCAATTGCATTTCTAAAAAAATAACTCGGGGGTGAAAAAGAGAAATTTGATCAATATGTCCAGGTATTGTGGCTTTTGAGAACGGTCGCATATTTAACCTAGAAAATCACAGTTATGTGAGTGAGCACACATTTCTTCCAAAAGTTTACAATATTCAATACAACTTTCTACAGATAAAACTCGTTAAAATGTTAGTTTTGAGCCTTGGCGCTCTTCACAGTACCTCAGCGGTAAAGCACAGCATCTCGAGGGCGAGTTTTTTTTGTGAACGCGCCGTTTGAACGGGGGGCGAGGCTAGGGGGAAACAGATCCCGACGAGGAAACAGAGTTCGATACAACACCGGAAGTGGGCGGGGATGAGGGTTAAAGGTCACAAGTTTGGTTGCGTTAATTATCACTCAAAAAGCTCAGAGCCCTCAGTTCAAATACTAATTAAAAAGAAAACATTTTTAAAATATTTTATCTTATTTTGTTTCATCAATCTTACATTTTCTAATAATTGCATATGCTATTATTTGAAGTATACCTATTATGTACGCCTATACTGCAGCGGGTGTAGAAAGATGCTATAATTGTCCTTGTGTTGGACATAAACAGGGTTTTTTTCCCCCCACAAAATTACCAGATCCACAAATGAAATATAAATGTATACACTTTATTCAACAGTTATGCTTGAACAAGTTTACACACTCCTGTGACACTGACTGCCTGTCTGCCACACACTACCTCCCTGCCTGCCAGCCACAAACTGCCTGCTTGCCAGCCAGTCACACACTGCCTCCAACACAATGCCTGCCTGCCACACACTGCCAGCCAAACACTTCCTGCAACACACTGCCTGCCAGTCACACACTGCCTACCACATATTGCATTGCCTGCCACACACGCTGCTGGCCACACACTGCCTACCTGCCTGCCAGGCACATGCTGCCGGCCACACCCTGCCTTTGGACAGCTGAACTAGGGGATCCCTTTCATCAGGCTTTAGTCTCCCTGAATAAGTCATACAACAATAATTCTGTTCTCTCTTCTGTCCAAATAGGAATGCTTTTAGGAAAGAAACATACTGATGTGGTGGTCATTTATGTTGGCAGTTCAAGATTCCTATCTTATTTTGTTTGTTAGTTAGAAAAATACTGTGGCCCAGAAGCTCTCAAATGTATTTATTCCATGCCACAGTGATGTCAATATGTGAACTTATTTAAATAACACCTTCTTTTACATTTGTCTAAAAAGCTATAATACTTTGAATATATTCTTTCTCTCAGGCTTTACTCTACTCTTCATATAAAGTTTAATTTGTTTCACAGTTTGTTGTAGTGCATATGGGTGGGATGATGCTCCTAGTAAAGTTTTTGTTCTTTGTCATGAAAATACCTTTTGCTAATTGTCCAAATGTCCCATTATTATGCAAAACCCAACATTATGCAAAACCAGTCACTTGGTGCCAAATAGTCTCTTAAAAAACGCAACATTTGTTGACATTCATTCGTCTTTTTTCTGCTCCTTGCGATTTTACACCACGTAGAGAGGCTTGTTGGAGATTAGAGGAGAGGTTACTACACTTCACACTGTCCTCTGTTGTCTGTGTTATTTGCTCGATTACCTCATTCAGAGACCTACCAGGCTCTTCAGCTGGGCTGCAGAGGCTGATGTGGATCCACGGGTTCAGTCCATCTACCTTAACTGCTGTAGCCATTGCTAGAATTACCTTGTATGGTCCTTGAACACCTTCACATATACCCAGTCATCTAGCTTGGGCAGGTTCTCAGGCTTCACAGGTTCTTTATGAGGTCACTTTCTTCACCTGGTGATACAGGGACTGATGTATAGAAGTTAGTCCTTTCAAGTAGTTTGACAACTCATTCTCTAGGTTGTTCTAGCTGTGGGCCTAGATACTCTGGTCTTGCATAGGGGATTGACATTGGTCTTCCAGTAAGCATTTCATGTGGGGTCAAATGTGTGCTACGGTTTCTTGAGCATCTCATGCTCATCAGGACAAGGGATAATGTGGCTACCCAATTCAACCCACTGTCCTGACAAGTTTTTGACAATTTGGATTTAATTTTTCCATTTGCTCTTTCTACAGGTCCCCCAGATTGTGGGTGGTACACAAAGGAGAGCTTATATTTGATGCCCAGTTGTTTTTTTAGGCAGCTAAGTATGCTGTTCCACTCTGCTCCCCTTCCTGATCAAATCAGCAAATGCACCTGCTCCTCATCATCCCGTCAGCCTCCAACTCTTTAAAAAACCTGGTTCTCCAGCCACTCGTTGCCAGATCATTCCAGCTACCAGTGTGGTATTGACGTTAAAGCCACCTTCCGAGTTAATGCTCTGTTTTTGTTTCTTCCATGTTTGTTCCCTGTGTAATCCTGCTTCTCCTGTACTCCAGAGCTGCATCTCACCCTGCTTGTCTGCCTGCCTGCACTCTGTAGTACCCAGCCCCTGCTTCCCTTCAACCTGTGGCTCATGGGCAGAGTGTCAAGTCCAGGTTCAAGTCCCAGCCTCAACAGATGCACCTAGCCATGCCCTTCCCCACACATCTCTACCTTCCCTTATTCTTTCAATAAAACCCGTTTAACCTTCTGCCCTTGAGTCTGTGTTCTGCTTTTGGTTCTAAAGCTCTTGTTGGTTATCACATTGACAGGTAAGGGTAACTGGGTGGCATCTGATTTTCAGATCATGCAATCACTTCAGGCACATATTCATGTCTAGTGGTGGCCTTTGCAGCTTGGTCTGCAACAGTGTTACCTCTTGTGGTAAAATCAGCTCCAGTCCTGTGTGTGGCACATTTCACAATTGCTAACTGATAGGGTTTATAGGTTCATGAATGGCTGACAATATTTCTTGGATTTCATTCAGATGTGATGTGGGCTGGTCATCAACCATGTGGAAAGCTCTTGAGGCCCATACGGCAGAATACTTGTGGCACATATTGTGGGTGTAAGCAGAATCAGTGAAGATGGTACAAGTTTTTCCCCTTGCCAATCTGCAAGCAGCCGTAACTGCGATCTATGTTGAGGATGGCTGAGGAAGTTGTACAGATAGGACCACTTCAAACCCATTGGTATGTCTGTCTGGAGCAGCTACTGCATACCCTGTACATCTCTGGTTGCCATCCAGAAACGAAGAGCCGTCCACAAAGAACACCTTGTAACTTCGCAGTATTGGGTTTCAGGACAAGTCAGGTCGCAATTTCAAAAATTTCTCAGTAGTCTTGATGCAGTCATTAGTGGTACTGCATTTGGGTGGTTGTCCGGGTCCCTTTGAGTTAGGACAGCATTTACAAAGTAAATGTTTTTTCAGCCGTGTACAGAAAGAAGTGTTTGGTATAGTCTGGTTTGGCTAGTGCCAGTGCTGTCGATAGTGTTTGTTTTAGGGCAACAAACATGTCATCAGCCATGGTAGTCAAGACCACTTGATTGCTCTCTGACTCTTTAATCATAATGGTCCAGTAACCATCTGGTCATAGCCACATGGTCACAAATCCACTGTCTGCAGAAGCCTGTCATTCCCAGGAAAGAGAGTAGCTGTTTCTTTGTAACAGGTTTAGGCATTTGTAGTATGGCTTCTATTCTGTTGGGAGCCAGCTTCCTACTGGTTCCTGATAGTAGCCTCCTGATAGGACTTGACTTCTGTCTTAAAGTACTGTCTTTACTTGACTTCTGTCTTAAAGTGGGAGATTTTAGCAGTTTTAGTGAATCTTCTCAGCATTGAACCCTCTGCCTATATCCCGTCTGTGGCCTCCTGAATTAGGGGCTTGTACCTAGACCTGCACAGGTGTGGGGTCAGGGATGGTAACCTCATGGATATTAGGGGTTATGCAGTATCACAACAGCTTGCGTGTTGGCTGATTTCTTATTTTCCTTCTTGTTCATCTCAATCAGCTGTTCCTTTATCAGTGAGGTTGAAAGTTCAGAGTCCTTATTTGTCTGTATCTGTTGACATGATGGATGATGTGTTTTTTAATTTCAGGCCATGGCTTCTTGTTCAGGCCCAGAACTTTATTCAGTTCCTCCTGAACTGAAGGTTTTGAGGTAAATCAGTGCTCTCATTGTGTTCCCATGGTCCCATGGCTCACCAGTCTCTTGTTTCCATTTGGTTTGAAAATCTATGATGAATTCCAGGATGTCTCCATGTTCTGCCAGCTTGCATTGTTCCAGTCTTGATGGGTCCATTTCAATGGGGTATTGTTTCCTTATTACATCCCACAATACATGCCTGTACATATTAAAAAGTTTATCATCGTGGTGATTGTTATTAATAACTGCTGACAGGCCAGCTTCTGTGAAAATCTTTTTAGCCATGTCTTTTCCTGCTATGTGCATCAGCATGGCTTTGATGTCTCCTAGGGTCAGGCATTGCCCTGCTGTTTGTGCCCCAAACTTGGTTATCCAACACTGTCCACCCCCCTCAGTTTTGGTAGGTCATTTGCCATTCCTTTTATATCAGCAAAGCTACATGGTACGTACCTTAGGTTTGATTTGGCATTCAATATGGGTTGCGTCTGGTTTCAAAGACTCCACCTCTTTTGCCTTTTCCTCAATTCTCCTTTTCATGTCAAATTTCCTTTTTTCCACATTGTGTCTTTGTTCTGCTGTTTCTCTCTTTTCTTTAGCTTTATATAACTTTCCATAACTGTAAAACTGGCCACAATGAAAAACACCTCAAACCAGCTCAGCACGTCTCTCACACGTCTCTCACGTTTCTTCTTCCCCTCACTTCCAGACAGGCTAACATTAACTTCCTAACAGTGTCCCTAGTAGATTGGAATAGTAGTGCAGCCTAGGGAATAACGCTACATAACGTTACGACTATGAGGTAATGTGAATGGATAGAGGCGGTACATGGCAGATCACAATCTCCATCTCCTTAAACCATAGAGAGAGGTGATCCCCATGGCTTTGGCGATGGTTGTTCTGGAGAGGGAGGAGCCAGGATTGGAGG
The DNA here is from genome assembly GCF_027358585.1 of Pangasianodon hypophthalmus. Taxonomy (NCBI): domain Eukaryota; kingdom Metazoa; phylum Chordata; class Actinopteri; order Siluriformes; family Pangasiidae; genus Pangasianodon; species Pangasianodon hypophthalmus. The sequence continues at coordinate 13,042,204 of NC_069719.1, forward strand.
TGAATCTAAAAGGGGTGTCTCAATCCATCCCGGTCACCTATGGCAGCAGCCTTTATTTTGTCAAATATAATTTACAACACAGTGAAATTCTTTTGTTCTCATTTCCCAGCTTGTTGGGAAGCTGGGGTCAGCGTGCAGGGTCAGTCAATGCCATGAGACAGTGCTCCACAACAAAATACAAACAAAAACGCAAGGCCTTTTACACAGACCATATGAATTCTACCCACTGAAAAAAATACCCGTATAAAGCCTTTACAGGAGTAGAAACTGTTGAACTGCACACAGGTTTTCTGATGTCAGGAATTTTAACCACCTGGGTCCACTCAGGGAAGGAGGCTATTTATTACTCCTACTCCTCACCTCTGCTTATAGACAATAACCCTATTTTACAACACCATCTGCTCACCTTTTTCTTTTATCAACATCGGTTTGTTGCTTATTCTCTAGGAGGGCGTCACTGTGTTACACTAGAGGGTGTACCATGCAGATTACAGGCAGGGGAATCACTGCTACTAATACAGAATTTGATAAAACTGGTTCTGATTACCTTTTTCCCCTATAGTGGCCAGCAGTCTTCCCCCTGCCTGGGCAGACCACTCCGTCCCACTCCAGATTATTGCCTGCCTTGCCTGCCCTGTAGCTACGCCTCTGCAGATGGCTGTGGCAGATTTCCTCTCTTGGCATTGGAGCGGTCATCATTTCTCTAACAAGTGTTCTGTGTTTTAGTGAGTGGCGGCAAGGATAAAAGGGGGAGAGACGAGAGCCACGGGAGAGAGAGAGCAGAGCAGCACAGAGCTGAAAGTGCATGTGTAAATCTGTGTGTGGGTAAAACAAAACATTGTGGGCTTTACAGATATTTGGAGTAGTTTTGACAGCAAGGCTGGCCTGTTAGGGCAGGGTGGTATCCATCCCACTTGGGAAGGAGCTGCTCTCATTTCTTGCAGCATACCACATAGTGTCAGAACAGGGCTAGTTAATCGGTGACAATCCAGAGCCAAGGCTAGGGAGTAAATAAGCAGGCTAAACCGACCGGTCTGCTAGCTGCACCCTGACGCTGAGTCGTCACTCAGGTTCCACTGTATTGGGACTGTATCTGTACCCCAAGCTAAACAGAAATGTAGAAATACTCAAAGTTTGTTTTGGCAACATAGTTAACATAAAATTAGATCATACTGAAAGCCACACGCCTGCCATGGGTTGGCACCCCATCCTGGGTGTCCCCTGCCTTGTGCCCCAAGTCTCCTGGGATAGGCTCCCGGCTCCCCGCAACCCGGTGTAGGATAAGCAGTACAGAAGATGGATATATAATGTTTACCTCTTTTTTCTCCAAATTTTGATATTTAGATCAAATGTATATTGTATATTGTTTAATACATTTGGCATATATAAATGTAGCAAGAAAACACTAAACACAAGAATGGTATTTTGAATTTTGCACAAGAACACAAGCATTTTGCGCTTATTTTTTAATTTGTAATGTCATGGATGTTTGGTACAAGAAACAAACACAATAAAAACATAGCCCACTGTCCTAATATACATGTACTGGCAAAGTGGGCTGAGGAACACACATTTCAGAAACAACAAAATGAACTCCAGGTGGTGTCATAACACTCACAAAAGGCAAAAAAAAAAAAAGTTTTGCATACTATGGCAATACAAATCTAACAGCAACATCAAAATATTTTCTATTTTACATCTATAAAAATATTAGCAAGAGAGCAGTGTGAGGAATAGTACATGGTAGAATAACCAGACATATGATGCTTTTTTATGGTACTCAGACATGAAAGAAAAGTGTTTCCTGAGCAGGGTGGCACATGGCTTCACTATGAGCTGCCATCCATAGTCTTAGTATCAGACAAAATTTATTTAATCTCTCAATAAATTCAATAAATCTGACATGCCCAAGTTGCTTAAACACTCCTGTGTAAATGAATACAAAATGCCTCAACATTAGGGCTGGTGGTTGTTGGACTCATGTGGTTGCGCCTAAGGTTCAGCTAGTTACAAGGCCAAGTTAAGAAAAGGGGTCACAATGAGGTTATCAATAGTTGAACCTTTTATCGTCACTTTTTGATAAATACACTATATACCAATATAATTAATCACTTTAGCACAGAATTAAAAGGACAATTAATAATTTGTTTGGTTTAAAGGAAGAGGCAACAAGGAAATAAAAAGAAACACAGGTTAACAGACTAAATGCATCTAAAAGGGTTTTGTTCACAAGGCTGGTGGCAGAAGGGGTGACTGACAAGTGATGCCAAATTTCCCTTGAGAACTCAAGGAGTGGATTAAAAATCCTGCCCACCTGTCCATGCACATGGTCCCAAGACAACAAGTAAGGTAAAGCATACATGTGGAGGGAAAACATCTGGAACAAAAATAGCTACATCCAAGAAAAACTAAAATCCCATGACAAGTCAGGAGCAAAAGGACACCTCCACGCTGCATATTTGAGCTGTTCCCACTGCAGTTAGCTGTAGCTCCTAGATAATTTACTTCTTCTTGTCCCTGGTTTGAAGTTAACTCGCTATGTGAACTGTGCCACGAGTTGTTCAGTAGCAGTATAAACCCCTCCCTGCGTTTGGTTATGCCTCGTATATGTGTTCCCTGTGCCCAGGCAGGAGGAGCGGTTGGGCTGGGGGGCCTGGTGGCAGGGAAAGGGCATGGGCCCTGGGACCCCCACCTGGCCTTGTGCCCTCCTCTGGTCCTCCAGAAGTCATCCCCACTGGACCCTGGGCATGTCTACAGGAGAGCCAGTAAAACAAAGTCATGCATGGCTTTTAACTTATAGATAGCGTGTTGTATTTAAAGACCTCTGGGTATATTATGTAAAGTAATTAAGCTCAATTTCCTGAAGAACATGGACAATTCTTCCAAGAAGAATAGGCAAAAAAATCACTCCCAAACAGTGTGCAAAGCTGGTAGGAATTTACCCCAACAGACTTAAAGCTGTTATTGCAGCAAGAGGTGGTTATACAAAATACTAGTCTGAAGGGGTTGAACACTTCTGCAAGCAGCATTTTTCAGTTTTTTTTAAAGATCTGCTGACTAACAATGAATTTTGATTTCTGAAAATCTACTTTAAGAACATATTGGTTTGCAGTAGAAATCCTGGATAGAACAATCTGTGTGTCATTTGCATTTCAGTCAAACCTTATGAATTTTAAGGGGGTTGAATATTTTTGCAAGGCACTGTATTTTTAACAACATATAACATCTTAATCTTCTTGATATCACATTTTAAAGCAGCAACTAATTGAGATGATGTTTATAGATACAGTCTGTGAGCACATGGTCTGAAATAATCACACAAGCAACAGAGCACTGAAAAGATTAAGTGAAATATTTGAAGGCCGTAGTAATACAGGCATATTTGGCACACAGACATCCAACCGTAATGGAGAGAAACCGTTTTAACCTGTTATGTAAGGAACTGCACCATATATTACAAGTATTCATGATATAAACTACCTCATGGTATTTTTGCTGGAGAAATTATTGTGGGCAGATATAGAAATACACTGGATTCGGTACACTAATATATTTACCTGGTTGGGTTTAGGTATACATTTTGTCTTGCAGGCCACCAGGAGATATGGCTGGTAACTGTTGGGCCACTCTGCTGAGTGAAAGAAGCAGTCAGATTGAGCAACAAATGCAAGGCCAGAGAATGTGTGTGACGGCTGAACAGTTCAAGATAGCAAGTTGGGGCCTTTGAAAGTGTTATTGTGGGTTATTGTGAAGAACAACACTCAGTGGCTTAATGAGTAAACCAGCTGTTTGTCAGTGGAATAAATGCTGAATGGTAGAATTCTTGGGGTTATAAGCACATTCAGTCCAAATAGCCTTAATATGTAAGCTATATTTGTCTGCTTCATGGTAAAATTAATTGCCAGAGGGTAAAAGTGACAGATTAGGGTTAAAAGAAAAAAGATCAGCAGGTGAAAAAAGGTATGCGTCCTCCTTTTTGAAATCCACTGTGCATTTTGTTACCTGTATGCACCACCGTTGAGCTCTGGATGCACATGCTGCTCCACTGCTCCCCACGGCGCAGTGGCAATAAAGTACTCTTTGTTGACACAGTTTCTAAGGGTGTCTGGAATACGACCTGTGCATACACAAACAGGCATAGGTGCTGAAAACTGAAAACATCCAAGATTATTCCCGTTTATCAACGTGCGAGCGGATTCAGGAAGCATGTACCTGTGATAGCTCTTCTTATCTCAGTGGCAGCTGCTTCTCGCATCTCCAGCGATGCCTGCTCACTATACCAGGCTGTGTGAGGCGTGCAGATCAGATTGGGAGCATCTTTCAGAGGACCTTGGGTAAAACTAGTAAGAATAAAAGAGAGAATATTAATTAGGGATGAGCATTAACACATTTTTTTTTTTTGAAATACAAAACTACAGAGAAACTCAACAACACCTCCTATAAAGCACTACCACCTAATATGAGTTAGTTCATCAACCTCACAACTGGGCAACAATACAAACTTCACAACAAGGATAACTGGCTGATTGTTTCTCACTATGTTAATGTTTAATGGTTAGTAGTATGGTTATTTTTAATTAATTATAAAAAGTGACTTTTTTTTGCAATGTACGTAAAGACACCTCAGTGTAAATCTGAACCAACATCTGAAAAGTAACATGCTGCAGTAAGCTCATAGCTACAAGTCTTACCTGAATGGTTCTGACTCGTGCACATCCAGAGCAGCGCCCCGGATTCTTCCTTCCTTCAGGGCCTGAGCCAGAGCTTTCTCATCCACCAGACCTCCACGTGCACAGTTCACCAGGAACGCACCCTGACGCATCTACAGCACAGAAGCAACATACCATTAATGCACACACTTTCAAAAGCCCACAGAAAGTTAGGATACCAACACAAATAACATTGATTCATCAAAATAACCACTAGATGGCAGTGATGCACTGAGTTCAGCATCACGAGTAATTGTGTGCATGTCTGTGGTTGTATGTCTGTGTACTGTGTGTGTGCTGATACGCAGCATTTGCACACCTGTTTGATGGTAAAGTCATTGATCAAGTGGTGGTTATGTTCATTTAGATTACAATGCAGAGACACACAGTCACTTTGGTACAGCAGGTCCTGGAGGGTGAACACTCTCTGGACACCCAGTGAGCGTTCTAAACCATCCTGCAGATATGGGTCGTAAAATATCACGTTGAAGCCAAATGCTTTTGCTCGAACCGCTACCGCCTGACCCGTTCGGCCTGTACAACACAAAGACAGATTTATACTAATGGTTACTAAGCACACTCAGTGAACCTTCAAACTGTGTCTCTGACTGTCTGTCTCACCAAAACCTATGAGTCCTAGCGTCTCTCCCCGTACGCGAGCTGCTCCAGACGCCAGCTCCCTGATCTGCTCTATGCTCTGGAACCGCGAGCCCTCCCGTAGAGCCTGGTACAGCCAGGTGTTCCTTCGGTACAGGTTCAGGATGTGACAGAGGGTAGAGTCTGCTGTCTCCTCTACAGCTGCAGATGGGATATTACACACTGCAATGCCTACATGAACACACAAATATCGGTTTTGTTCAAATGCGTTTGAGTAGTTTTTCTCTGACCCCCTTTGCACACATGCACTTTTATTCCAGAATTCAACATGAATTAATCAGGAAAAGTCTAAGTGTGAACACAAGTGAGAGTTGAAATCACAGGATGATTGATGTGACACCACAGGGGCAAAACCTAAAACAACTCCCATTAAATATCAGGAAGGTTGATGTGTGAACAAAGCCAACACATTACTGGGAAAGGGGACAATGTCTTGATGTGCTGGCACCTTTTGGAGCAGTTGATTTAAATCATTAGGCTTTCTTCCAATTGTCACTTTATTGTGTTAAAGTCAATAAAGAAGAATAACAAGAGAACTGGATAAGGAATTAATTGAACTGAATGGTTTTTACATCCAGCAAAGCCCACACATTACCAGTACAGGCGGCTAGTATATTTCAGAGATAAAAATAAATTAATAAAATGTTTAATTTTTGGCATCCACATCAGATTATCTGATGTTAACAAATGTCTTAAAGTGTACTTTATTGAACCAAGCACAACAGCACATCCAAAACAAAAAAAAAACGGTTGTCAATAAAAAACACAGAATGGTATGATGAAGCGAGGCTGGGACTGATACTTTTTCTGTGAAAGTGTTACAACTTTTCTGTTTACCAAGTTTGGTATTCTGAGGAAACATGGCATGAACCTAGTAGGGCAGAAAAAACTTGAAACACTTGAAAAAAATTTTTTTTGAAAATAATGTGAGCAGCTGCCTATCTGTCTTTTAGTGTATGTAATAGTTTGCCCCATAAATCTCATTATGCCACTGAGGCCTTATGATATAATGCATTGCACAACCGTAACAGATTCATTTAGCACTCAAATTTAATATCACAAGCAGCCAGCAGAGTAAAATTATGAAGAAAATGTCCTGAATCTTGAGTGTGAAAAAACTATACATTCTGCAGATGACTCATAGATGTAAATGGCAAATTTGGATGTCTGCTGTCATACTTCTCTTAGACTGAATAGATTTCACTTAAAAGATACAGAGAAAACAAATCATCCACTCACATTTCAAATAGACACAAATGCTTTAGATATTATAGACACTGTTGTGTGCAGTAACTGCAGTAAGGGGCAGTAGTGAGCCATCATCTCCATTCCTCACTATAATGAACTAAGATGGAGATGACTGAGGTTCTCACCTATCTCATTTGATATGCTAGTGACTCTGTGACTTATGCTGGATCTCATTATTATGCCTCCCCCTCTAAACAATCAACAACTTCTCCACTAGGCAGCAACACACAAAAGCTAACATCACCCCTAATTTTTTGCTGCATGTTGATGTGTCAGTGTGATAATTCTCTTAGAATTAGCACAAGTAGGCAACTATAAGCTTGTTATGTATGGAGTTGACAGAGCAACAACTGACACATTGCCATTCAGTCTAAACAGACTGCTAAAGAGACTGCTAAAATTACACACTCTGTGATCTCTCTTTAACCTCTGCCTGCTTTTGATAAGATTTTTCCTCCTTGACATTGTGTTCAGAGTTCTTCTGAGTACAGCAACAAGACCAACTAGTTAGAAAAATCACAGACAAAAATGTCTTTAATCTAATTTAGTCTGCTTTTTGAAGCTGAACATGTAGAATTACAATAAACATTGTTCTTTGACAACACCTAAGAAGTGGATTCTGTTGTGATACAAACTCCAGGCTCAGTCACAGGCTGCAAATGCCTTCAGATCCTTTCAGACACACAGTTTCCTTCCATTCTGTGTACTCCCACACAAAGCTTCTGAACAACACTGCTACAGAGCACCATTATTCATCCTGTCTGTTTTACCTGTTGTGAAATACAGCCTCTACTCTGACTGTGAGCTCTGTACAAAGTCTCACCCATTTCTCCAGCAGCTTTTATGTCAATGTTATCGTAGCCGCTGCCAATGCGGATGATGATGCGTAAGGCTTTAAACTTCTCCAGGTCCTCTCTGGTGAGTGTGATGGTGTGGTACATCATTGCTCCTACTGCCTCATTTAGTACCTGCCAAAACAAATACACACACAATGCTCATAATCATCATCATCATCATCATCATCATCATCAGGACCAACCCCATCCCCCCGTTACATTATTGAGATGAAATGCTATCTTCTCATCTTAAGCTTTCTGTCAATCATTTTAGAGGATATCCCAATATCTAGTTCATACTCTTCATCTCATTTGTTAAATTCATTATTCATTATTCAATTATCAAATCACATTATTCTCCCTTTAAAAAAGAGTGCTGATATTCTGCAATACAAAGTAATGACAGCATAATTGAATTTCATCTTTTTATTCCACGTGAGATATAAAAATACATCTCATACCTGGATAATGACAGAGCACAATATTTGAGTGTGTCAGTACCTTCTCATGGATCTCCTGTGTGGACTGGGCATCACAGAAGGCCACGGTTGCTAGATCTTTGAGGATGGGCATCTCTACTGTACAATCCCGTCCATCCAGCAGAGCAACCAGCGGCCGAGGATGCATCGGTCCATTCATGATTTGCGGCCTTATACCTGCAAAGAGAGAGCGAGAGAGAGAGAGAGAGAGATTTCATTTCATGCACTTGTAAACTTTAGAGAACCACTTTTCATTTGAAAGTGTGTGAGAAAGCGATAAAAGGAGAATCGGATCAACACACTTTGTATGACTTTCCAGCTCACCCTCTTGCTGTGAATCTGGTTGTCATGGAGATTACAGGATTTGAGCAGGATTATGAATATATTTAATTTAATGGTATCTGGGAGAGCATAGGGAGTTCTCTCTGAGAGTTCTCTCTTCACTCCACTCTGGCCATTCCTCAGGAATACTTGAGAATTAATTACAATGCTGTCAATAAAGAAGTAAGAATCATGGAATCAGCTATGTCCCTGGTTTCCATATTAAAAAAAAAAAAACATTTCAGATTATGAGGAGAATCGCTGAAAATTAGACTATAGTCTCAGTAGGACGTCCCTGCAGATGTCTAGTATTCAAGGCTATCTTTCAACAGCAATACTGATGAAAGCACCACAGCTGCAGGTTAGAGGTATGGCTCATAGTAGTAATAATAGTAAGTTGCACATAAAAAGCATATTTATCAGCCTCAAGGTTGCTTGTTGCTTACAATAAGCAATACACATTTCACATGGAAGATGACACTCAAAAGACACTGACGTTCAAATGGTTGTGTTCCTGATACTACTGCATGCTATCAAAGCTAAAAGTTTTTTTTTTGACATCTCCTGCAACAAACATTACCCCAAGTGCTTTATTTTTAAACAAGCCAAGACGAGAGGGTCCTGTTCCTGCTGACACCAGCTTATCCAACCCAGCAGCACTCAGAGAAATTGCAGAGAAATTTCACTCCCAAAATCAAAAAATGAAGGTATGAGTGAGAGAGAGAGAGCAATGGAGAGATTATGTAATGTAGTAGTGTCCAAAACCACATGAACAATAAAGGACTGTGAACAAAAGGAAATGAGCAAAAGTTTCCACAGCGTAGACATGTGCTGACGTGTGTGCCTGATGGAGGGTGTGTTTGTTCGCAGGGGTACTTGACTTTTACTTTTAAGCAGAGTGAGAGAGAGAGAGAGAGAGAGAGAGAGAGAGAGATGGGGAGAGAGAGCGAGTATTCTTGTTTCAGTCAGAGTGGCTTCACCTCACTGTCTATAACAGCTCCTGGTTACCTAGCAACCTAATCTCTCAGAGTATGCCAGTGGATGTCCTGGGGTCCTGGGAAGAAGTAGCACTAATTATATATACACACACACACACACACACATTATCTATATATATATATATATATATATATATATATATATATATATATATATATATATATATATATACATATACACACCCACCCACCCCTGTATTTCTTTTTTATCTTTGTGAGGTGTATTACTGTAGCTAAGTAAGGTAAAGTATGCCTAGCCTTAACCTCAATACAAACAAAAGAAATCAAGTCTTTTAGTTTTGCAAAATCAAATGTCTTCACAAGGTCAAAATTGTCATGTACTCATACAAATGGGGTCACTGGGTCCCCAAAAAGAGACCACTCCCCCCCAATCCCCCACCAGACAAACACACAAAGCATAACCACAGATTATAATAGTTGTCAAGAGGGTGAAGGTGGGTCAGTATACAAATCTTATGCCAAGCCAGACTGTGTGCGTGAGGGGATTGTAGTCATGAGAATTAACACACAGTTTAGTTATGGCATGATATGTATTTCATATCCAGTACCTGTATATCTCACAAAGCTTTCATGTGTACACACATACATGCATGCAGTGTTGCATTACTATCTCTGTAAGATAATTATATTTGTGTATTAATGAAAATAAATAATGCTACAACACACCTTAACCCCAGTGATCAAAAATATATTTGGCTGTTTTAGTCTTCCAAATAAAATCTGCACTTTTGTACCAAAAACAGTCAAATGTTAACACAAGGTCAAAACTATCACATGCTCCTATCATGGAGATGTTTAGTCTCCACACAGAGAAAAATACATCCTCACACACGTACACACACCTCAAAGAGACAGTGTGTGAGGAGGACATGTTTCTTGCCTGGAAACTGCTGCCTCCACATTCCTCCCATTAAGAGCTCTGCAGACCCCCAAAAATGAGTGAAGAATAGAGGGAGGTGAGTGGAAAAAAATATGTCCTCAGGGGGCTCTCTCCTTCCATAAATCAGCCCCCTCCTCTTTTCTGCGTCTTCCCCGGTTCTCTTCAACGTGTTTGGAGTGGTTGCTCTTCCCTAGCTGAAGGAGAGCCTGAGCAGTGGCAAGCACACACATACACACTCTCTCCCTCCTTTATGCCTCAGTGTCTAGAGAGAATGATCCCGTCACAGTGGCAGAATGCAATGCGCTTCAGCAATGAGGAACGAGCGTCAGGGAGGGAAAAAAAAAAAACTAATGCGAGAGCCAGTCCAAATGAGCACTTCTGCAGCTCTCCTCCAGTCTCGGCTGCAGTCTCTCCTCCTCCCTCTGTTCTTCCCCACAGCCCCTTCACTCTTCTGCACTGCCTTTTTCTTAAATGTATGATTTGTAAAAGCAAAGCATTTAGGAGCTGTCGACCCCCTCCCCTGCCGTTTCTTTCTTACTTAACCCTGATCTCACTCACTCACTCTCCCTCACACACACACACACACACACCTCTCACCTTCTAGTCCTGTTTCCTGTGCTCTATCTGTGTTCCAGTTGCTGGTTTGGGCCAAAAGTGCCTCACGCTAAATAGTCTTACAATGTGAGCAATTATAAAAAGTATACGTGTGTGTGTGTGTGTGTGTGTGTGTGTGTGTGTGTGTGTGTTGGGGGGGGGGGGGGGGGGACGACGACTTGTGAGAGACTTGGGGCTTAAAGGAATACTCCAGAGTTGGATGATTGAATGATTACCTCAGACAATCATTTTGACAAGTTTCCCTGTACTTTGAAAAGAATGAGAACCTGTTAATTCAAAACTGACTTATAACAGAAGTCTAAGGGCAACTGAATTGCATTATTGTGCCACTCAGAAACTCATTACTTTCAGCTTCGTTCTCTCACAGCCACATACACACATGCTCAGTGAGAGAGAAACAGATCACATGAATACACTGGGAAACCAGGGCTCACATGTGCCACACCAATCATTACACCCGTAGGAAGTCCTCCAAACACCACCCTCCCACTGCAGACTCGTGCTAAACCACACCCCCACCTGCTACATAGTGATAAAGCTGTTCTTATGTAGTTTTATCCATATTTGTAGCTTTGGAGCAATAGAGTAAAAAACTTTAAGGTTTTGTAGAATCTATGCATCAGACTCACACAACTGCATTGTAATGCATAGCCACATATTCTTACCTCTAAAAAGATAAGCATACAGCTTCACATCAAAGTCACATCTCTGAAAGGATAAGCATACAGCTTCACATCAAAGAATCCATTAAAACATTTTTCAAATATATATGCATCCAGTATGAATATTCATTCATTGTCCCAACATATGCTCTCAGCCCTTTAGGGAGCATTGAGTAAATGTCTTTTTATTCTTTTCTTTGTACAGGGAAAAAATGTTAAAAAGTTGTCCATGGTAATCACATACATGCATTAGAAGGGAATTAGGTTGCCACAAGCATCAAAACAGGATCTATGCTAAGGGTTAGACATCTGACACTCATTTATACTCCCTCGCTTACACAATTCACCAAACTCATAAGCACTGCATAGTGTAATACAGACATGGCAGCTAGTAAATGTGGCTCTGGTGATGATATTGTAAAAGTGTGTTACTGGCAAACCGCTCAAAATGAGGGGTGTGTGTGTGTGTGTGTGTGTGTGTGTGGCTAAAGAACGAACAGTACATTATTTAAAAAAAAAAAAAAAGCCCATGTATTTACACAGCCTTCACACTTCTGGCCGTACCGTTCACATTACTCTGCACTGTGCAGCTGCAGATGTGTTTTCTCACATTGCAATCTGCTTCCTACTGATTTTTTTGCTTTTTCCTCTATTCATTATTTTCATTCCCTCACTCCCTCCTATCAGGGCTCTCTGTGACAGGAGCCATCTGGCCTGGCAAAGAGAGAGCACAGGACCAGCCCTGAACATGCACATGCACAAGCATGAGCGTGCACACACACACACACACACACACACATACACAGCTGGGCCTTGTTACCACTCAACACAGAAAGCTGTTATGTGGAGGCATCAGTACAGAGCATTTGAAGTAGTGTTACAACAATAAGTGTAGCACACACACAAACATTTATTTATGAAGCAAACAATTAAAAACAGAAGTCCATTAAGAATATATTCAAATCTTGTGATAAGGGATGTCACTAATGTCTAGATGCGACTTTCAAAATCCCAGAAAAACTGATCTGCTCACATATATTTCACCTTGAAGAAATCAGCAGAAAACTGCCCGATCTCTCCCTTTGCCTCATGAGACCAATCATGTGACTTTGCCAAACTGGATCCTGAGCAACTTTCTGTGGCCTAGTTGTTCTGTCTGTACTCACTTGTCTTGGGAATACCAAAAAAAAAAAAAAAAAAAGTTGGCAACAGGAGACTCAGGAGCAGAAGTTTACCTTGGGTTAGTCAGGTAGTCTAGTTAATTTCATTATTCTTTAATAATTATTACACATTTTAGGTTATTTCATTTACTATTTGGGAATAGCTATATAGTGTATAGTTATATAATAGCATACCAGAGCCCCCATAAGCAAGATGGCACAGTAACACATTTTACTACATTTGTTACATTTAACTGCTAACAGACTATAAAATATGTTACAGAACCTATTTAGGTTTAACCCCATCTACATTATCATCTACTAGATATCAGATTAGGCCAAATGTCTGCCGCTAAGTGAAGGATCTGCATTCTGCATTCTTAGGTGGAGTGTAACTCAATCTCCATGACACCATGACATTTTCTTACTATAAATAATTCACATCACCTGCTTGCCTACACATATACAAAAATGTATGCACACACACACATGCTATAATGGATAACTGTTCATCTGTCCTTCTTCGTATCTGGTAAGAGAGAGACACAAATTTGATTTTTAAGCATTAAGAACTCATGGTTTTCCTACAGCAAGTATAATTTCCAAATGGAAATTTTATTCTGTTCATTCAGTTGGATTAAGCACTGCAACCCACCTTCCCCACTGAGCCCAACCCTGCACAGATGGCTGGTAGGATTTTATGTCTGTAATCCCACTTCTATCGTCTCTTTTTTCCCCTTAGCTATAGTTGCAAAACCACAATAATGGAGGAGCACATTAAGTTGAACATATGGCCACTGCATTTACTCGTACTGACTCTGGCCCATTTTCTTTTCTGTTTTCTTGGCTCCTCCACCCTTTTTTCTCTCTACATATTTATTTTAAATCCCTCTATATATTGCTCTAAAGACTGTAAATTCCCCTTCAGTTTTCCAACTTAGAAGTGCATAGGCAGTGAGCACATTAAAGTCAGCTGTTAATCTTCAATTTGCATGCATTCTATTGGAAAACCTGGCTACAGAATTTGAAGGAAAGTGGCATTGTTATATTGCCATGTACAAAGTGGTTCAGCACAACAAGCATGAATATAGAACACATCAAGAATGCACTTTATGGAGACAAAAAGGAATGACATGAAGTCAAATTATCATCAACATTTTTTTTAAAGAAATTTTTGTTCTGTTACTTGAACTTCTTGAGGGAAATCACAAACTGAAAAGATTTGTAAATTTAAAATTCCAATTTCATAACTACACACAAACAACATAAAATTAAACTCAATTACTCTGCCTTTCAACTTCTAAAGCTTCAGCATATGCATTATGGACAAACTGTTTGAACTATGCCAAATTTGGTGATGATTGGATTTAACTTGTAGGAGAAGTAGTGAAAAAAACTTTTTTAACAAAATCCAAGATGGTCAACAGGAAGTACACTTGAATTTCAGATGCTGGTGTGCGTTCACTTCAGCATAGCCCATGAAATTATAGGAAAAAATAACTGAATTTAGCACAAGCTCTTCAAATGATATAAGGAAAAAAATTAAAGTTATTGCAGTCACAAAACCTCTTGGGTACATTCAGGGCATGGTCCTTAAGATACTTATCAAGTTTCATGAGGATACATAGATGCATTGCTGAGGTACACCCTCACATCCTGTTTTTTGCATTTACCAGCGTGTTACAGGCAAATCGATTTGAATATCAATATTCCTTTGATAACTTTTTTCAGACAGGTCTCAAGATGATGTGAGTCAAATTTGCTGAAGATTGGGCAAAATTTGGAGGAGTAGTAAAAATGGCAGCTAGATGTAAGCATTTTTAGCATGTTACTGTTACTTTTGACCAGTAGGTGGCACTGTCATGAAATGTGTTGCATAGTCTCAGGTCATGGTCCCGAAGATGCCTACCAAATTTTCTGTCAGGGTGCAAAGTCGTTGCTGAGATACAGCCTCACACCCTGTTTGACAGCTTTGCTGTCAGATTTATTGGCCCGTTATGGACAAACCGTTTGGAATATTTAAAATTATTTTGATAACTTTTCTGAGGCTTACTCTGAAGATGATGTGTGCCAAATTTGGTGATGATTAGTCTTAGTTTGTAGAAGGAGTAGTGCAAAAACAGTTCCAAGATGGTCAACAGGAAGTACACTTGAATTTCAGATGCTGGTGTGCGTTCACTTTGGCATAGTCCAGGAAATTATAGGAAAAATAAACTGTGAATTTAGCACAAATGCTTCAAATGATATAAAGAAAAACATGAAAGATATTGCAGCCCTTCACCACAAGGTGGCGCAGTCACAAAACCTCCTGGGTACATTCAGGGCATGGTCCTGAATATACTTAGCAAGTTTCATGATGATATGTATATGCATTGCTGAGATACACCCTCACCTCCTGTTTTTTTGCATTTGCCAGCGTGTTACAGGAGAACAGTTTTGAATATCAAAATTCCTTTGATAACTTTTTTCAGACAGGTCTCAATGTTATGTGAGCCAAATTTGGGGAAGATTGGACAAAATTTATAGGCAGAGTAGTGAAAAAACAGTTTTTGTCAAAGATGGCAGAAAATCTGGTAAGGCAGAAATTGACAATAGGGTGCATTGAACTCGCCTCGATCCAAGAAATCCAGGGATGCCTGGTTCTGAAATGTCACACACACGTTTCAAAAGTTATGACTATAAACATACTTCTAAATTAGGCCCAAATTTGACGCGATGGTGGCGCTAGAGTATGGGCAGCACTTGGCCTAAATTTGGTCACAATGTTCCGTAGACCCTCCCCAATCAGTGTGCCAGATTTCTTACCTAACTTTTTACCAGACGGTTCTATGGGCTGCCACAGACACCTTGGCCAGAAGAAGAAGAAGAAGCAGAAGAATAGTAATAAGAAAAGGTAGAATAACAATAGGGCGCCTATGCACCTTCAGTGCTTGGCCCCCTAACAACCGATACTCATACACACATGGCTGACCCTAGGTATTTGTGTGCTCTGACCACTACCTCCACTGCCATGGCAACATAATCTGCTTTTACTGGAAAATAGGGACTTCATTACATGTTCTTGCTCTGATATAGTTGATAAAACAGTTACTGCTACACCAGGAAGCAATTTATGGAACAGAATCAACAATTTCAAAAGATGTTGCCAAATTACATTTTGTTAACTAGAAAAAATTAAACGTGCCTTTTGTTTGAACATAAGTGACTGTAGAAAATATTCAAACAAGTTACAGAACTTCAGCATGTCCACTTCTTCCAAAGTCTTTCAGGTCTTTCAAAGTCTTTCAGACCGAGAGGGATCCACTCCAACACAAAACCACCTATATAGTCAGGAATGTGAAGACAACCGAAAAAATTTACATTACATTAGATGAAAGTCATCTAATGTCATTAAATGATGATGAACCTAAAGAAACCTACATTACATTAGATGAAAGTCATCTAATGTCATTAAATGATGATGAACCTAAAGAAACTGAAGAAGAGGGGTCTAAAGTGAGAGAAAAATGTCAGCCTGAAATTTACTGTATAAAAGAATGTTGTAAAAAGAGAATAAAAGAGGGGTTAATGATATGCAAATGCTTCTCATTACACAGCTTGGAGAGAAAAGTCATAATGATCTTGATTTACAGACACTAACAGGCAGGATCTGGCAACCACATAAAAGATTATGAGAGACAGGGAAATCATATGAAAGATATCTGATGTAAAATGCATCAGGATCACTTATTGTGCATTCCTGCATAACCCCAGCAGGTCACCAATTACCAAGCTTTCATATTGGTTTCACTGTTGGTCTCTTTCCCATCTTCTTCTCATTAGGCTCTCTAATAATATCTCATTATTTAGATTACAATAATTAGAATCAGATAATATGATGGTGACACGCCAGGTAATCTCCTGCAGGGTTTTGACACTGTCTCTTTTCCAGCTTCAGTTAAACTACTCTTCTTGGACACCTCCCCCAACACAATCATTTCACATCAGATTCATGAACTGCCTTGTGAAAGCGCTCTATTACATCAACAGCATGGGTGGGATTAGAGAGCACTCTGAAAGGCCACTGCACTGTGATACAGAAAAAGATTACACCAGTTCAATCACTAGTCATGTAGAAATCATGCAGCATAAGGTTAGGTCTTCTTTTATGTATCCTGGACAAAGAAATTCAGAGAATTACTGGATACATTATTGTAAAGTAAGAAGGAATTACCAACAAAGACATCTGGAAAAAAATACTAAAAATAAATATATACTATATACCCATCAAGAAAAGAAATATGATGTGCTGTACACTAGGAGCAATTAGAGCAGCAAACAGAGCAAAGGTTGTTAAATAGCCTACATTCCAACATATAAAGCTCTATAAAATAGGCTGTAAAACACTGTAAAGCTGATATTATCTAATGTTCATGTAGAATTATTCAGCAGAAAAAAGTCCAAACCTTAATATAGAGTAATATAATATAGAGTGCACCAATAGCAAATCTCTGTGTCATCAAAATAGCCTCAACAGGAAGCTAACTAACCAGTTTTGCCCTTTGTCAGAAATATTCAGATTTTCACTTGCTACTTCTTGCTAAGAGAAGAATATTATAGAGAGGAAAGAGGATTTATTTAAACTATTTAAAAATGGAAATGTTTTACACTCATTCAAGGCATTTGAGAAAAGAGGTTAATATGGAGAATAAGAAGAAATTGAGACAAGACTTAGATTTACTTGAGTCAGGTGGTGCCATGGTGGAGACAATAACAGGGGGTCCAGTGCGTCGTGAGAGCTTCTGATTGACAAGCCAAGGAGTCTGTATAGCAGCACCTACAGGCACCAGGGCACTCTCATGAGGTGTTGCCCCAGTCTTTCGCATTATATGGGGGCTTGGCTGTGGATTGGACAGGCTAGACATTGTGGCCAGGCTTCGATCCCTTTTCATCAGTTCTATGGGCACAGTGTAGTTGGTGGAGTATGCTTTGGGGGCTTGCTGTGTTGGCAGAGTGGGCATGGTTGTTGATTGTGGCAGTCCAGCCATTACTGGTGTTTGTTGTGGCATGCCATGGATAGGAGTTGGCATTTGCTGTTGCAAACCAAGGATTTGTGGTTGCACTCCTGGTATGTTGGATGGAAGTGGAACTTGCTGGGACACTGCTGTTAAAGATGGCATAGGTAGGCCAGCTTGAGGAGTGTAAGCCGTCAGTGAACGAGGTTGAACAGGCAGCATTGTACTATTGAAAACCCCTGGTGTCCTTGTTGTAGGGTATCCACTAGCCTCTAGAAGCTGCTGGGAGGGAGCACTACTAGGTCTGCGGCCCATGACATCAGCCATCCTGGGGAAGATGGTCTGGACTGGGGTCAAGGGTGGCTGCATATACTGAGAGTCCATATTTGGAGCCGTTGTTGGTTGCTGTTGTATGTATTTGTCAACGCGATGGCTGAAACTGTTGGATCGTCCTCGGACTGGAGCACTCTGGTGCTGAGGGATATCTGGAGGACATCTACAACTGACTGCTACACGAGAGAGAACACGTGCCTGCCCTAAGTTGGGTGCAATAGAGTGAATATCATTCTGTTCCATAACAGCTAACATTGCAGTGGAATCAAAGCCCTGGTGTAGCAGAGAGGTTATAGTGCTCTCAGACAAACCTTCGTTGCATAGAAATGCCAGAAACTCTGGGTCAGCTGTCTTCTTGGGGTCCACAGGAGCCAGTGAGTTTTGAGGTGTTGTGAGCTGAGGAGAACCCTGGGCAGGGATAGCAGCCATGACTGAAGCAGTCACTGGGGCACGAGTTGGTAAGTGAGGGTTTGGGTCATACACAGTATTTGGTGGTGCCACAGGTTGCACCTGCTGTGCAGGCTGGGTTTGTTGCACAAGAGGCATTTGCTGCACTTGCTGGATTGGTTGCATTTGCTGTGGTTGTTGAACTGTCTGCCCTTGCTGTACTGGCTGAACCTGCTGTGACTGGTGGAATGACTGAACTTGTTGCATTTGCTGCTGCAACAGTTGCTGAGCTGGTTCCTGTTTTTGCTGTTCGGCCTGTTGCTGCTGTCCTATAACATATGGTGAAGGGCTTTCCTGCCGCATAACCATACCTTGAGAAGAAGGATCTATCACCAGGCAAGTAGCTGCAGGCTGACTTGGATCCACTGGTCTCCCATTAAGATCACTATACATTGAGCATCCAGGAAGAGAGGATGGTACCTCAGCTCCATAGCGAGGTGTAGTTGCCTCAATGGCATAGCGAGCAGGAGATGGTGCTCGGCTTGGTATGGGCTGGCCTTCTGGCATCATTTTGGCTACTGGTGTGGCAGGTGGAGGGCCAGGGAGGCATGGCTCCCGGTAAATATGGGTCATTTCGTGAGTGGTAGGGGGTGGAGGGGGTGCTGGAGTGGAGGCAGGCGCACTAGACCTCCCAGATTGGTTCTGGTTCCAAAGCGGTTGAGTCGCTCCTATCATAACGTTATGAGAAGCTGGCCGGTTAAGGGGGATTTGTTCTCCACGATAGAACCCATCAGGTGGCCTGGAAAACACTGCAGGATCTTGCTGGTAAGGATCCAATGGAGTTAGACAACCACGATGTGCAATGCGTGAACGGTCATAATGACTGTTCAGCTCAGGAACAGAACTCTTCCTCATGCTGCGGGGATCTGGTCGGGACACATAATTTTGATTATAAAGTGACACGTGGTAATGGTATGGCTCCCGTTTCATATCCAGGTCAGATGGACGCACACCAGTGAGTGGTTCATACCAACCTCCAGCATTCCCTCCAAAGGAGTTCTGTTGGTCAGTTGTCCTTTTCTGCTGCTCATACATATTCTCGCTGCGTTCCCAATGACTTTCATTCCCACCTAGCACGTCCCAGCTCTGGGAACGGCCAATCGGCATCTGCTTGCTGGAGACCAACATCAGCACCAAGATACTCCTCTCAAATGAAAAAATGTGCAGAGGATAGTGTTCTCTTGTGCTCTTATCAGTTTTTCTGTTACCTTTATGTAACTTACAGAGTGGAATAGTGAAAAAAAAAAAAAAAAGATGCTGCAAGAGTGCCCTTTTTCCAGCTGTAATTTCTGTCTCTCCTCTCTTTCAGAGTTTTGCTTTCAGTAGCTCTTCTTGGTAGGTGACAGCTGAATAATTAATCCAGTCTATATTGCTGTTGGCAATGCAAAAGGGAAAGAAGATACCAAATGCTCTCTTTCACACATCGGCTGTAGGAAGAGGCAACCTTGCTACTCCATTGTGAAAATGCAAAATGACAACCATGAACTGATGAGAACACAGAGAGGAAGAGATTTATTCTTTACCAATGGAGGGGTGGTGCATAGTAGGCAGAGGCTTTTGTTAATCCAGGAGAGCTGATCTGCTTCTACTCTGAGACATTTTACTTGCTCTGATTGCTATGAGGGATTATAGACTAAATTAAGCCTGGTTAAATTCACTGCTGTAATGGCACACACAGAAATACAAACTAATTCATTATAGTCTTACTAACAGACAGATTAAATACATTCATGACAATGATGATGATGATGATGTCACCCTTTAGGAAACAACACACCTACCTGAGGTAGATAGTTGACAAAATCTGTGATGTTGCTGAGTCTCTGTCCAGTAGTCATTAAAAAGGATAGTTTTCTCAGAAACCCAAAGGGCTGGACAGAGAGGCTGTCCGGTGGAATTAATGCAAACCTAATGCATCACTGTTAAGTCATATAGCACCCTCAGAAAGATCAAATCCTGACTGAACAGTAATCCGGCAACTAGTTGAGCACTGTGCGCTCAGTAACAAGTGCAAAGAGCTGACCTAACTCTACAACTGCACTAACACAGCACATCTGTGTGACAAATAAACAGCACATTTAAACCACTGTTAAAGCACATTTAAAGCACATCCGACACATGTAAAACTCTGCAAATATAATGAATTCATATTCTTTGAAATTACTACATACAAATATAGTGTAAAAATAAAGTTATAGTACCCAGTGCCCTTTATATCAGTGCCTTGACACAAACCCAGTGTTCATTAAAAAAGACTAATATATTTTACTGAAATGTTCAATGTTCATTTAACATACATAATTGACTAACTCAAAAAAATAATAAATAAATAAATAAAATCCTACTACAAACCTACTCAGACATTTTTAGGGGAAAAAAAAGAAAACAGAAGGATCAAGCAAAAAAATTTATTTTTATTTTTAAGCCAAACTATAATTGTGCATCTTTATTGATCATGCACATGTCTAGGTGTGTCCATTGTCATGACACATTTATGCTGCCATTTTTAAACCAAACTGTAGCCTTCTTTACTTATTTATATGCACGTTTACATGGTATGAGTTGCTGTGACATAATGTACCCAAATATACAAAGGAAAAGTCTCTGTAATGAGCACAATTACACGATTAGATAGGATTACTCAGAACCTTGAAAGAGCCATCAACATTACCGATGGGAAAAATTATATGCATGAGCACATGGGAATGAGACTCAGCGAGGCTGAACATCCCCATTGAGTCTCATTCTAACCAGTATGAAGGTCATTTTATAATAACTATTCTTTTGCTCTCTAAACAAATTACAAATGCTGAAAACATATTAAAGAGTAAAATGAGAAATAAAGGAAAATTCTTCTATGTCTATATTTTCTTGGCTTACCCACAAATAAATCTCATTCAGTTTTAGCTGAAATGTCATAATTGTTAAAATGTTTTTCCAATTTCTGTTTGAATGACAAAATAAATGATATACAATCATTACCATATACCATGATTAATCAAGATGGATTAGTTTTTCATATCGTGTGTGCCTGTGAGGGTAAGCACAAACAAAAATGCACATGCACACAGACAGTTGGGCAACTGCAGACTATGCGCTTTACCCTAAACTGCCCTTACCAATCACTCATAATCCATTCACCAAAAGGAGTATTGCTCATCATTGCTCTGTTCATTTCCATTCCAGACTTTCCTTTCCTCTTGCTAAACCACTTTCGTACATTGCCAAATAAGAGAATTGATCTAGCATGAATACGAGTACATGGCCAGAGAGGAAGAACCACTAGACAGCACTTAACACTCAATAAATATCTACAGATTACCATATTGGACATTACAAAATGCAGAGCAGTAAAATATTGTCTGAGCACATTCAAATACAGCCCACAATAAGAATCCACTACCTCTCATATTTTATAAACAGACCAGCACTGTGTCCTTCTGGTGGATAAAGCACACTGCTGAGTTAATCGTCTCTGCATTCATTTTTTCTTTGGCCTGGCCTCTTTGGCAACCGCAACCCCCTCTGGGTCCCTTTGCCACAGTCAAAAGTAGATGAGATCACTTTCCATTGTAATTAGGCACAAAAGTAAGAATTTGTTTTTGTAGGAAGCCTGCATTCGATTTGCAGTTCTTCTTCTCAGCATGCTATGGTGGTGACAGATTTTTACCCTATGGAGTGTAGACGGATCAATATCAAACATATTGGTACTTACTTCAGCAGAACTACATTCTGACTACTCTGCATGCAAAACTGTGCCTGTTAATGGAGCTCATTTAACATGTAGGATTTATTGATTTGTCTTACATGTTTACACGTCTAAACATAATTAATCTCACTGGATTTTGTTCTCCATTCCTGAAGCAGACTTTGAGCCTCTAGAGGCACATTTCTGAACTAGAGGCTTAATCGCTCTGTGCACAGAGGAAAAAAAAAACATTCTGCCTATTGAGACCTAATCCAGTAGTCACATAGTGGGAGGATCAGTGGTCAAGTATATTGTTTATACGTTCATAAAATCAGGCATTTAAAATGTGCCAAACCATTATAGTGTTTCACAGGCACATGGAAACTATTCCTAAAGTTTGTCCGAGTGTGTCATGTGGGTACCATTCTCCCAGGTTACTATAATTAGAATAGTAGAGAAAGTGAAAAAGCTTTCAAAAAGGAGTCATGGAGTTTCATCCATCAAACTCTCATACCCTCATATCCACACTGTTAACTGGCATCACATAGTGCAATAAGACATTTGTGATGTAAAAACAACAAATTACTGATAAAAATTAAACGCTCTAAAACTTACCTTCACAGATTCTGTCAAGCCGTTGGCGTTTTACTTTGTGTTTGTCAAGCAAAGCCATTGTAGTGCTGCAGCCTCCTTGCCTCGGCTAGCTGTACACCGGGCTAAGCCACAAAACACTAGTGTCCCCTCACCCCCGGCAGGGCATGCCGTCACCTCACACCTGCGCAAACACACACACACACACTTCATTCAACAGATAACCTCAATTCTTACAATGGTCTACTTTGTCTTTTCATTGAGGTTGACTCTTAGGACAGGTCGAATGGAGTCGTGCAATAATGAAATACTCCCACAAGAGGGAGCTATATCACTATTCAAGCAAGCCGCTTTTTGTGAGTTTAATAAAACACTAAAAACAGCCCAAATCCAAACACAAAACACATTGTCAAACACTCTTGTCATAACATTCATTGCTACAATATAAATACTGCTTGAAATCCTTTGCATTTTTGCACACTCTCACTCACAAACACACCACTTCTGTGATTAAAGACCTTGTGCCCTTTCGGGTTGACAGAGAGTGATCCCAACATGAGCCACATGTGTACTTCCACCATTCTTCAAAAGCCTCAGTTCCAGCCATTACACTGGAGGCTAAATGTCAGTCATTCAGAGCAGAGAGTCCAGGCATTCAGGGAGGCCTGATGAAACCTATTATCATGACACCTCTGTCATCAACATATTCTTTTAAATCCCAAGCTCTCCTCTCACATGCTCCCCATATTTCATTCAGTGAGTATAAACTAGAAACTCCTCAGCCTCGAATATCCATTATTTTTGCCTCTGCTTGGAGGTTGACTGCTTTACTACCAGAGTGAGATACACCACAGCAGCACATGGACGACATCAGCAACATTTCTAAACCCGCACACATTCAGGATGTGGCTAAAATAAAATAAAGCATTGCAAACTTTATGCAGTTCATATGCAAATAATAAAAAGAAGGTGCAGCATTCACTTCTGTATTCTGTCACAGTCCAACACCGGTACATCTTAGAATCCCTGGTGCCAAAGGCAAATATTTAGCACATCTGATACAATTGGTATGCATTTAAACAACACACACGCATCTCATCAGTGGATACTTGTACTGTGAATTTTCATTAGACCAGTCTGCTGGGAATATAATTAGAATATCAATATCTATATAATATTGATATCACAATAAATAACAATCACAGGACAGCTTTTCTAAAACTATTCCATTTATCGTCAGTGCATTTGTAATACTGACTGATGCCCTTGTTGCTCACAATAACAAGTAAAATGAACAAGTTCATTTTCCCTAAAGAAATTTTTATTTTTTAAAAGATTAAATAAAATGTGGTACTACTGTTTGGCACACTTAGCAAACTATTTCATAGCTGTCAACACATGGATATGATATTACATAGAGTTATTATATACCAATATTATACAAACAAGTTTTAAAAAATACAAAGTATATGTTTTTGTCACAACAACCTAATATAAGTAACTGGCCAGACTTTAAGTTTTCAGTGGTTCTTGTTGGGCAGTTTGGCATCAAAGTGATCTCAGAATGTCTTCTGATAATTTCTGGCAAAGCAGATACACTAAAGCCTTTAAATTATCAAAGTAAGCTTTAACAATCACGAGTTAATGAGAGCCTTAAGATGCTTTCGCATATGCCGTATTTAGCCCATTTAAACAGAACCAGGGTGTGTTTTCCCCCTCTGTGCAGTTCGGGTGTGGACAAACACACCTTGGTCTGAGAGTGTCTGAGGAAGGTTGCTTGGGTCCAGGTTCACACGAACTCTACAGCGGTTCAGTTGCAGGGAGAACATAATTCAACCCTAAATCGATCCAACTGAAGAAGTCAACCAAATGCTTCCTGTAATTAGGGTTGCATGCAGCAGTTTTTTTTGTAGATATGAACTGCTAAACTGACAGCGCTGTAGCACTGTAGAAATGCAATATGTTGTGGATGTTTGGACAGACCAGCAAAAAGAGAAAATAAACAATGGATACGATACACAAAATATTGTAACTCATTATTTATACAATTCTTTAATTGTTTAGTATTTATAGTCAGCTCTGTGTTCTGCATGCTTGTGATTTCTACGCATGCTTGTAGCTAAATTTTTAATGAGGAGTTGTTTGCTCATTGGGTGTTTGTTGAGATATTGAAGTGCTGATATTTGGAGAGGACAGCTTTAAAGAAAAATATTATTAATGTCGTTTATATAGCCCACAGAGGTGGCAGCAATAGCTTTTCAGAAGACACAAAGAGATCACCTGTATCCACTTCAAAGCTGTGTCTGTGTTTTAAAGTGCTCTCTCACACAGCGTGTAAATTACAGCTGTCCCATTCACCAACCTGCTGCTTTGATTCATCTGCACCTGTGAGCATGCCTGTGAGAGACAATTACAGTGGTGCAGCATTTTGTGATTGAAATGTTTGAGTCTGCACCCCCTGGGGTTCAGTCTTGCTAGTTTGGATATTTTTCATGGCACCTATTTTTGCAATGCAATGTCATAGTTCAATAGTTGTGAAAATAATATGCACAGGTATTTAATTACTTGCACTCAAAGATCATTTGTCAGAAAATTACACTTTTATTACATACTTTTGAAATAGCTCAGCCTCAGTTTTGTTCAGGTGTCATGTCTAATATGCAGATCCTTTTCTGTCATAACATTCATTCTGCTTGAGAAACCCACCACAAGCATATGTTCGTAACAGGGTTTCATCCAGGGGCTCTTTGAAGAGCCACTGCCAATAAAACCAGCAAAAGACTTACACAGTTTCTTCAGTAAGTCAACAGCAACAATTTCTGTAAGCTGAACCATCAGCAATATATCTTCCAACACACACAAAGACAGAGTGAACAACAAATTCAGATATGCGTGAAATATGCCACTATTTTACTGAGACTAATACATATTAATGTGTTTATTCCTTCAAAAAACTGACCTTTTGATTTAATGCCTCGGGGGAACTTGAGAAAAACCTTTTTTAAATAAAGCTCGAAATACTTGACCTTCCTCCCACACAATGCATTTGTCTGTCTTTCAGACTGTCATTCACCTCCACCCACCCATCCACACACCCACACGCATGCGCGCGCGCACACACACAGAGCTTTCAGCATCAGTGTGCAATCAAGCCAAAAATCTACAACACAATTAGATTATATAAGTACATCATATTCTAGGTGTGTTAGACATCGGGTCTTGCAGCTACAAATTAATTGATAAAGCAAATTAAGGCACGGCTCATTAAAGGAAAACTCCACCATTTTTCAACTTAACCTCCATCTGTGTTGTCAGTGTGTGATTACTACTGACAAGAATTTTGACACATTTCCCTGTACTGAGAAGTCACTTATAACTGACATCTTACGGGCAGTCATTGAATTCCACTCACGAATGTTTAAAATATGCAACTACATAACACAAATTCAAATCTACACCTGTTACATTTTAAACTTGATGGTCTAAGGATAGGCAACATGAGACAGTGCCTTAAAAAGCTATTTTTATGTCATTTTAAACACTAAAGCAACACAGTAAAAAGATACTCTGGTCACTTATCACTTTTAGGATGTTTTATCAGATTCATATGTGCTCAGGCAGAAATTAAGGCACTTCTATGTTTGCTTTGACCATTAAGACAAATTCTTCCCTCTGTAAAAGTAGCCCTATTTCTTATAGGACAAATTATACAGATTTAGATCTTACCTTTGACCATGAAAGTTTTCTACAAAAATACATGTTTAGCATACATGTTTAACATTTTGGTGTTTAGCTTTTGGTGTTTTGAATTATAAGTAAGGTTTGTACACATGCAGTAGATAATGATTAAGTTGAAGGTTTTTTTTTTTTTTTTTTTTAAACAAAGCAGTATGACAACAGATGGCCCCTTCCCTATGACCTCCTGGTGACATACTGAACTTATGGACATCTGCTTGCCTTTCACTCTCTAAACTAAACCACCTGCATAGTACTCATTTGCTGTGATATGCTCTCTCTCAAAAAAAAAAAAAAAAAAAAAAAAAAAATTAGGGCAAAACTTGAAATTTAGTTGAAAATCCTCCTAACCTCAATGCTGAGTTGTTTGCCTCACTAGAGCATTTGGCAGTTCCCAATTTAGGACTTCTGGAAAAACATACTGGTGATGACCAAAGTATTGTTTCTCACTGGTGTCTGAAACTTGGTTCCGCATTTATTCCACTAGAGATCACACACTCAGAGAAGAATCCTGAGCACTTCATTTCACCATGTAGCCAAAGAGACACCCAGATGACTGGTATGCAAAGAGACATGGGGGGGGGAGAGAACTCTATAGAAACAAGACAGCTGTGACTCAAACGATGATCTCTGGTGTATTCACATATTCATACAGATCTGGAATTTAGCTATGGGAGTCACTTCAGGAATGTTAATTAAAAACATTATTTAATAGACTAACACCAGGTATACAAGACCATGCCATAATGAAGGTCTTGAACATCAGCCACAAAAGACATGTGGCTTATCCTGACCCTCGTGGCTCCTCCTTTACTGAATGGAGCCAGCATGGCACTGAGAGGCTCCATCTGTCTCCTATATGTAAAGATCTGTTAGCTCTGACTGCTTCTCCTTCTGTGTGTGTGTGTGTGTGTGTGTGTGTGTGTGTGTGTGTGTGTGTGTGTGTGTGTGTGTGTGAGAGAGAGAGAGAGAGAGAGAGAGGCATTTCAACTCTATAACCCCAGACTCATCATTGTGCTCAGCTATTTAAATTTCACAGAGCTATGAATGATATTATGTTTCCTTAGGGGCCTGATGTCAAACTGTAATTTGATTCTAATTACTGCAAAT
This sequence comes from Pangasianodon hypophthalmus, assembly GCF_027358585.1. NCBI lineage: Eukaryota > Metazoa > Chordata > Actinopteri > Siluriformes > Pangasiidae > Pangasianodon > Pangasianodon hypophthalmus. The sequence continues at coordinate 13,069,688 of NC_069719.1, forward strand.
AACTTATTTATCAGTTATTTATCAGAGATCATAATAGTTAAGAAGAATATACTTGCAGGAGCTTTTTAACTATAGTAACATTAAGGTAGTCTGAACAGATAAATGGGCAGAATAAGTTACTACAAATCTGCAATTTCATGATCATCATCATATATTGGCAATGTTAATCAAAATCACAATCATCACCAGGTCCATGTAAGCTACGTTCATTTGTTTTTGTTTCAAAATGAAGATGGGTAAAACAAGGCACTAACTTTTTATTTGAATTTATTTTTCTTTGCACACACTAAAATAGGAAATCAATTCATTTTTTCCATAAAATTATTTATTTTTTTAATAAAATGTTGACTTATTTTTAATTATTTCTACTTATTTCAACACACAAAGTCCACAAATCAAACATTGATAAATCCAAATGTACAGTAGTACTTTTAAGCATAAACAGGGTCATCTGGAAATACAAGTAAGCTATACTCTGCTTAAAATGTGTACTCTTTTTTTCCTGTGAAATTTATTCTGTTTTCATAAAATGGGAACAACATATGCAGGAAAAAATTCTGGGTGATTAAAAATTCTTAAACTGGAGCATCTGGAAAATACTGCTGATTTTTTCAGCCTTCATGTCGTCCTCCTTTACCATCACCCTTTTGCTATTTTTAAAAAGCACACAGTGATCCATATTAGCAGCACATCAGGCACTGACAGAGAATTTTTAATCTACCCTTCTTGCTACTTGATACCCAGTAATTGCTGTTTTGAACATCTCGTTTGCATATATCAGGGGAAGAATGAAAAGCGGATGAACTCAATGTACTGGTGTATATCAGGGTATTTGTAAAATCTGTAAAGGTCTAGCTACCTAAGATTCCTTGCTTATAAAGGTCCAGCTAACATGACTGAATGGTGACGAATATTAGCATTTAATGCTTAACCATTAATGATTATTTCAGGGGTATAAATAAGACAATTTGAAGTGGTTATGTTTTGTTTCGTAGTGGCGCATCAAGTTACTAATTTTGAGTATTGCCATAAACAGATGACACATCTGTTTTGGACTTGACTTGGGGAGAATAAAGACATATTCCATAATTCATTCATCTTTAAACACTCTGTTGTCATGGTCAACCTTTTTGTTAAAAAGCCCTGTTGTCAGATCACTAATCAGACCAGAGAGGGTAAATAAAAAGAAAAATCTAGTCTGTGAAAACTCTCCCCTTTCTGACTGAATGTCTCTAGCCCTGGTGTATATTATACACCAATAACTAATTCTACTTGTTTGTGCCTCTACCCTCCACCACCAACCTGCACAACAGCTAAATCCTAAATATTTAAAGCACCTGTTTACATTTAACTAGCTAAGTGATAATTCATGTCCAATGTCCTTCTTCACGTTCTGCCATATGTGTTGAGACTGTGTGATGTTTTAGTGCCTTGGGGAAGGTAGAAAAGGGAGGTGTTCTCACATGAGACAGGGATGGGGGAAGTGTGTAAAACCAAGGTGACCTGTCATTTTACCTTAAAATGCAACCATGTGCTGAATTCTCTCCACATCTGTGCTGTTTGTCACTGGACAAGTCTTCTTATGAAAGTTTAATATAGCTTGTGTTATTTGGAGCTATTTTTTCAAATTATATTAACCTAAAACAAAAAAAAGTGGTTGATGGCATGAGTGATGATGCATGAATAGATAACACATTCGATTAAATCTTTAACCTACTCACTGATGTTGCTGATAAATTACTCTACACATCTAGAATTCCCTGTAGCAAAACACTTCACACAATCAGGCTGTCTGTCACGTACCAGATCAGTGACTCAAGTATATATTCCCTCACTGTATCTGTATGAGTGATGATAACTGAACACGGAACATACAGTACTAACACTCTGAATAAAAAAACTGTGGTGAAACACTGAACATGAAACTGTACATATATATAATATATAGGTAGATAGATAGATAGATAGATATAAAATGTTGTATATGTATAGTTTATGTACATGTAACATATATATATATATAACACCAGATCATTGTTTGCACTGAATGCTGTTGTGATTTGAAATATTTTCCCAGCATGCCTCGTTAAACAGGTACCTAACCATAGACAGCAGATGCTTGAGTGGAAAAGAGCTACATACACTCCCTTCACCCAGACTAGTGCTCCTCACCAACAAAGGGCCATTTCGCTAATCACCCCTAGACACACACACACACACACACACACATAGCTTCCAAACCTTCACTCTGGGTTTCTAGAGGTGTGGCATCATTCTTCAGCTTCTGAGCCAAGTTTCCCAAAAGCATCACAGCACAAAGATCACTCTGAACACACAATCTCTAACAGTTAAGATGATCTTAACTTCACAGTGCTTTTAAGGAACCTGGACCCTGACCCTGACCAAGCTGACACAATCAAAAATGGTTTGAAGAATCAGATAAACACAACTGAGCATTTCAAAGCATATCATTATGCTTAAGCAAATTTGTTACTCTATTGTTTTCAGTGTGTTACCTTTCAACTGCACATAGACACTAAGGAGCAGCAAGCTCTCACTTTCTAACACTTTTACAGAAAGTGTTTAAAGACGCAGAAGTTCTCACAGCTCACTGTAGGCTTTCAGGTTAGAGAAGGCAGATTTACACCCTAGAATTTTTTTGTAGCCAGGGATCCTTTTAACTGTAAAATAAATTTCACAGACCCCCAACCAACACAATCCAACTATTCAAATATGAGGCTCATTATTTACATGTATGCAATAACATTTTGTTTATTAGTTAGTGCCTTAGGGCGTTTTATTTCTGCACTTTCCACTGACAGAACACATTAGGTTCATGTTGACAATATTTATAGACCTACTTGTTTCTGATTCACTGAGGTATGAATTAAACCCATTCAATGCAAGTGGCCAGTCAAACTAGCCAAATACTACAGGAATTCAATAATGAATATAATAGCTTTCATAATGGTGGATTATGAATTCCTGTAGCAGAATAATAAAAATCACAGGCCACCTGGCTGTGCTTCACTGACCCCTGGACCCCACTTTGAGAACCAGATAACCCTGGGCCCCCACCCCACACACACACACACACACACACACACACACACACCACAGCTTTTTTTTTGTTTTGTTTTCATTTCAGCCATCCAAGCAGTGCAAAAACAAAGTTTGATCTTACCTGAGACAGAGAAGCCTTTTCACCGCCCAGAAGCCAATGTCCACTCAGGTCTATATTTATTGTATGATTAAAAGCTCGGCTCGTGCTCAGGATTCTGCTAACATGTGAAATGGTACAGAAAAGGAGCCCAGCGCGAACTTAAAAACCGGCGCCAAATCCGAGAGAAATCACCGCGGTGTAAACTGCTGGACCAGTCAGCGGCAGAGAGCTTTCAGTGACCAGAGTTTCTCAGCTATATGATGGCGACTCTATCGGTTAAGCTGCTCCGGTTCATCGTCTCCGTTTGCAGCAGGGAGGGACTGAGGTGAGGTGACTGTTTCTCCTTTTTTTGCGCTCTCTTTTTGAAAGGCGGAGTTAAACACTTGAATAGACTACACACCCTCGAGGAGCTCCTGCTGCTTCGCTGCGGAAGAGACAAATGGGCGGGGCATCGCAGTGTGGGCGGGGCATTGGTGGTGTGGGCGGAACCAAAAGGCTCTGCCCGGTTTATAGCCTTTCTTTTTTCCATCGGATAAATCCCAAATGTCTCCTTACTGTCTGTATAAAGTGCACAGTGTAGACTGTAATGATTGTTGCACCCTTGGAGGTGCCCTCTATATCCAACAGGAAACAATTTATGATTCAGCCATAACTTTTCGGTCTTACTTTGGCATGCAAACAATGAAGCTTTTCTACATATGATGTACAACTACTTTCAGAGTTTTCAGAGCAAAACAATTGAAAAAAAAAAAATCCATTATGTATTACAGTTTATTTCAAAATATTTTAATTTCATGCACAGTATATATGTATTGTTTATATGTATTATATATATATATATATATATATATATATATATATATATATATATATATATATGTGTGTGTATAAAGTTGTCGTTCTTAAACACATTTCCTGGTATAGTTCACACAATGCAAAATGTATATCAACATTCATATCAAAATGGCAAACACACTTACGTGAATTTCAACACCCAACCTTGTTCATACTGTACTGATCAATTCAAAACACTTGTGTGTATTATTTACAGCTTTTTCTAATTGTTTACACACATTTCTGGAAACCGTGTATCTTTAACCTTTAAGACCATAATACGCTTCTTAAAACTGTACACACAATTTGCAATTCTATATATAGGAGCTATATATTAGGAGATAGAGGAGGAATCTTTTAAATATATTCCTTGATCTGAGTGATATTAATAATATATCTGTTAGGTTGAAAATCATGTCTATGGTGAAAAAAAATCTCTTGGCGCTAATGGTGGAAAGTCTTTCAGCGTCCTCTAGTGGATACATTCAGAAATCACACATCTATGAATCAAATCCGTAAATATGGAAACCTCTACTGTAAAATGCTGTGTAATTGAGAAGATTAGAGGGACAAAAGGAAAGGAGGGAGTAGGGTAGAGACAGAAGTAGGGTAAAAGGAGAGGAGCATTATAAGAAAGAAGACAAGAAAGATGAGAAAGAAAGATTAATGTCCTGTATATTTTGTGTCTCTTTACAGAATGTTTTAGTAAACACTAAGTACCAAGTACAAAGTGGATGTTATTGTATACACTCTGAGTCCACTTTATTAGGAAGACACATTCATGAACCACATTCATGCAGTTATCTAATCAGCCAATCATGTGGCAGCAGCACAACGCAAAAAATTACACAGATACAGGTCAAGAGCTTCGGTTAATGTTCACATCAAACATTAGAATGAAGAAAAAGTGTGACCTCTGTGACTTTTATCGTGGCAATGGATGGTTTGAGTACTTCATAAAGTGCTGATCTCCTGGGAGTTTCACACACAACAGTACCATTCATGAGCACTAAGAAGCAGAAGGCCTTGATTGGAATTCACAAAGAAAACACAGAGATGAGCCACAAAATTTCTGGAACCAAGATTAACCTCTACCAAAGTGATGGAAAGGCCAAAGTGTGGAGAAAGAAAGAATCTACTCATGATCCAAAACATACAAGCTCATCGGTCAAGAATGGTAGAGGTAGTGTCATGGCTTGAGCTTGCATGGCTTCTTCTGGAACGGGCTTACTAATCTTTATTGATAATGTAACTCACGATCAAGCAGCAGATTGAATTCAGAAGTCTATAGAAACACTCTGCCTGCCAATTTACAGAGAAATGCATCCAATCTTACTGGGAAGACCTTCATCATGCAGCAAGACAATGACCCAAAACACACTGCCAACACAACAAAGAATTTCATCAGGAGAAGTAAATGGAAGATTTTAGACTGGCTAAGTCAATCACCAGACCTTCACCCAACTGAGAATGCATTTCACCTCCTGAAGAGGAGACTGAAGGGAGAAACCCCCCAAAACAAACAACACCTGACAGAAGCTGCACTACACACCTGGAAAATCATCACAAAAGAAGAATGCAACAGTTTGGTGATGTCAGTGGGTTGCCGGGTTTTGCAGCTATGGCTATGCAATCAAATATTAAATATTATTTCCTTTAATTTACTTTAAGACTATCTGTTCCTATACTTTTGCTCACTTAAAAGTTGGGTGGTCTTACACCAAAAGTTCCATTTTCTAAGTTGTTTAACACATCCAGATCAACATTATAGAAGTTGGTGAGGACCACACAATTGTTATTTAGGTGCTGATAAATAAAAACACAATTGAAGGAGGGTGCACTTTCTTTTTCCCATGACTGTATATACACGATCCCCTCCAAAAGTATTAGAACAGCAAGGCCAATTCTTTTGTTCTCCTATACACTGAAGACATTCGGGTTTAAGGTTAAAAGAAGAATATGAGATGACAGATGTGTACTTGTGCACTTTCTTTTTCCCATGACTGTATATATGTGCAAAAGTCTTAGGCACATGCAGTGAAATGCTGTAAAGCAAAGATGCCTTTAAAAATAATTAAAATAAATGTTTATACAAATAATACTATAAAAAGCAGTAAACAGTAATAAACTAGAGCAGTAAACAGTAATAAACTAAACAATGTCAATATCTGGTGTGACAAGAAATTAGTAGTCTAAGATACAACCATTGCACTTGCTTCTGTTTTTGCAGGCAAAACCCAGCAGCCTTCATAATGTTTTTTTTTTTTGTTATTTTTTTATTTATTTATTTTTCTGAAAACCGGTCTGTTCAGTAATATGTTGCTTTCATTACTGACATACAAAATTTTTCTGTAAATTAATTTTTTTGTTAAATTAAAAAATAAAACAAAAAAAATAATGTTTATATATATATATATATATATATATATATATATATATATATATATATATATATATATATATATATAATTTTTTAATTTTCATTTTTATGTTGAAAAAGTAATGCTTGGAAATATAAAATGGTTTTGGACTGACTCTGATGCAGAAGTCATAAAATAAACATCTATAACAAAATTCATACAAATAAAATAAGACTTTTGTCTAAGACACAGTACTGCATACTCGAATAAAAATGAAAATGGAAAACTCTGAATGTGGAGGGGAAAATGGCTGACTTAACAATAGGCAGCAATTACTGTACAGTCTATGTTACTCTTTGGTGGTCTGAGTTGCAAAATGTAAGATTATTTAACAGGGTATCTCTGTGATTCACTACACTGTACACACACACACACACACACACACACACACACACACACACACACATTTATGACTTTTATTCTGACGACCGATTTTGAATAATGCATCCCCGGATATGACGCAGGCATTTTGTTGAGGCACTCTCGACTCCGCCCACTCACTGTGCTTTGCTGTCGTCTGTCAGCTGGCCAGCTTCATTAATAGTGGGGTTTAGTTGGTAGTGTCTGTGTGCGATGGCTGTTGAGCTGCGCTCTAGTGTGAAATATGGCACTGTTTTGTCTTTCACTGTGCTTCTGCTTGCCTACTGGTTCCGCTCTCCTCAGTCGGTGCTGGATGAGAGGCTGGGAGCTGTGCTGTCCTCTTTACTCCGCGCTGAGCGTAAAGTGGGGATGAATAACATCGCCAGACCCAGAGTGGCTATAGGTAACAGCTTCCGCAACATTTCACTGCTGTTGCTCTTCAGCTCTTTCTCTGCTCTTTCTAGTTCACATGTAAGCGTGAAAGCGGCTTCATTTTTTATTTTTTTTTTATTGTTATTATTTATTTATTTTTTTTACAATTCGGTCAGTATTCATTACTATTTACATAACCTACATTAATTAATGTGTTTAATTATGCACCTATAAATAAGTGTAACTAGCCCAACACAAGTGTACTTGGCTGTGCTGATGTGAATAGCACACATGGTCTTCATCTCCTGCTCTGTTGAACCAGAGAAGATTATGTTACACACTCTCAGCAGTCTCAACCATTCACCACTTCATTCATATCACTTAACATAGGACATTTTTTGGATATGTAAGTACTGTAGTTTTAATTATAGTTAAAAAATAAAATAGGCTGCTGTACTGTAATTATTCAGAGGCTTAGACCTAATTAAAATGTCTGACCTAGTCTTTATTAGTGTGCAATCACAGTGCTTTATAAACTAATGTCATCAAAAACCTTGCACTTCCCATACAGTGAGTGCTTTAAATATTGCTGATAAAAATTTTCAGTACTCTAGTTTATTTTTTTTATAAAACTTACATCTGAATGTTGTGGTTTATCTGATTGTTGCCATATTATCTGTTTAAAAAATTCTCTTTAGCTACATAGTCAGTTCAGTGCCAGATCAGATAACTGGAAAATTTTAACATTAAACTAGAACACAGGTTCCCAACCCTGGTTTCTGAGTACCCCCTGTCCTGCACGAGCAATTTGTGTTCACAATGCACATTTTTAGGGAACCGCACCATAAGCTGAAAGATTTTCTCGGTTCAGTTTGCTTTAAAACGGTCTGAGATCGTTTAGAGTGTTCACACTTGGGCTAAAAATCCGGCGAACCATGCTCAGAGACCTGAAAAGGACCAAGTGTGAAAACACCCTAACACACCCTGTTAAACTATTCAGCCATTTAAAAGCACTTGCTGTGTTGCAGTGAGCGTATTAGAGTGCAGGACATCAGGTACTCCATGGCCATGGTTGGAACAAAAATGTTGCCTTATTGTAGCCATGTGCTTTGCTGGATGGTCAGGTTCAAAGTTTAGGCAGCTGTGAAATTAGATCAGTTCTGAAAGGTTGTAATGATGAAAGATAATGATTATCTCCTGCCGTTGTTTGCATGCTCCACAGTTACTAGTATATATTATGTGCAAATGCTTCACGCAACAGAAGAAATGTAGGCGGCAAAACTAGTTAATGCCAGTAAAGCCTCGTATTTTGGTGTCATGCTCCTTTAATCATCAGGGTTCGGGGGCTGTGTTGACATTATTGTGGATGGTGTGACATTGCTGAACAAGATTGGACTGCAGCCGACTGATCAGCCTCTGCACCATGACTATATTGAGAATGTGGAACAGCTCGCTCAGAGTTTTGCTTACTTTTTCGCTCCGGGAGCAGCTTCTGAGTAAGTGTGTTACATTTCTGTATGTGTGAACTGACTTTCAGGTTGTCTTCTGCAGCCGGGTGAAAAATGCCCCACCTCTTCTTGTTTATATATGTACATTGACTTGTACCACAGTATTCAAATTTCAAGAGTGTGCAAATGCCTGTCACTGTAAGGAGAGCCACAGAGACTCATTTGCATCATATATTATTTACCACACTCTTTGCATGACGAGCTTCAATGCAAGTGTAAATTTGAATATATGTGTTGTGATTATATACATATAGTGACTTTCAGACACTGGTGCCATACAGCAAAAAGCAATTCTGTTTACTTACCCTTTCTCTAAGGTTTTTGTGGTATCCCTGTTTGATGCGATCATCAGATTTATGTTCTAATACACGACCACACTTTATTTCCTCTGAAAATGTACCGAAAGAATTTTACAGATCTAGAGCTTAGTTTATAAAGGCCCCTTGTCTGCAGAATTCATGAAACTGTTCTGCCAAAATATGTCTTGCCTATAGGTTTATTGACTGTCCCAACAAAGGTCTTTATACCTCCATTTCAAGGGTGCTGTAACAGCTTTTCTGTTACATGTTCGTGACATATATGGGTACAGTTATAGCTCATAGAGATTAGGCTAAAAAATACTGGTATATTCCTTTTAATTTTGAAACCATACCGAATTTAATGTGTGTCTTTCCAGTCAGTTGACCTTTACGTTCATAGGTTGTTGAACAGTAAAAGTGTCCAGTAAGGTAGTTCAGAGAGGAATTATAGAGTTAGATTGAAGAATACAGACATATGTGGTTCATATTGAGGAGGAATGCAAGTGCATTATTATTATTATTGTCACTTAATTTCTTCTTTTCTTTTCACTCATGCTTGTCCTGTAGGCGGTTGGTGGTGAACGACACACTCTTCAGTCAGCTGGTGGAGGCCTCTCGAGAGTTGCCGGGAAACCGCTGGTCAGTTGGGGGTAATGCACCAGTGATGGCAGGCAGGATGGCCAGTGAGGGCTGTGACGTGCTACTTGGGGGCAGCTTCAGCCCAGACTTTAATGACTACCTCTCAGAACATATCACAGGTCAGATAATGACTCCACCACTCCACCACTGCCTTCAACTTCATCTCCATATCCATATCTTCATAGCCATTACATCATTTCTTTGGTTTCATTTTCTGCTGTTGGTTAACTCCTCAATGTGTGGTGAATGAAACTTAAATGGCTGTGTTCCATCAGTTATATGTATGTGCTCTTTTGGAATGATTGGTCCTGCAAGAAACATAGCTGATTTTATCTTTCTGGTGTCTATTTTTTCTGCCTTCTCTTTTTAGTGGTAGGTAACACAGTGGAGGAACCAGATATTCATCTGATCCTGGAGTATCCCTCTGGGGCAACATGGGGGCCATACACCTCCCGAAGAGCAAACAGGTCAGCACACTTACAGCCTTTATTACAGTTTGGCTGATGGTCTTACACTGATTCACTGGATATTAGACTCAATTTTTTGTTTGTTTGTTTTATGGAGGTTGAGCGTGCTCAATTACAAAACGTCTGGTCAATTTCTTTGTGACTCTAGAGTAAGTCCGTGTCAGTGTGTCAGGCTGATATCTGTGTGGAACAGAAGAGGTTAGAAATTCAGAATAGCTTGCTAGGGTTGCTGAGTCATTCAGGCTGCTGTTTGCAAAATCAGGTTATGTAAACTACTTCGCCTGAATCCGGCAGCAAGTCTAATTTTGGAGTGGCATTAGTTCTAATTCTTGTTAGTTATAAATATTGACACATGTGTTGTCAGATAAACTGAGTATCTAATATCACACAGAAATATACATTAAGTAAACTACAGTACAAAGAAGCATAAAGTCTCCATTAGTGAATATCCAATTTAGAAAATTTGGATATTTGGGGCTAGAAAGATATCATTTTAAATTAAAATAATTGTGGAAATGGCCACATAATCATTTATGAAGTTTTTGTTTTGTGTTCTTTAATTACAAAGTTTAGATTCTTGGTCTGTGCAGTGGAACAGAGCTTGAAAATAAATGCAATTTAATTGAGAGAAGCGATGTATGATTATGATGAAGATAGACTTGCAGTGAATACATGACCTGAATCTAAGTGCAATTAAAGAATGTTTAAAAGAACTACTAGACCATCATGTAGGTTTGGTTCTCTAATAAGAAAATCTATTTATTTTGTAAGGTTTGTTCTTTCTTGAATGTTTATTTACAGCTGCACAAAAATTGTATTAACATTGCAATCTTTATTTGGTTCTCAATGCAGTTTGTTTGAAGAAAAGTGTTGAATGTGCACCTTTTACACTTGGGACAACCTTTGCATAAAACAGAGTGTCACTATTCACCTTATCTGCCCTTATGACCGATGACCATAGATGTTCTACAGCATGACCTCAGGTGTGCTTTAAGTCTACCGGAGGAAAGGGACAAGAAAGGCGAGAAAAAGAGCAAACTTGTTTGAATGAAGTGGTTGAACGATAAACGAGCTCTCAGCTCAGCTCTCGGTCATTGATGTGTCACTCTGAACTTTGAACTTTGAACAGCATAGAATGTGTTTATCACCATCAAATTTCTCTCATGAGTAGTTTATGAGTCACTATTAGATATGATTAAAATGTTTTATAAAATAGCAGTTATTTTGCTCAGGATGTTGGTTATTTCACTGACAATCTGTTTTTTTTTCTTTTATCTTTATAAGCTAATCTGTTTCTTTTGACTGTTGAGCAATAGTGTTATTTTCTCTCTGAAAACTGGTTCTTGTCCACAGGTACATTGTCCACAGTGATGACCACAATCCATACTTAGACTCGATGGAGAAGTTTGAGAAGAAGCTGCAGAGCTTTAAACCTGACCTGCTGGTGGTCGGAGGGCTTCAGATGATGGACAACTTTCCGTTCGAACGAGGTGGGCTCAGTGATTCACGCATATAACATGGTAATAAGTTTGAAGGGATGGAGAAATAAGAAATAGTGTTAGTAATCAAGAGTTTTAATCATAGCATAGCTGTGAGTCTCTTAAAGGCTGTAAGATAAAATTAGCTTTTTCTGTATTTATTTTCCTGGTTTACAGCAATTCTTCATTTACTGTTGAATATTTCATCATTCAGTAGTAAAACCAAATGTATGCAAGATTCACGCTTTTGTAATGTTAATGCTGTAGAAGGTCGAATAGTATTGAATAAGAATTGAATACTGATTTAATATTTATGTGTAATTTTCAATACTGCTTGGCGTGAAAGTATTCTACTCAAAACCCCTCTGTAATCCTTTAGCTACCATGGGAAAAAAGTTCCTGTTGTGTTTGTGCTTTACCATTGTGCCCTGCAGCAAAAGCAGGATTAGCTGAACTTACATACTCCCCCACACACTTGTCGTAGTGATGATGTGGACTAATTTGGGAGGAACAGAGATGTGCTCAGAATAAAAGAATGTGCATTACATAGAGATAATAAACCCTGGGCATGTAACTTATTATTCTTTGTGGCATTGGTTTGGTCTTTCAGTCTTTTCTAAAGAGTATAAATTTCTACAGATTTTCAGATCATGCTATACAGGTAAAAAAATATTACCAGGGCAGGGTGACAAGGGCAGGGTGTCAGACATAAGCTGATGATGAACTCTTTTCCAGGAGAGCGTGAATCTCTGCTCAATCGCCTGGCTCAGCTGTTGTCTTCAGCCTCACCGCAGACCAATGTGCATTTTGAAATGGCCAGCTTTGTTGATGAAGCTCTGATGTCTGACTTGCTAGAGCTTGTGCTGCCTCATGCTGACTCTCTGGGCATGAATGAGCAGGAGCTGCCCAACCTGCTAAGCCTTTTGCGTGGCAGCACTGTGACCGTGCTGTCCGACCCCAACCCCCGTGTGGCCACCGTGTTGGACCAGATGCGTGAGCTTTACCGCGTTATCAACCTCAGGCACAGGCAGGCTGGCCTCGGTCGACCCCTCACCAGGCTACACGTTCACACACTGGCCTTCCAAGCAATGATTGTCACGCAGGGGTCTCAGTGGAAGAACACCATGTCAGCCACAGCCAAGGCCTCGCTCACTGCCAACCGGCACGTGTGTGGCTCAGCTGACATTGACCCCAGCAAGGCCCGCCTCATCTTGGACGAGTCATTCTCTGTAAGCAGGAGGGAAGGCAGCCAGAGAATTCCCCTGCAGGAATCGCGGCCTGTCTCCTGCTGGACCGAGGACGAATATGAGATCTGTGTGGCTCCTGTGCTCGTGTGCACTGAGGTATATCAGACTGCAGGGGGAGGAGACAACATCTCCGCTGCTGGCCTCGTGTTGCAGATCTAAAGGAGGAGAAGGGAAGTGAACTCAGAATCGCTAGCCCCATTGCTCAAACATCCCACATATATGAAGACTTTTATTTTAAGCTGTAGTCTTACAAATCAAGTACAACACCAATGTTGGGTTCCAAAATTCTACACTTCTTTTGTTCTTTGTTTTTGCATATAACACCTTGAGATGTGTGTTTTATTCTGTACCGTAGCATTTGCATGTGTCTGGGGCCAGTCACCTCTTAACTATTCTCCAAAATGCTGGAAACTTTAATATGGATTGGTTTAAAACCCATAACTATAGTCTGATTAAGAGTTGAATGACTGAAATGATTGTTCTTTTTTATTTTTTAGTTCTCTATTAATGCCGTCATTTGGTCTTAATTGAATTTGTCACAACACGCCTATAATCAGTGCTTTGCATTGCCACATGCACTATTTTACCACTTGCAAGACAAAACTCTTACTTGACTACACACCTGTTCTTTTTCTTTGCCTCTCATCATTTTATGTCTTTTTTTAAATCACGTTAACATTTCTTTTTACGCCCAACTTGATTTAATTGTGATAGCATAAAAGAATGCGTTATGGAACACGAATTATATCCAGACCTTTTCCCCTTTGTTTCTTTTTTAACTCTTGCATTTTTTTATTGAAATATCACAGCAAAGCCACTCATCTGCCAGGAGCATTTACTTCATCTCAAAATCTTGAGAAATGCTTATGAAAGAGGTAATTGTATTGAGATTTCTTGGTCAACGCATGGGTACCTATGGGGAACACCAAAAGCTCTAGTTATTAATTTCATAGTTCTGATTAATTTACAGGATTGTCAATTGAGCTCAACATGTCAGGGTTTCATGAGTTTTCATCCTTGTAGCTTCTTTTAATCCTTGGTACCTGCAGAATGAATTAATTATCTACCTACCTCTTGTGCCTATGGAAGAATTTGTTGCTACTTGATCTTTATGAAATCTGTTGACTGCTACCTGGATTAATGCATGCAAGAGGGTGCTTGTTTTCCTGTTATCCTCCTGTATGAGGCACAACTGAGTGGTGTTGGCGATGTTCCACCCTGTGAGTGCTATCAGAAATGTTTTCGGACACTTGTTATCACTCGCTGCTGATAGTACAACGTGTCTCAGGGATTAGCTGAGCCTTGTTACTATGGAGTCACATCATTCGACTTGGAAGTAACTAAGCTAAACAGAGTGGCAGACTTGATGATGTTTGTTCCAGCCTTACTATTATTGAGAGTTGAATTTGCTAATGACTGACAACATGCTCAGAAGTAGAAATGTTTTTTATTACATGAAGTAAAAAAAAAAATGCAATGGAAATTGAGTTTGTGTTGAGAGTTATATGTATAATTCTATATATATTTCGATGGTTGTAAGTTTGAAAGAATGCACACACCATGATTATGATGTTTTTGGGTAAAACGTAGCATAGTAATGAACCCAACTTGAGTGCAAGTAAACATTTGTTATCTTTCTGGTGTGGCAGTGCATATGCTGCCCTTTTTATCTGTTCTGTTTTTATATCTCTGTACCAAGTTTGATGAACCAGTAATGCTAGGTTATAAATGAAGATATGTTTCTAAATTGCTCCTTTTTATTCTTATGTAATTAAAACTTGCATTCCGTTTCTGACATGCTTTGACATTTTGTGTTTTTGGTGTGAAGAAATATTGCACATAGCAACAATGAAACACCCAGAATAGTGTAGAGTATGGGCAGAAATATAAAGAATTCCTCTTTGATAACACTGATGCCACCAAACAATCCATAGTGATCAAGACACGTTTGTTTTTATAGTGTGAATAGATAGTTATGCCATTTGCCATTAGAGAATGGCACACCTCAGCATGCCCTCACATCTAAATGATGTCACTGTCATACCTGAGATTATTGGTAATAATTATGTGGTTATTTACATTGGCTTGATGAATATGGGTAATCCTATCAGCTTTGTGTAGAAATAAAAATTAATAAATAATTAATTAATATTAATATTTATATTAATATTTATTGATTGTAATAAGAATTCAGTACAGTCCAGTTGTAAAAATCTTGCCAGAAATGGTTTTTTTTTAGTAAAGTAAACCCTTAGCTGATAATTGAACGCTTTTTGGGTGGGTGTGTCTTTAAACTCAGGTAGGAATGTGTGCTATTGTACTAGTGTGTAAAGTTCATTGTCACTTATGTATACTGTGAGTCACTGTGTAACCAAAGACAAATTCCTTGTATGTGTAAGCATACTTGGACATTAAAGCCTGGTTCTGATTCTTTGATGCTATAACAGTCTCCACTCTTTTGGGAAGCCTTTCCACTAGATTTTAGAATGTTGCTCGTGGATTTGTGCTCATTCAGCCACAAGAGCATTACTGAGGTCAGGCACTGATGTCCGGAGAGGAGGTCTGGGGTACAGTCAGCGTTCCAGTTCATCCCACAGGTGTTCAGTGGGGTTCAGGGTTCTGTGCAGGACACTTGAGTTCTTCCACTCCAACTTTGGCAAAACATGTCTTCATGGATCTCACATTGTGCATGGGGGCATTGTCATGCTGGAACAGGTAACAGCATACAAAGACATTCTAGACAATTGTGTGCTTCCGACTTTGTAGCAAAGGTTTGGAGAAGAACCACATATGGCTGTGATGGTCAGGTGTCCAGATACTTTTGGCCATATAGTGTAGCTAACAATGAAAATATCCTGTATGTGCTTCAGGTTTCTGACAGAAATTGTTTTTATTTTAACAGAGACTTTTTAATATTGTTATTATAAATCAACTTTATTACATTTCAAGTGTACATACAAAGATTACATTAAAAAAAAACACTTTATGCTCCAAGACTTGTGTTTTGAATTCTGCCCTATCCTGAGAAGCTGACTTCACATCGCTGGAGCATTTTAACTACTTCGTGATTGCACGATATCGCGTCCAATCAGAGACGTCCTTATTGGGTGGTGCGTGGTTCAGTCAGGAATCGCCGCTAATGTTAGCAGTGGCTGTAGTTAGCTAGGTGGTGTATTGTGGTGAACTAAAGTCTACAGCTCTACAGTAAAATGAGTTCCATTGGGACAGGGGTGAGTTCAGATTAAATGTTTGTACCTTTTTTAAATATATTTTAAATGCTTCAGTTTTGAATATTTTGAGTGTGCTCTTTAATGAATGTCCAGGTGCCTGTAGCTGCGGTGCTCATCCCTGCCCAAGAGCACATTCTGAGTGACTAGTCAACTGCCTAAATGCAAAATGAAGCTTATATTATTTTTAGTGATTACAGTGGAAAATTAAGAATAATGCTCGGGCGAGCTTTTTAATGTTAGATCTATGCTTCTAATGATAACTGGATTTTATTTTTTTTATGCCGCTGCTGAGTCACTGCATGCTAACAATGAATAACAAGCTAAACTCCCTGCATTCAGCTCAAATGACACATAGCGTTAGCTAACAGGCTAACAAAAGTGAAAGTAGTCTTCCTTTTCTCACAAGGCACATAAATGTTTGCTGTAATCATAAAATATTTAGTGTCAATATCTATTATAATAATTAAAATAATAATAATACTCTGTGTATGTCCTATATTTGTATATAATGAGTTAACTTATGAACCATCTGTTAGTTCTGTTGTTAAGCTTTACTGAACATTAACCTTTTTTTTTTTTTTTTTAAACCCCAATCTAGTATGACTTGTCTGCCTCCACTTTTTCCCCGGATGGCAGGGTATTTCAAGTAGAATATGCCATGAAAGCAGTAGAAAATAGCAGGTAAGTGCTACCGGAGAGAAAGCCTTTCAGCCTTTCCTGTTCATGTTTCTAAATGTTTCTGTCAGGTAAATGTGCAGCATGTTGATGGCCTTTTGCTTGTTCCTGCAGCACAGCTATTGGAATCCGCTGCAAAGATGGAGTAGTGTTTGGTGTAGAGAAGTTGGTGCTGTCCAAACTGTACGAAGAGGGCTCCAACAAGCGTATCTTCAACATTGATCGTCATGTTGGCATGGTGCGTGGTTAGGTTTGTGATATAAAGGCACTTAGTGCTGTATAGGCTCCGAAGCAAATGAGAGGGTAACAGCGGTGGTGGTAGGGTTGTAGCACAGATATACACTCAAAAGCCACTTTAACAGGAACACCTGTACCCCTGCTCATGCATGCAGTTATCCAGCCAGCCAATCACGTGGCAGCAGAGCAATGCAGAAAATCATGTGACTTTGTTCGTGGCATGTTTGGTGCGAGACGGGCCGGGGTGAGATTCCTGTTCTTGGCTGACAGAAGTAGAACCTGATGTGGCCTGCTGTGGTAGCACTTGCACCTCAAGGTTTAGCAAGTTCTGAGCTGCTTTTCTGCTCACCATGGTTGTAAAGAGTGTTGAGTTAACATTCTCCTCTGATCTCGCCCAACAACATTTTCACCGACAGAACTAGTCTAACTGAATATTTTTTGGGGTTTTTTTTGTACCATTCTGTGTAAACTCTAGAGACTGTTGTGTGTGAAAATTCCACAACATCAGCAGTTTCTGAAATACTCATACCATCCTGTCAGGTACCAACAACCATGTCATGGTTTGTCATGGTCAAAGTTACTGAGATTACTTTTTTTTCATTCTGACATATAATGTGAACATTAACTGTGCCCTTGACTGGTATCTGCGTGATTTTATGCACTCTACTGCATGTTGGCCTTTCATGTTTGTGTTTAGTAGTGGATGTTTCCATTCCTACTACAGCTATTGCCAACTTAACTGCTAGCACAGTATTCTGCCTCAATTTAGATAAGTGCATTTATACCACAGCACTGTTTAAATCTTGAATTTGATCAGGAGGTGTAGATTTTTCTAATGACAGCTCTGACAAGTTTAAGGGAAAATTAATATTAATACTCTGGTTCCAATATGTTGTTATTTCTATAGGAACAACTCACTCACAGAAGCTTTTATGGCAGAAGCACTACATAATCTAAGACTTAAAGGGGAATGAAATGTTACTTAACATTTAAGGAAAACCATTTAATCATTATAGTGAAACTTTTTCTAACAAGATGTTTAACATTTATGGAAAGAATTTACAGTGTCAGCTCAGAGGTTAGGCTGGAGGGCTTTGTGATTTCTCTGTAACAAGCTGCTACAAGTGAGGGAATGAGTGTTTATAGCTGATATAATGTTAAGTGCTAACTTGTTTCCAACTGTGGCACAACATTAAATATAACTATGGATAAAAAATTCATGTGTTGTTTTATAAAGTCTTTCGTCTTCAATACATGAGATGTATAGTTTCTGTTTTAAATTTAATGCTTTGATATGAGACATGAATATCACTCTTTGCTCTATGTTTAGGCTGTGGCAGGGCTGCTTGCAGATGCTAGATCTCTTGCTGAGGTGGCACGGGAAGAGGCGTCCAACTTCCGCACCAATTATGGTCATGACATCCCTCTGAAGGTAAGATTGAAAGCTGTGAGGCACTGCATACACATTATCCATCATGACTGTTATATAAAATGTAAAAGGCAGTGTTACTAACATTTCCCAGTATTATAGAGCATCAAAAAATATTGACATAATCATTTTTTAGTGGCAGTAGTTATAGTTGAACACACAAGTGGGAAGTATAACTTGCATAATGCTTTAAAATTGAAATTATTGTCCAAAAATTCCATACAAACCCCTGCTTTATTCTTTCATAACTTACACTATGTTTTATGTAAAAAAAAAAAAAAAAAAAAAAAAAAATACAGTATTTGTTCATGATGTAATGTACTCATGACTTCTCTTTCATTTTCCAAAAAGCACCTAGCAGACAGAGTCGCCATGTATGTCCATGCCTACACGTTATACAGCGCTGTGCGCCCTTTTGGGTGCAGGTAGGTAAAATAATACAAAACAGGATGATCATGCAACAATATTAATACAGTAGTAGATGTTTTTATGTTTAAAAAAGTATTTGAGATTTGAAGGACATTTTCTGTGATTTCTAGTTTCATCCTTGGCTCTTATGATGAAGATGACGGTCCTCAGCTGTACATGGTGGACCCCTCAGGGATTTCATATGTAAGATGGTGTCAGTTTTGCTTCATATATGCCTTAAACAGAGTCTTTATGGATTGAGTTTTACAAAATCTTAGTACAAGTATTAATGTTACGTTCCTGTTTATAGGGTTACTGGGGCTGCGCCATTGGAAAAGCCAAGCAAGCTGCAAAAACAGAAATTGAGAAACTTCAGGTGGGGTTCCACTGTTTGTGTGTCTGAGATTATGTGAATCATAGATCCTTATTCATCAAAGTTGCATAGAAACAAGCACCGATTTGAGCATGTGAAAATGACACATGAACGAATTTGCATCTGATTTCATGAAACTGTGGTCCGAATTTAGCTGTGATCTGAGCGTCATTGATTAATCAGCTTCAGCTGCATGTAAACAAGATCCTGGGCACCTTATATGCAAGTAGATATGTGAACTCTATTTATAGTTAGGTTTTTATTCATCTTTGAATTTAAACAGGTCAGATTTCACCAGTCAGATTTAATTAAAGCTTCGTTTATGAATATAGGTGAGCCACGTTTCCATATGCACTGTCAACACTTCATGATGTCTCTTGTACGTAAAGTTGCATATTATTCAACTGAGCTAATCCTCTGATTTACAAATTACATGTTTACACTAAACCCCATTACCTAAATTTTACTACAATGTTGTTAACATTATTTGATTTATTATCAGGGGTAAAGTGACTTAGTTGTTAGCACTGTTGCCTCGCACCCCCAGGGTTGGGGGTTTGAATCCACCCTGTGTGCGCGGAGTTTGCATGTTCTCCCCGTGCTTCGGGGGTTTCCTCTGGGTACTCTTGTTTCCATCCCCAGTCCAGAGACCTGTTGTATGCTGACTGGCATTTCCAAATTGTCCATAGTGTGTGAAAGGGTGTGTGTGTGCGCAATTGTGCCCTGCGATGGGTTGGCACCCTGTCTCCCGCCTTGTGCCCTGAGTTCCCTGGGATAGGCTCCAGGCTCTCCCGCGACCCTGTGTGGGATAAGCGGTACAGAGAATGGATGGATGGATGGATTTATTTATTACTGTTTATACTACTCTACTTACAGTACTTGACAATATTGATATTGATTTTGATTATTTAACTCCTAATCAAGCATTTTTAGGCTGTTAAATGGTCATGCTCAAATTTTCACACACAGACCAGATATGAGTTTGATTGTACTGATTGTGGAATTTGCATACATACATTTTTCCAATTGGATATACTGTATGTAATGCTGAGGAATAAGGAACAGTATGCCAGTATTCCTGGACATAATTAGTTCTTGGTGGACATGTGAAATGTTAGCTAGTCTACTGAACAAGCTTCATCTAATTCTTTTTAAATATCTTCCTTACTTAAACAGATGAAAGAAATGACCTGCCGAGAGTTGGTGAAAGAGGTTGCAAAAATGTAAGTACAATCTATAGCTATATTAGAGAGCATAATAGATGATGACAGCATTCTATACAGAGCAAAACCTTTAGCCTGTCATACTGGTCCTCTCTCAGCACTGGAAAATGAATGCTTGTATGTGGAAAAATGCAAACATTTTCCCAAAAACATCATCCAGATATAATGAAAATACCAAGACATGCTGCATTGTCCTGCAGTTTTATTTACGTGATTTTGTTTCATGTGTATATATCTGTATAAATGTATTATTTCATTGCTTGCGAGAGTCACCGATATTAGACTGTGATGTATTGTCATGTGCAGCGATTCCCAGCCCTGCTCCATGATTATTTTAGTAAAATTTGATCAGTGGTTCCTGGGCCTGGAATACCTGTGTCCTGCATATTTTAGTTCTTTTCCCTGCTCTAATAGTGCCTTTCCTCTGTACAGTGCAACATGGTAACAAATTTGAAATCTCCATATCTTGTTTAGATACTTGTGTCTGATTTCCATTACATAACATTCGCCACGATCAGTCAGTTTTCTGGAAGTTAAGCAGTGACCAGTGATAGGCATGATCACAAAATGATTGAATCTTAGAAAAGATAACTCTAAAGCTTTAGTTATTTTGTTAAAATTAGTTAAAATGCGCTGGGCGCTGTCACTAGTCTCTCTCACAGCTGAACTACTGAACATGACACGGTGAGTGTTTTAGAGGCAACAGGTGCTCAAATAATCAAAGTATTTAAGCAATATCACACATGCAAGAGTGCGGTTATACTAAATATCGGCACGGCTGTGATTACCTGCGGCCTTGTGCCTATGGCCGAATCACAGCCGTGCCGATATTTAGTATAATCACACTCTTGCAAGTGTGATATTGCTTTTATGCAACAGTTTTATAAACAAGAAATTAATATCAAGTAACTGACATTTCAGAAACAATATGGCCAAATAATTTTTATTTTTGCTCCGCAAACAGAAATAGTTCCTGAAGAAGCTACACTTGCGTTATAGCATGTCAGCTAGCTAGCTGACATTAATTTTTTTTACATTTCTCTTAAAGGTGTATCTGGTGAAATTCGCTTGCCTTCTTCATTTTCATCTTGATCTGAAGAGCTTTCATATTTTAATTCAGAAGTTATATTCATGAAAAATGTATCGTTTGCCATGTCCACTGATGTTGCCAACACATATAACAGTTTCAGTGGGACTGTTGCTAGAATTGGAAGTTTATGTGGTGAAGGCCAGTCAAACGGAGTGATAAACAGTGAAATGTCCCAGTGCGGTTACACTAAATATAAGCACTCTTGGAACGCTGCTCATCCAAACAAATTAGTGGACCGGAACTGTTGGATAAAATCACATTGTGGCACCCCGAGTTTACATCTAATCAAATCATGAGGTCCGTTAGTGCTGGAGAAAGCTAATGCTTCATTCCTTACATTGGAAAAGGTTTCACAGAATGAGCACAAGGTCAATTTAGTGTCACCAGAAGACTTTCTTCTGTTTTTACAGCATCTACATTGTACATGATGAGGTGAAGGACAAGGCTTTTGAGCTGGAGCTGAGCTGGGTTGGAGAAGGTATCAAAGATTCTTTTGTTTTAAAGAAAAAAGAAGTAAACACATGTATCAGTGTCTTACTGAATTTATCCTTCATTTCAGTCACAAAAGGAAGGCATGAGCTGGTCCCTAAAGATATCAAAGAGGAGGCTGAGAAATACGCTAAAGTAAGTGCTTCAGCAATAAGATCTGGGTGTCAGTTTTGTCTGTAGTTTTTGCTCATTCTTTGATTTTATTTTATTTTATTTTTTTCCAATTCCCAGGATTCATTGGAAGAAGATGACGACTCTGATGAGGACAATATGTAACCCAACACCGATATTCTCAAATATATTCATTTTACATGCACCTGGCAGCCCTCAAGATTCCTTTTATATGTTTTCTAGATAATTCAACTCTGTATGTATGGTTAAGATCAGAATTACAAAAATGAAAAATATTTATTGTTGTTCTGTGTTATAAAGTTGGCGCACACACACATTTTGACTATACATTTTGATACGAACAGTTAATGTCATTTGTGGAGTAACCCAAGATTGAATCAGGTCCAACAAAGCCACACTCTCTATATACAATCTTTACACTATGAACAAACAAAAGTCTGTAGTAGTACACTGCAAGGACTTGAACCTTGTGCTGAGCTTCAGCAGTGCCGGTCACCAGTGTAAGGAACTGCAGAGCAGCTGTTTGTCAATTTAAGTCAAATCATAACACTGATATTATTGATAATATTATTTAAAACTAAAACAGTATTAGTCTGACAAAGGTGATATGGCTATGTGTATCTTAAACCAGATCACAGTAAGTTGGCTGCTGTTATAAACTGAGCGGGACTGAGGTTTGTCCTTGACTGGTTAATGTAGTTCATGTAGCATGTGTAGATTCAGCAAACAGTCACACCAAAACATTAGCTCTGATTGGCTAAAGGTCACTGGAGTAACTATGCTTTAGGAAATCATTGTATTCAAAAACAGGAACGACAAGTCATTATCCACTCACTGTCTACTTTATTAGGAACACCTGTACATTCATGTAATTTTCCAATCAGCAAATAATGTGGCAGCAGAGTGATACATAAAAACAGGGAAAAAACATCCAGCGAGCTGCAGTTCTGCAGGTGGAAATACCTTCAGAGGTTAAAGGAGGTCAGAGGAGAATGGCTAGGCTGGTTTAAGCTGACTGGAAGGCTATGGTAACCACTCTTTACAGCCGTGGTGAGCAGGAAAGCATCTCAGAATGCACAACACGCCAAACCTTGAGGGGGGACAGGCTACAACAGCAGACCACACTGGGTTCCACTCCTGTCAGTCAAGACCAGGAATCTGAGGTTACAGTGGGCAAAGACTTACCAAAATATGACAGTTGAAGATGGGAAAAACATTGCCTGGTCTTTTTTCCGATCTTCGACTGCCGAGTTTGGACCGTTCTGTGTAAACTCTATAGAATGCAGAGTGAAAATCTCAGCAGAGCAGCAGTTTCTGAAATACTCAAACCAGCCCGTGTGGCACCAACAACCACGCCATGGTCAAAGTCACCAAGATCACTTTTTTTTTTGCCATTCTTATGTTTGATGTGAACATTAACTGAAGCTCATGACCTGTACCTGCATGATTTTGTGCATTGTGCTACTGCCACGAGGGACTGACTGGATAACTGCATGAATGAGCAGGTGTACAGGTGATTCTGTTAAAGTGGCCAGTGAGTTTAAGTGCAGATGGTAATCTGATTTCTAAAAGAATGAAATACTAGAAATTGTGACACATTGTGCAATACTTTCTTAGGAGAAATTCTGTAAATATTTCACAATCAAGCTGTTAACAATTACTTTGTAAACTCATTTCAAAAACAGCTGAACATGTCATGCTGAGATAATAATCGCATACTGCTATTAAGGCTGCAACGATCACAGCAACACTGATGTAGCATGCCCACTGGTGTTGGGCTCTGTGCCACCATAACTGCATACTCCCTCATTTTTGCATTCCAGCTAAGATAGAAGTCTACATATAGTGATGGAAATGAGTGAATTAATTAATTAAGTACTAGGTCTGCTTCATTACATTGGTGTGTGTTGAAATAAGAGGTGTCAAGGGTTTCTGCAAGGCCTTGGCTTAGAAAAGATTTTTTTTTAAACTTAGATCTTCAACTTCCCGTTTTACAAATGTGGACATGACACGTAGATATGTAGAACACAATGAGGAAATTAAAGCAAGCAGCCCTTTCTCCCAGTACATATTCAAACAACATATCTCCTCTGTTCTTAAGTATGCATGCTGTGGGTTGGAAATGTGAGTCAGTTTTCAAGTGAAATGGAATAAATATCCCAGACAAGTACAGGGAATAACTGCTGTAAAGTACAAGGCTATAGCTATTTGTGATTCATAAATATGGTGTCCAGCAGAATCTAATATACTTTTCTATTTTGCAAGAGTTCACATGATGTTAACTTAATGAATTAACTATCACAAACTCCATTTCAATAAGACCAAACAGGACAACACATAAGATGGCATGAAGCCTTGTGAAGAAATCCAAACCACAAAACAAAGCATCAAAGGAGTGCGAGAAGTTAAATTCACATGCTAAGGCATGGCTTTTTCTGTTTTTTTTTTTTTAAACAGTTTCCCTGGTATTTGTGTATTTTATCCTGGCAGAATGACTTGTGAGTGAGGAAGAATGTAATCCAGGGACTGAAGATAAGGGTTTTGTCATACAGTTGTTTTCTGGCTGACTGGGGATTTGAACTCATATACTACTAACAGATTGTCCACTGAAACCCCGCTGAGCCCATTTTAGCTTTTCCAAAATGACTGTCTTTCTGTCTTTACAATCCTGAAACGAGTGAAGTAACCTCCAATAAATGTGTGAATCTGACTGTAATGAGCAAAGCATGTAGCGATCTGCCACAAACCATATAAGGGGAACTTGTACTTGGAGAAAGCTTCGCTTATTTGATTTTGCATATTGTGTGCTACCTCTCTGTGACTCATCTGATGTATTTGTAAAACGTGAAGTTTGCAAATAGTGACTTACCTGGAACCACATGA
Organism: Pangasianodon hypophthalmus; assembly: GCF_027358585.1. Taxonomy (NCBI): domain Eukaryota; kingdom Metazoa; phylum Chordata; class Actinopteri; order Siluriformes; family Pangasiidae; genus Pangasianodon; species Pangasianodon hypophthalmus. The sequence continues at coordinate 13,094,644 of NC_069719.1, forward strand.
TATGCAACGTTCCATGCTTTATGCAGGGCAGGTGACCGTCCCAGTAAGGTTTGCAATGTGCATGGCCAACTAGTTACAAGTAATTATGCAATTAGTATTCAAACGTTTGCAGAGCTGTGGCACCAGATTAAGCCCTTGGCTGATCAGTTCGTACTGATCAGTTCGTACAGCACAGCAGCACTGAATGAACTGTACACAAAGAAACCTAATCATTCAGCCAATTAGCAGAACACTTAAAGGAGCAGTTTGTCATAATTAGAGGCCTCTGTAGCTTGTTAGACAAAATGCAATTGCAATGAAAACATTAATAAGACCTTCACTTGCACCTAACCAACCCAGGGAGCTGAGCAGATCTGTTCTGGCTGTGAGCACGGCTAATAACCGGGCTACAAAAAATACAGTCCTATTTAGATGTCTGTAATAAAATATTTTTGCATGTCTACTCCATGCTGTAACTTGCATGTTTGGTGCCCTGGGAAAAACCCTTCACATGGTGAAATTGGGACATTTTCTATTATATCTAGTTCTGAAACTACCGACTTTCCTGAGCTGAAAAGTTCTATTTTGCATATATCTCAATCATACATCAAGTTTTAGCATTTGAAACTTTGGTTAACCCCAAAGATCTCATTCTGGCTGCGGCGCAAAAGCATCATGGACATTTGGTCAGGCGATATCTTATTACAAACTGAACTATGTCACTACAGCATGTAGCTATGATCAAAGTCTGAATTTACTGTGTGAGAAAATCTTATTAGGTAGCAAGGTTTTAGACATCTTTAGGCAGACTGACTGTTTTTACCACCGCATCTGTTAAACTGACTCCTTTATACAACAGGAAGACAGCCCAGACATTGTTTTGGTGATAACGTAGCATATGTGAGTAATATGTACTTATTACCAGTTAAATACTTCAGAAAATGTTGACTAACTATAGAGTAAGATGCCATGAATTGCACCTAGATTTGAGAGCAAAGTGTAGACCCTGCCGATCATGAAGAATCAAAGTGCATGTCTCAGTGCTTGCAGATGTGAAGTGCTCTCAGTTGAGACAGTTTCTCTGGTTACTTGTAAGAAGATGATGTAGCACCTCCTCTTGATATACAGAACAGTTTGCAGTCTGCTTGATTGATTTACATAACTGCGAAATGTGTCCAGATTGCTGTCATTTTGTGTCGCTTGGTCATTAGCACAGCAACATAAGCTAGACTTATGTGACATAGTATATCGCTGTATTACAAGTTGATATCTGAGCATTTTATGAGGATGTTTTAATTTAGCATGGTATCAGACAGATACCTAATACCAGTATCAGTATTTATGCATCCCTACAAATGATATTGGCCAGCCATGCATTTTGGGCTGAAATTTTTCCAAGGGTTGGGGGGAGACAAACACTTACATTGTGATTAAGATAGAAATAAAATTACTGAAGCTGGAAAGCCATGGTTCTTCATGTGGGATCTGCATAGTCTAGGGATCTGTGACGACAACAGACATCTCCGCCAACTACTACTGGTACAGCAGTGTATATATAAAAACCACTTCATTTTCATTACTCTAGGTCTAACTGACTGGTCACTAATATTGAATGGGTTTAATCCAAATCTTAATAACCTAAAAACAAGTATGTCAACTTGAATGCAATTTTAATAAAACTAATAACAGTACTATTAAGATCATACAAAAATGTTTGAATTCAGAAACACAGGGTTTGTTTTCTGTGAGTGGAAGTAAATAAACATAATAAATAAACACACATTTGCCTAATTATCAAGAGATCAAAGAGGAGGATTTATTCACATTTGGACTGCACCACGGTGTCTAAGTGGTTGAACTCAAGCATGTAAAACATCTTTCAGTGTGACTGATGAATCTGACAGAAGTGCTGTAACAGCTCCTTCTGACTAGCGTGACTCTGTTGTCTTCCGTTTACGTCAGAAGCCCGTGATGTGCGCTGCCGCGTTAAGGCGCCATTATTCTCATAGCCTTCAACTGACCTTTTCTATTCTGTCGCGTTTACACGTCTCCCCCACATCAAACTGGCTGTGAGAAATAAAGTAACAGCTAACGGAGGTCATTTTCAGTGCTGTTTAAATAAAGGCATGTGTTTTAGCTGAACTCGGTATCAGCTCGGACTCACCTCGACATCGCAGAGCCCAGCGTCTGTAGTCAAAAATATCTGCGTCGGGAACAAAATGGCGAATGAACCTTTCATTTTGACATGCGCAATGAGAGCAAATGGTTTTTATATTTCCCTCTGAAACGAGCTCGCCCCCCCTCCTTTCAGTGTGTTGTTTGAGCCAATGAATTAAGTAGGCGGGTTGTTTCGAAGAAAGCTTAACCAATGATCATGGCAAACAACCTTCGAGCAGAAACGTCTAGCCAATCCGATGTCAAATGCGGTCTGTTTTAATTGTAACGATTAGGCATCCATGACAACCAATAAGAAAAATCCATTCGTAGCGCCGCTTTCATATTGACCAATCACTTATCAAGGAAATGTCCGTCCAATGGAATTTGACATATCAGGGACCCAATCAAAATTCCAAGAATGTGGCTACCGCGGTTAGAGCAGCCAATCGGATTTCGAGAAACACAACCTTGGCTCAACAGCTTGTTATTTCGTTTATGCTTTGCAACCCAGGCGAGTGGTGAGAGGACATATAGGAGTATGTAAGTATATCTAATCGAGACATTCCATTTCAATAAGTTTCGTCTCGCGAGACTCGATAATTGTTTACTTTGTCTGTCAAAAAAGTAAAGTTTAACGTATTAGGAGGTATTTTCCAAGTGCGGGATTAACACGACGGAAAACTGAATGGCAGTGACTAGCTAGCCAGAGCTGCTAGGCGGCTTGTTTTCACAGCTAGCTTGCTAACTGGCTTTTGTGGAATTAGGTTTAACAGACACAATGACTCGTTATCGCGCACTTTCTCGTCTCTACGAAACTTGTAGAGTAGGGAATTGATGTGCGGATGCTAAAAGAATCGACGCCACAGACCTCGACAATCTTCCGGAACTAGCTGTGGCTTTTTCAGCTCTGTTGAGCTGAAGTTCCCAGGCAGGCAGTTTAAATCGCTGTAATAGCGATGAACAGTTGAGCAAGGTTAGTTGGCAGACTCTCTATATTTAGCTCGGAGAAAAAAAAACGAATCTTTCGACAGACCTCTGTAAATGAGGTTTACCTCGTTTCTTCGCTCGTCAGTGTAGGTTATAATGTCGATGACAGTTTCCTAAAGGAGAATGTGTTAGTTGCAGTTGGTAGCAGATTGTAAGGCAAAGCCTGACACGGTTCCGGCGGTGAGCTATGATGGCGACGTGACACACACTCTCTCTCTCTCTCTCTCTCTCTCTCTCTCTCTCACACACACACACACACACACACACACTCCGAGTAAAGCGGGAAGAACACACGCACTACTCCGCTTTTTCCTCTTTCCTCTAGTTAATACTGTTTTATACCTATGAAGCATTGAAAGCTGGTCAGAACTGGAATTCGTGGTCAGTGGTTTAAGGGAATAGTTTTGAAAAAGCACTTCAGAGCTCGTGAACATTTCTGTAGCGTGTAGAGGAGGGAGGGGGGCCGCGGCATCGAGCTTGAAAAGAATGCGTGAGTAGTAGCTAGCCTGTTAGCATGCCTCTGTTTTGTCGTGCTATTCAGTGATAAAAACCTTGACGTATATTTTCTGGAAACCCGCCTCCATTGTCCACTTTTGCATCTTTTTGTTTTCCAGCTATCAAAACCAAGCTGGACTCCCCCAAATAGCCATCACAATGAAGGTAAGTGAGCTCCAAGCTTCAGCTGAAGACAGCAGTGTAGCCGACGCCTCTCAGACCGGAGCCAAACCTACAGCCAGCTTTTACTTGGCAACTTATTTATCAACAACACGTGTTGTTCTTTACAAAGCCATTTCATTATATGTGAGCATTTCGTTCATAGTAGTTAACCTGCGTGAGCTGCTATGAAATGCCTTCTTCAGAGCTTTGCTTTTATGCTTTACTAACAAAAGGGTCTATGAGATGAGTAGTGCTTTGAATAGAGAATGACTTGGAGTTATAGTCTGGAGTGAAATGGCAGTAAAATGAAATGAATATATTTTCTAAGAGTTGTGATCAAAGTTTGTTTACATGCACGGCTTTGTTTTAACCTGATTAATTTCATGATTGTGTTTTTTTTTTTTTTTTTTTTTCCTGTAGGTAGCAGATGAGCCTGCCTACCTGACTGTGGGAACGGATGTTAGTGCTAAATACCGAGGTGCCTTTTGTGAGGCAAAAATCAAGACTGTTAAACGGATGGTGAAAGTGAAGGCAAGTTTTAGAAATATGTTTGAATAACGCATCAAACAGCATGACATGAAATTGCTCTGGTGACTGGCCATCATGTATAACACGTTGCTTGGTAGGAGGAATATTGCTGAAGATGTGTTTTATGTTACAAACATTGTGTCGTCGTGTATATTGGGCAAGTGGACGGGTCATGACGGGTCACTTAGCTTTTTCAGTCACGAGTGGCTTTACAGTTGAACGTCATTGAACATTTTGTCTGTTTTTGCTAGTTACCACACTCATGTGCAGACTTGTTCTGATAAGTCATTCTGCAATTAATTGATGGGGAACTTGGTGCACTTTAGACTGCATAACTCTCAGAATATAGAAATGTTCCACTTTGCTGTTAATCTTGTTTCATGTTAGCTAGTCTCACTTGCTTATCTCCTTTTTTATTTTATTTTATTTTTTAAATCTTTCTCATAATAACAGCCTGTTAGGTGAGGGCACTTGCTTGGGGCCTGAAATATTCAGAAGAAAATTAGGAATGTTTTAACTGTATCATGAGCTTGAACTTGAGCTGGGTCTAGACTGAATTGTAAGGAGTTAAATCCTGGCCCCTATGTGGGAAGCCCCGTTATGACAGATCATGAAGTGCGGCATTTGTGAGTTACACAACCTGATTACTTCACCTCGACTGAACCTGGTTTCTCTCCTCATCCCTTTCTGTTATCCTCCATCTTTGTGCGTCCTGCTCTGCTTCATCTTGTGCATCATGGATTTGTTTCTAGGTGGTTCTCAAAGGAGACAGTACCTCACAAGTTGTGCAAGATGACCAGGTCAAAGGACCTTTGAGGGTAAGTTTGCAGTACCATTTCTTCAGTTATCGGTTGCACTGTATGAAAGGATATTAGAAGATGAGTTCTAAATAGAAATAGACATTCTGTGCCTGCAAGCTCACTGATGGAAACTTGCAGTGCTTTTCCACCAGACAGCATGGTACAGTAACAAATCTATGAAGCCACATTATTTTCATTGGCAAGTGAGCCATACCTTTACTAAATACACATGCTAAATTTAGTTACCTATCTTGCTGGGGTGCTAAGAGTACTACTGTGTGGGTGGAGCTGAAAATAGTTTTAGGAAGTGCTTTTTTGGTAAACTGATTTGTGCTCAACATTGTAACAATGATGTCTTTGAGTGTTGTCTCTTGGACTAGGTGACATTTTGCTCAATTTTCAGATGATGTTGTAATACATTGTGGTGTGATGTGCGTCTTCATGCTATCAGGTGGGTTCCACAGTGGAAGTGAGGAGTGCAGAAGGAGTGTTTAGTGAAGCCGTCATCAGTAAACTTACAGACGCTAGCTGGTACACTGTGGGTAAGTGTCTCAACAGCTTCTTACTGTCGTGGTCTTTTCTTTGTCACTTGTTGTGCACAAAATATCATTACCTTGTAACGACTTGTGCCTTTTTTGCAGTGTTTGATGATGGAGATGAGAAAACACTCAGAAGAACATCACTGTGTCTTAAGGGTGAAAGGCATTTTGCAGAGAGTGAGGTATGAAACAGATGTTTTGTTTTCGGTATCGCTCTGCTTTTAATACAGAGTAAAAAGACTTTCTTTTTTCCCTTTTTTTTTTCCTCCATAGACTTTGGACCAACTGCCTCTGACTAACCCAGAGCACTTTGGCACTCCTGTCATTGGAAAGAAGACTAATCGAGGACGGCGGTCTTCTCAAGCAGTGTGAGTATTTATTTATCTGTTTGTTTGTGTATTTATTCATATTCAGCTTTGCAAAGTGTTTGGCTTTCAGTACTTTTTTTTTTTCCTCTGACGAGTAACCTTGCTGTAAACAGTAGTGTTTATATTAGAGTGATCATGTTTAATCTCATGCAATATATTGTAGCTATAAATAGTTTTCTAACATTGTATTAGTTTTAGACACGTAAGAGGTCTGTATTTGGTCAAAAAGTCGTGCTATGAATTTCGTGTTCCACTTTCACTTCAAAGAACTGCTGTAACTTTAACTTTATTTGTATAGCACCTTTTCATACAAAAAAATGTAGGTCAAAGTGCTGCACAGTTAAATTAAATAAACGTTAAGCCAATGCATGTAATACAGTAAACAAATAAAAAAAAAATTAAAAAAGAGAACATTTAAAATGGAAAGAAAATGGAGTAAAAAAAAAAAATAACATACATAAGTTGTATAAAGAGCACAACTTAATAATTCCTTACTTTTCAATGGGCATTAACCTTTAGCTTGTCAAACATCTGCTGAGAGGACAGATGAAGCACTATTAATTGTAATTGTATTAGAAGCACAAAACAACATTCAGATTATTGTTCTATAAGTAGCTCTTTTCTATGTGTTGCTGTTAGTAATTAACACTGTTCAGTGATGGTGAGGAAACGTGCTCCATAGAGTAGGGCGTTTAAAAAATAAATAAATAAATAAAGTCATGCCTGGTCGAAGGAAAAGGTCAGGGTCTGCCAACAGCTTGGCATGTGAAATCAAAAACTGTGTATTTGAAGGAACTCAGTATGGCAGTAGCAGACAGAAGGTAGTGTTTCTGCCCAGTGCTAATCCTCTGCACCCTGTCCACCACTCTGCCAACTCAGAAATGTTTCTTGAATTAATGCTAGCGCTGTCACTAGCAGCAGTTTCTCTGACTGCTTCTCTGACCACTCGAGATTAGACAGCATTAATAGGAAAAGTAAACAAAAAGTGCATGCTTGTATGATGGCAGTCTTTTTCATTTGTAGATGTTTTCTTTACATTGGTTGTGCTGAGAGAAAAATGTACAATTATCTTCGGTAGCTACTACTTTATAACATTCTGTGCGTCATATTCGAGCATGTGAGGAGTCTCCTGAATCCTGATAACTTTTAGTTTGTGACAAGTTCTTGAGATCGCACTTTGGGATTGTTTAAGGTTCAGTGCTACTGTGCTATTCAAACATAGAATATAATGACTGACGTGAGGTATGTGTGTAGTAGGCAGCATGTTTTTGACTACCAACTTTGGTCATTGTCTTGAAAATGTGGCACTTGTTGGAATTGGAATTGTATTTAAAGTTTAAAGTTTACAGTATGTAATGGCCAAGAGAAACATTGAGATGAGACTTGTTTTTCTAAGTTGATGATTTTCTTGACTGTATGGTTGAAAAGGAGAATTTTACTTTAATACTCTAACAACAGTCCAGATAGACTTTCACAGCATATTTTGCACCACTGACTAATCTCCAAAGAAAATGTCTCTACAGCTAGTTTATCATTTCTGACCCATTTTAGCAACCATTGTTTGTTCCTATTTGTCACAATTATAAACAAGTGCACAGAAATTAGCCTAATATTTGTATTGTTCTTCAACCTTTCATGGCTAGAATTCATTTGCCTTGGTCAGTTTCTGCTTGTCCTTCTTGTTCTCCCAGTACTCCAGAGGGGGATTTGTGTGCTTAGTGTGTGTTTTTTTTTTTCCTTCTTCTTTTTCTCCCCCCCTCAATATTGTCTTCACGAAGGAATGCATTTCAAGTGTAACGAGTTTCCTCTTGAATTTTGTAGTGTGGAGGAAGAGAAGGAGTCTTCATCCAGCGAGGAGGAAGAGGATGATAGACGGCGACTCAATGATGATCTCTTGGGGAAGGTGGCTTTCATTCAGACTGGGCCAGACCAAGCGTGCTGGTTCCATGCCCTGGTGAGCTCCAGCAGGCTTTCCGAGCCTGCTTGTTAGAGCCATGAAATAAAGCAGACACTAATGAAGCTGATCTTCAGCAGTAGGATTCTTATCTAAAGCCCTAACCAGGAGTTACTGCAGCAGGCAGAGCTTTTAGTAGTGCAGGTACAGACATGTGACGAAGGAAAATCCGACATAGTAAGGTGTTGGGGCACTGCAAGCTGCCAGAACAGCTTCAGTGTTCCTTGCTATAAATTCTATAAGTCTCTGTAATTGGACTGTTCTGAACACTATTCTCACATAAGATATTCCCTCACTTGCTGTTTTAATGATGGGATGGTGATGATCTCTGTCTATGACGTCAGTCAAAAATGTGTTCCCTTTTGCCCTGTGGATGGAGCATTGTCATCCTGTAAGAGACCACTCCCATCAATATAGAAATGTTTCATCATAGGATAAAGGTGATCAGTCAGAATAACTATTAATTAATTACTAAGAATTATTAATTTGCATTGATTCTTTGCTCTAAGGAGAAAAGTGGGCCCAAACCATGCCAGCAAAATGCCCCCCAAAAACATAAGCGCCACTAGACCCACTCACTGCAGGAGTCAAGCTTCAGGCTTGTACTGTTCTCTTCAAGTGTGCCACACATGCACTGAGGCTCCTGCCATAAGTGCCTCAATAATGAGCCATCTTTCAAAATCAGTTAGATATTTCCCTCTTGCGACCTTGATCCAAAATCGACATTGGCTGGGCCTCTTCATCATTTTTAAACATACTAAACATACTTATGTTATTTGCGTCATTGTATCATGCGGTACAATTGGCAGGAAGTATTTGCACTTGTGTGGTTTGTTTTTTAATAAATTTGTCACCAGTTTGTGTTTTTCATGATAATCTCCTGTCCTGAGGTGCACCGCTGTATCAGTAACACCTGATGGGAAGCGTAGATGTACATCATATTCGAGTGTTAATAGTTCTTTGCTAAAGGTTATAGATGATATTTGCTAGGGATGCTACAGTTTTTTTTTTTTTTTAATTTTTATTACACTACTGATATTAGAGCTCTGGGTATTGGTGCATACTCGGTACTGAGTCAATACTGTCCTCCAAGTAAGCAGGTCCTCTCGTTGCATGCCACTGTTGCAAATTATGCAAAACATTACAGGCATGGTGGTGATGTACTTTAAAACAGTTTGTGTCTGTCAGTCTGTCATCATCATGCACATTCATGGCATAAAATATTTCAAACCAGAATATATCTAATCTAATTCATGCTGAGAATTTGTGCCTACATAATATAACGCTTGACTTGACTTTGTTCTCTCCAAGGTGATCTCTCCGAGCTGCAATGATGACTTAACTGTCAAAAAGGACCAATGCTTAGTGAGGTCATTTGCTGATTCCAAATTGTAAGTTAAATCACAGAGTACAGTGCACCTTCACGTCACCTGCATGTGTATGTGTTTGCAAATTGGTGAGAGTTCTGACACTGCAGGCTTTCAGCTATGACTTTTGTTTTACTTTCTCTTCTTCTAGTCACACTGTGGCCCGCAGTGAAGTTCAAGAATTGTGTGTGGACACCATGTGCAGATCGGAGCACTCTGACAAAAACGGTAAGTGTGTACATCTGAGCTGAAGCTTGTGCATTCCAAGTGTTCCATGAGCTAAGCCTCACTTGGCACCTTGTGTCTTTCTACAGGATTTGAGGAAGCACTGCTCTTCCTCCAGACCAAGCAGATTCCTGATGCCTGGAAGATGGATATGAGTGAGATCCTAGAATCCTCTAGCAGTGATGAGGGTGAAGGCAAGGAAAGTGAGGAAGAAGAGAAAGAACCAGAGCCAGAAGAGGTAAGAAACTGTTCATCTTGCATTATCAAGGAGGACTGTAGGATAATGTATTTTGGGGTTCATTATCATTAATGGCTGTGTTTTTTTTCTATCTGTGTGGTGGCATCTAATTTATGTTGTGGTTTGTGGCTGAAAATTGTAACATAGACTCAAGGGTTGGCAAATGATAAATTCATTGGCTAGCTCGCTGGGCAAGTGTAAGCTCCACTGTGCTGCCTAGTCCGAAATTTCGGTTAAAAAAAAAAAAAGGTAACTTGATGTAATAACTTATGGTGAGCTAGCTAAGTGCAAACATACAGACCAAGGGTAATATATGAATATCTGTTCCCAGGGAGGGGATGGCTGTGTAACCATAGTTCTTATCCGTTGTTGATAATGTTTTTAATCTAGCACATCGTAATTGTAACCTTGATTAAAAAGAAGTTGGCAGTGAGCTCTGGTATTCTCTCCTTACATTGCAAGTGATAAATATTGTTACGTGCGATTGCAGTGTTATCTGGCTAGTGTCTTTATTTTCTCTCTCTGTTTAACCACGTGGTGTCTGCTTGCTGTGTTAGCAGGCGAGTTATATGACAGATAAGCAATAGACTTTATTTTGGTCGGTTTCATCTGTGTTTCCACATACATGCATGTCCCTGATTCTTACAGGATGGTCCAAATCAAAATATTTGTTTTGCAAAAGTCAGTAGGAAGTAGGTTTTTTTTTTCTTTTTTTTCTTTTCCCCCCTCTTCTCCTTCCTTTTCTCTCTCTCTAGTTCTCTAGAACCTATGTCTGCCAGGCAAATATGGAAAAAAACTAATAGCCTGGACGTTAAATCCGTCCTGTGAGTCCGGGTTACTGATTTGTCCATCCCTGAGACTCAGTGGGAGTGTTGCATTTTGACTAATGATTACTACAAGGTTGAGTGACATCCCTGCAATGGAACCTTTGCCCCAGGCTGGGACTTGATCATGCTTTCATCAGTAAATACTGCGGCCGTGCTGAATCGGTACTATGTTGTGTTTGTTTGTTTGTCTGTTTTTTTTTTTTTAAAGACATTCCTTTGCTCTGACATGGTGCGATCTGCAGCACCTTGAGTGAAATAAGTGAATGGCCTCAGCATGTGGGGAAAACCCTCAAGCTCAAATCAACAATGCTTCATTCTTCCTGCTTCCAGCGCCTGGACAAATAGCCATTCGCTCTGTTTCCGACACTGTTCCCATGGCAACCCTTACTTCCTATGGTTAAGAAATCTATGGGGATTGGCAAAGGGCCAGCGGAGGTGTGCCAGCTGGGGTTGTGGGCAGGTCCGAAGCTCATCAAGAGCTCCTCTTTCCACACTGTGTCAGGAATCTCTGCTTGTGCAGCTCTTAAAGCAGCAGACTTCCTGTAGTAAACAATGGTCAGTGAAGTGCAACGATAAGCAAGGTTTTGCATGTATAGCTCTTGAACTATTTTGGTGGACACTTTTAGTTTCATTTCCTGTGAATGATTTGTGGTGCTGACATACTCCTGCACAGCTGAGTACTCGTGTCTGGGTTATTCTTTTGTTTCTCCTACAGACGCTTAGGATTCTTGTCACAAACCATTTTAATTCTATTTATTGAGTGATGAAGCCTTTAGTACAGATTGTTGGAGCTTTGTTTTGGTACCATAAGCTCTAATGAGACCAACCGATGCTTGCTCTGTAGTTAGATAAATGGCTGATCTGCTACTGTTGTAGCACTGTCCAGTATAAATGTGTGTTTAAAAGTCTTCTTATGTACATGCTTTTAACACTGAACTGAAAACTTTTTCACTTGACACAATTCAGATGATTATGCTCACTATCAATTAATGTTTAAAATGCCTGATTATATAACCTGAATTCAAAACTGTTACATTCTAACAACAAAGCTCGTAGGATGATTCAGACCTCAGAGAATGTCTTTCCAAAGCTGTTCTTAAATATCTTTATCAAACTTTTTAACACTAGAGCAGTTTGGGGTATTTATGCTTTCTCAAAGCTTTTGTGGTATCCATGTATAATCAAAACCATGCATCAGAACCATAAATTCTTCCCTCTGAAAAGGTTGTCGCAACTATGATTTTAAAGGATACTTTAAGGATTGTGTGTGTGTGTGTGATTTACTGCCTGCCCCTAAAACTGCACTCAGACCTCCATTATAAGTGAATTTAAAGTAAATGGGTTCTCCATTTGTAGTTTTTCAGTTCAGGAAAAAAGTGACCATCTGTGGTAATTGCTCATGCACTACAGATGTGGTAGGTAGAGATCATGTTGGAAAATACTGGAGCCTTAAACTGAGTTGTTTGAGCATAAGACACATCCTCACACATGACCTAAATTGACTAGTGTTAATGGGTCAAACATGATAGCAGAGAATGGTTTCACTTAGGTGACTGATGTTATGTGATGTAACATTTCTACTGGCTGTCTGATTTACCATTTAACACTGATTTACCTTGTTGGACGATGGCATTTGGGACCATGGTGCTTAAAAAGTAGTTTCTTTATATGCTGTACATGTATTTCAACTGATTTTTCCTGATGTTATTATTTGAATCTTTATGTTTTTAGCATTCTTGTATCTGTGACGTACCTGAACAAGGCTATGAAATTATAGTGGTTTCTTTCAAAATTAGTAGGAATCCACACAACACTTGTTTCAGTAAATTGTATTTGTTTTATTCTACTCCACTACAGTTGACTAAGGTAAAGAGTCAGCATATTACTTCTGTCATGCTCGTTCTCTCTCTCTCACTGTGCTTTGTCTCTCTGTGTTCATTCTCGCTTTCTTTTTTGCTTTTTTGTCTCTCTATGCTTTCACTCTGTTCTCTCTCTCTCTCTCTCTCTCTCTCACTCACCATCTCTCTCTCTGTCTGTCTCTGCTTTCTGTCTTTCTCACTCTGTCTCTTATGTCTCTCTCTCATGTCTCTCTCTCCATGACTTATTTCATTCTGTACTGTCTCTGTGTTTGCCGTCTCCTAACCCACCCGCCCTGAAAACAGGGTTTTAGCTTGATGGTATTCTTAGTCCCTGATCTAGTGAACAAGCATGAGGATGTTTTTGATGGCGGCTGCAAAGCACTTCTGTATGTCGCTCTGGATAAGGGCATCTATTAAATGCTGTGAAAGTAAATGTTGCTGTGCTTTCTGTTTCTCTCTCTAGCCTGACGATGAGCCAGACCCAGAAGAGAGGGACCACTTCCTACAGCAGCTTTATAAGTTCATGGAAGACAGAGGTATGAAGCAGTCCTGTTTTCTGTTCCATTTATACCCTATTTTTGGACTTTAGTTACAGTTTAGCCCTTAGTGTTTGAACAGATTTTTTACTGCAGGGCTGAATTTTGTAGCTCATTGTTTGTGATCATGTCTGTATTTGAGGGGCATGGTATGACTGGTTTTGCAGTGTGTTTGCTCTGTGGATTGCTTTGCTGAATGTTTTCTCTCTTTCTCCCCAGGCACACCAATTAACAAACCTCCTGTGCTGGGCTACAAGGACCTGAACCTCTTCAAGCTCTTCAAGCTGGTTCATCAGCATGGTGGCTGTGACAGTGTGAGCATCTTTAATACCTTTACCTATCTTTATGGTTGTATTTGCAGTAAGAAAATGTCTATTGAAACGGAACCACTGATTTAGGGTTTCTTGAGCCATGTTGGCTGATTTGGACATTCATATTAATCTGCTTTATTTAAAATGCTAGTTTGTGTGATCACTGAGAACAGTTTCGCTAATCTGACTGACATCGAGTGATGTCATGTTTCTCTTGGCTATCAGATCCATTCCAGATGCACAAACCTCTTCAGTATGTTATGGAACACACTTAGAAATATTAAAATGATGTTTTATGCTGCCTTAAGAAAAAAAAAACAATTAAGTTGCCATAATCTCTTTGTTACAGATTGAGAGTGGATCTGTATGGAAACAGGTTTATATGGATTTGGGCATCCCTGTCCTGAATTCAGCAGCTTCATATAATGTGAAGACGGCTTATAAAAAGTAAGCACACTAATGAAGTTTGAAGAATATGTAATTTATGTAGGTGCCAAGTACGTCTGTTTTATGTCTACATCTGCTGTGCAGTCTCTTAAACCCTGAAGTGTCTATGCAAAGTTGGATTTTAATCAAAATAGTTAGCTAGCTAGTAATTTGTTGCCATTTCTAAACGTACAGAAAATGGCACTATTCCCAGAACAGTATAAAAAATAATGTATTAAGACAGTTAAAATCAGTTATTCTGCCTGCCTAGTTTTCTACCTCTCTAACCTGAAAGGCCTTAGCAGCTGGCATTAATGAAAGATTTAACTCTGCAATAGTACTGTTAGCTTACTCCATAGTTTTTAATCCAGATGCTTGCACATTTGCATTAGCAAATTATTTGCAAATAGGAATTTTCCAAGTTGGCTGTTTCAAGGTTTTATACCTGCAAGCTTTAAGATCTTTAGCCTGAAACACACTTTTTCAAGAATTAGAATTGTAGTAGTAACTATACTAATCATCTTTAAGGTACCTGTATGGATTTGAAGAGTACTGCCGATCAGCTCAGATCCAGTTCAGGACGGTGCACCATAATGAACCTAGGCCAGTCATTCAGCCAGATGTGAAGAGTGTCGAGCAGGAAAAGGAGGTCGAGAGCGAAGAAAAGGGAGATCAGACCCAGCAGGCTAAATCTGAGCCTGAAGCAAGCAAAGACAAATCTGATGGCGACGAGTCAGATGGGGAGGGTGAGAAAAGCCGCAAAGACATCTGCTCCCCTAGGGTAAGTGTTGTGTTGGTTCCTGTTGGTTTTAAGGAAGTAAAATTTTAAGTAATACGTTATACTGGACTGGTAGTAGTCTAACGTTTCTTAGATTATTGAATCTAGTATAGGTCTTATAGTGAGACTTGCTTGCACACAGACTGTGATTTGTTTTGAAGTGTATGGTTTGTTAAGGGGTGGCTGCACATGATGATACCAGAGAATGGTTTCGCTTTCATGACCTGATGTCATGTGATGTCACATTTCTCTTGGCTATCTGAAATTCCCCTGTTTTTAGTTTATAAATAAACTCGCACAAAGCTTAAAGCTATAGAACCGCCTGATAACAATCCTCTGCAGTTTACAAATGCAGTATGTATTTCTCTCAACTAAGAAAACAATATTGCCTGGAAACATTGCCGTTTTCTGTTCTGACACAAAATGTCGACCAGAATCTTTTTGCCTTGTGTAAATGTCGAAATCATATGGTTCTTTCCAGGCTTCTATTTAGTAATGGAATTTAGTAGTCATTTAGTCCGTAATACTTATATAGCTGTTATCATACATGCTTCTATAGGGAAATATCACTATACTAGCGTGGAGTTATCTAATGTTAAAGCTGCTTTGTGACAGTGTCCATTGTTACAAGAGCTATACAAATAAAAATTTAATTGAATTAATGACATGGATATTTTCTAAAACCATGGATGAAGATTGTGAGATCTTGTGCCTCTCTCTTTGCAGGGCCGGCGGCGCTGTACAGTGACTCCATTGAAAATGGAAGGGAAGGAGCCTGTCAAACAGGAAAAGGCAAAGGAGGAGAAGAAGCGTGAAGAAGTGCGAGGAGGAGAAGGCAGCGGAGAGGAACAGAAGGAAAAGACAGAGGGAGATAATTTGGGGAAGCGACGCAGTCGGCGCCTGGAAGAGTCTGACAAAGACTCTGATGAAGAGGATCAGGAGGAAGAAGAAGATGATGATGACGGTGAAAAATCCAGACTCAGAGAAAGGTACATTATTAATCAGTTTGTAATAACCAAAGTGTTGTTGAACAGCAAGCAGGAATTTATGCTACATATAACCATCAAATTCAACTTTAATTCTTGATTTGATTTGAAAAGATCCTTGTTTTTATGTATGTACACAATTTAGTTATCATCATTGTAGATATTTGAGTCCCCAGAGTTAACATGATGATGCCAGGGAATGGTTTCGCTTACTTGACTGAGGTCATGTGATGTCATACTTCTCTTGGCTGTCTGATTGGCTTCTGTGGTTACAATGCCTTGCTATCCCGGTTGTTTCACTACTGCTGCACTACTGTGTTCTATAAATGTAGTACATGAAAATGTTCCACTTGTATGCAAGTGATAGACAGCATTCATTTGTACTTTGTTTAGAGCTGTTCCTTGTGTCATTAATGTTTTTTTCCCATTTTTAATTATATCTTTCAGTGTTCCCTTTGTTCAGTTTTCCCATGTGTTAGTTGGCTAAGAAGTCCAGTCTGTGACTTATTTTTCAGAGATGAGAGAGAGGATGAAGATGGTGACGAAGAGTCTGAGCACTCGGTTACTGGGACAAAAGTCAAGGTCAAATACGGCAAGGGAAAGACACAGAAAATCTATGAAGCTAATATTAAGAACACAGAGACTGATGATGGAGAAGTCCTCTATCTGGTCCATTACTATGGGTGGAATGTGAGGTAAGTCATTTATGAAGGCGGAACTGGCTTTTAATGGATCAATACACAGCAAACAGGATATGGGGACAAACATGATGATATAAGAGAAAGGTTTCGCTTACTTGACTGATTTCATGTGAAGTAGCACATCTCTTGGCTGTCTGACTGTCCTCTGGTCGATATCCTGAATATTTTTGGTCATCAACGCCATAATAAAAGTATTTTCCTACAGGCAAATGACACATACTTTGTACGAGTGTTTGCTGCTTTAGTGTTCTATGCCACCATTGGTGTTCATCCTTTGGTTTAGAATTTTTGACTAATTCTGTAATTTCTTTGAATTTCTTTGTGTGACAGATATGATGAATGGGTTAAAGCAGATAGGATAATATGGCCTGTCGATAAAGGAGGAACAAAGAGAAGACAGAAAAAGAAAGTGAAGGTAGGAGACCGAAATGAAGGTGTTGGAGTTCTAGAGAACACCATGCACTGGAATACAATTTAACAGCTCTGCCATTCCCAACAGAATAAAGATGATGGGGAGAAGGAGGAGGACAAACAGCCCAAACCGGCGGCAAAACGTGGCCGTCCTCCACTGAAGTCCACTCCTCCCAGCACTTCTCGTAGTGTATCCAAAACTCCTTACAGTGAGGGCAGATCTGGCACCAAAACCTCCCGTCTCTCAGATCCTTCCAGTCTACCCAATGGAGAGGGTAAGAATTTGCACAGTTGTATACAGATTGGTTGTACAGGCATCCATTGTTTTACAACTCCTTTTGCTGTGTTGGTGCTCAGTGGTAAATATTTTCTGACAGGAACTCCTCGTCGGCACACTAGGAAAACCTCTGGGATGTATGATTCAGACAGGGCATCTAATGGTATGTCTGAAGAGCATTTAAGCTTAGTGTAGCTCTTAAGCAATTGGAATGAAAAGCAGTTATGTAAAATTTTCGCGCTCTCTGCAGATTCAGGAAACTCATCGGAAGAGAGTGAGGGTGAGGACACTCCTGAGAAGAAGCCTGAATGGGCAGAAACAACTGATCCTGCTACAGCACGAAAACAGGAGGAAGAGGAGGAGAAGGAAGAGGAAAGGCAGGAAGCGAAAGGAAGGGTGGAGGCTGCAGAGGTTGAGCCAGTGTGTCCTACCATCCCTCAGGAGAAACCACAACTGCTGGAGGGAAGTGAAATGGTGAAACCTGAGGAAGAAGTGGCGATGTCACCGGACTCTGGTGACAAATCTCCCAAATCGAGAGCAAAAAGGGCTCGCCAGAGAGAACCTGGGTCTGAGACTCTGACACAGCTGCCTGCCACAACAAACCACGCTGAGCCTGAGGGGCCTGGCACTCTTCCTCGCCAGCCTAAGAAGCCTCAGGATAGTGAGCACATCAGCCCTACAGAGCAGGTGCCTCAAACAGCTGGCTCTGACACAGATTCAGCCACTGAAGACATTGGTCCTCCAGAGAGGAGCTGCGTAGCCAAGCGCAAAGCCACAGAGCATTGGACTCCAGACAAGAAGATTCGCCTCGAGCACAAAGAGGAACCCAAAACACCGTCACCAGAGAAGAAATCGGACACCGAAAGACCAACGGAGAATGTTCAGGAAACAGAAGAACCCCTTGCACCACCAGTTCCAGCAGTCGTAGCTCCTCCTGAAGAACTAGAGGTCAAAACAGAAATGCCTGCTCTTACCAAAGAAGTCCAGATAAGAGTAGAACCTCTTTCAAGCCTGTGCACAATGAAGGAGGACTCTGCAGCAATCACTGACGAAGAGACGATGCCTCAGATAGGCCCAGAGGCACTGGTGTGTCACGAGGTAGACCTAGATGACCCTGAAGAAAAGGAGAAGCCATTAGGGGAAGAGCTACTAGTGCTGAGGGAGGAGAAGACTCCTGCTCCCAACTCAGCCGTAGCTCAGGTGCCGCCCCAGCAGCCCTCCTTCCATCTCCCTTCCAGCCTGACGACAGCAGCACCTCCTCCGCTGTGTTCTCCATCCTCCGCCCCCAGCCCAGATGAGTCTCACAGCACCAAAAGCGAGAGTGATGCCACCATTGAGGCAGACAGCATGGCCGAGTCACATGAGGGGCTTGGTGAGAACTTTGACGCCAGCGCGAGCTCCAGCAACTCCAGCATTTCCCTACAGGAGAGGGATGCCAAGGACAAAGGTTGGTGTGAGCTGCCCATACATTTTCCATATGCTTATGAGATGCTAAGGATGTATGTGACCAACTCTTTTGTCCTGTTCAACTTTAATATTTATGTGCTACTCTAGGTCAGAAAAGATTGCACGACTGCAACAGTGGCTCATCTGCTAAGAAGCAGAAACGTAACCAGAAACGGCTAGGAACTGCTTCTGCTGCAGAAAAGAATGGAGCAGGTAAGCACTCTGTTTGAGGGGAATGTGTAGATGGGGATCCAAAGGATGAATCCTTTTGATAGCAGACATCAGTGCAAGCATAGAAATGTAGTTTGGTTCAGGCTCATTTGCACCAGTGAATGGAGAAATAAAGAAGAGCTTCAGCATGTTGCAACGTAAGGGTGGATGATATGAGAAAAATATCACAACACAACACTTGAAGACATTTCTATTATGTGCAATATGTATTAAGATATTTAGGTTTGCTAACAAGCTGCCAACAAAACAGAGTTTGATGAGAATTATTATTGTCTTAAAAATAAATTATTAATTTACAATTTTGAAGATTGAACGCAATGTTACCATATAATCGTCTGTTTCAAAGTTAGATTATTAAATAAACATTAAAAATCTTATAGAAAGATATCACAGTATCTGTGATGTCTCAGAAAAGCATATGGTGACATATAATACTGATATTGTGACAATTTATCATATTGCCCAGTTTTTTCAAAGTGATAAAAGATTTCAGTGAAATAGTTTAGTGTGAGAATCTGGTTCCTGAAATTACTGAGCAAAAATCATTAATCATTGTCCAGTAGGTTCAAGTTTGTGAAATTCTCATTAGTCAGTCTTTCATCATCAAATATACAGCGATCACCCGTAACATTAAAACCACCTGCCTAATACTGTGTAGGCCCCCTTGTGCTGCCAAAACAGCTCTGAGCTGTCAAGGCATGGACTCTGAAGGTGTGCTGTAGTATGTGGCACCAAGACATTAGCAGCAGATCCTTTAAGTTCTGCAAGTAACGAGGTGGGGCCTCCATGGATCAGACTTGTTTGTCCAGCACATCCCACAGATGCTCGATCAGATTGAGGTCTGGGGAATCTGGAGGCCAAGGGAATACCTTGAACTATTTGTCTTGTTCCTCAAACCAGTTCCTGAACAATGTTTGCAGTGTGGCAGGGCACATTATCCTGCTGAAAGAGGCCACTGCCATTAAGGAATGCCATTGCCATGAAGACGTGTACGTATCAAAGTAACATCCACATAAATGCCAGGACCCAAGGTTTCCCAGAAGAACACTGCCCAGAGTATCACACTGCCTCTGCCAGCTTGCCTTCTTCCCATAGTGCATGCTGGTGCCATTTCTTCCCCAGGCAAGCAACGCACACGCACCCAGCCGTCCACCTGATGTAAAAGAAAACATGATTCATCAGACCAGGTGACCTTCTTCCATTGCTCCATGGTCCAGTTCTGATGCTCACATGTCCACTGTAGGTCCTTTCGGCGGTGGACGGGTCAGCATGGGCACTCTGCCCAGTCTGTGGCTTCACAGGACCATACGCAGCAAGCTGCGGTGCAGTGTGTGTTCTGACACCTTTGTGTCATCAGCCAGCATTAACTTTTTGAGCAATTTGTGCTACAGTAGCTCTTCTGTGGGATCGGACCAGATGGGCTAGCCTTCGCTCCCCATGCGCATCAGTGAGCCTTGGGCGCCCATGACCCTGTCGCCAGTTCACAGTTTTTTCCTGCTTCCAACACATCAACTTCGAGAACTGACTGTTTCCTTGCTGCCTAATATATCCCACCCCTTGATGGTGCCATTGTAACAAGATCATCAATGTTATATACTTCACATGTCAGTGGTTTTAATGTTATGGCTGATCGGTGTATGTTTCCTGAAGATGTATAAAAGTCTCAGTTGTCATTGGAAATCAATGCTAACATCTAAGCAGACTTATGTCAGTGTGTTTTTGATGTTAAAGATGACATTTCATACACTTCTAATCGCTCTGTCATGGCAAATAGCCGACTTAGGTCTATTAGGTCTGTTGTAGGTTTTGGTCAGTACTTGATGCTGCGTTTCTCTTCAGGTCACAGCAGTGACAGTGAAGACCTGTCTGTAATGGACACCTCTAATAAACTGACTCCAGTAAAACACTCCAGCTTGGCCAAGGCCCATAAGCTCTCTCGCTCTCCTGGCCATGCATCTCCCAGCAGCAAAGACCTGGAGAAAGACAAGCACAAAGACAAGCAGTCCTTCCCCTCTCCACGCACATACAAATGGACTTTCCAGCTGAGTAAGTCCCATTAATCCACATGGGTTGCTCTGTGTAAATTGTTGTATTTATGTTTCCATGCAATGTGTGTTGTATCAAACTGGTTGCAGGAATGAAAGTTGCAAGAAAGTGTACTCGCTCCTCACTGGTCACTTTACTGATTTTGCAGATGAGCTAGACAATATGTCCAGCACTGAGAGAATTTCTTTCCTACAAGAGAAACTTCAGGAAATCCGAAAATACTACATGTCCTTGAAATCTGAGGTGGCTTCCATTGACAGGAGGCGGAAGAGATTAAAAAAGAAGGAGAGAGAAGGTACAATTTTGTAGTCTTCTAAATGAGAGAAAATGAAAGTTGACAGCAGATTCAGTGTTGTGTGTGTCTGTATATGTGCAATTAACTAACGTTTCCTGTGTGCTTGGCAGTTTCCCACACCACAGCATCTACATCCTCTGGCTCATCAGACACAGGCATGAGTCCCTCCTCAGCTTCGCCCACTCAGAACACTGTAGCTGTGGAGTGCAGGTGATAAGATACCAGGCCTGTTTATCCCTCCACCCTGCCCAGCTCTGCCTTCTCAGCATCTCTGCTGCCTCCATGGAGACGTGCATACTGATGAGCCAGAGCAAGCAGCCATAGCACTCGACTGACTGCCCTGCCTCCTCCACCCTTTCCCGTCCCCCGATCCTTGTGGCCACTCCCACCTCCTGCACTTTGTAAACTGATCCTGCCTCTCGCTCCGTCTCGCTGCCACTTTACACATCAGGAAACGGATTCATTGTGAGGGTTGAATGTAAAAAAAAAAAAACAACAAAAAGGCAAAACAAAAAAAAAACAAAAACAAAACAAAAAGATCTAACCAATATCCATCCACAGACAGTACAACAGCACTTTTCTCTCTCTTCCTTCAACCTGGCCCAAAACAGAAGCCTCCTCTTACAGTCTGTGTCACACAGGCTGGTTTGGATGCAGTAATTGTTCAGAAAGCTTTTATCACAGCATTGTAAAATCCCAGATTATGCTCCCTATATAGGTATGGTCACTTAACCAGCTGGACATGGTTAGGAAAAAGAAAAGGTCAATTTTGTGCGCTTGCTCCATCAGAACTGCCAAAGTACACACGTTACAGCAGAGTGCCCTATTTTGGAAAAGTGGGACAAAGTCAATTGCAAAAGGGAATGTAGTTTACTGAAAACTGCAGCTGGTGTCTTCCACTCTTTGTAGTGTGTGATAGTGTGCAAGCACAGATGATTATGCAAAACTCTATTTTTGTCTTTAAAAAAAAAACATGAAAGAAAATGTTTACAGTGGAACACGGGACAAAAATGTTTTCAGTGGACTAATTTCCTTTGCGAGTGTATTTTGTCTTTTTATATGTAATTGCAGAGTTTTATTTTAGTATGAAATTTCAAAAGGTATATATTACAGCCGTGGAAATTATTTAATGAAATATTTCTAGGTCTGAATTTTTGTGTAAAATAAAGGTATTATCTTGCAACTTGTTAAGTATATTTATTCAGACTATGAACAGCGTTTTTGTATTCTTTCCAAAATGAAAACCTTCCCACATTCATTTGGTCACTGGTGAAAATGTAGATTAATGAAAGAATGTGGTGGACAAGTTAGACTGTGAAGTCACAATTGGGTAACTACTGTGCAGTAAAATGTTCCCACTCCTGTTCTCCCCTTTTCCTATTTGGGCCCAATGATCTCAAGATTTTTTGAAACCTTTATGGACCACCATTACTTGGTGACCTGCCCTGCTCAAGTTCAGATTTGCTGGTACTTGTGTTAAAGCAATTTGTTTTTAACGTTCCAACATTGAGTTCTCAACCAATTGAATAAAAGTTGCATAATGGATGTGTATGTTTAGCCCAGGGGTTTCTTACTCTGATTTCTTTTGTACATAGAACTTCCAAAACCATGTATTTGAGAAATACATTTTACACAAACTGTAAATGATTTATATTATTTTTTAAACAATACATCTTTGTATATTAAACTTTTTCTATGTCAAGTTGGTAGAGGAATTAGCACACTTTACTGTATATAATCAACCACTGGTCATCAACAGGAGCCTAATCCCAGCCCTATAGAGAAATGAACCCACTAGGATGTTGAATACGCTGTAGGCAATGATGTGCGGAAATAATGAACCTGCTTCCCTGTGAGTAAAATTAATTTACAGATTCCTGGATGAAGGAATGAATGCATTAGGTTCCTAAGCAAAGCCATTGTATCTTTATGTAAAATAAGCAGAGCTCTTCTCATTTCTAATAAAATTTTGAAATATTATTGTGCCTTTGTTTTTATTTGGACTAAATTGGATTTAGGAATTAATATGATTTAATAATATAATCTAGAGAACATCATATTTTCAGACTACTTTAGTTTAAAAGTATGTCTTTCCTGAGGTCATGTCTCATGTTTGCAATTGTGTATGCAAGTCTGATATCCATTGTCTAAATTTAGGAGTAGAATAAATAGTTAAACACTTTGTGTACTTTTCAAAGAATGGCTAAACCACAACTTGCAATTTTCTCTGAAAGATGTGTGCTAAATAAGAGTACAGTAATATATTTTTAAATTCATAGCTATGGTAAATAAATGTAAGCATGGACCATTGGTGTACGTGGAGACCGTGTGGTCGTGAACAGTAAAGTGAAGGAAGCTGTGGACATATACATGACTTCTTGAATACAGCCAAAAGTTTTAAAGGTGCATTAATGACTTTTCTTTTCTAGGAAATCGAATTTTCACTGCAGAAATATCTATTTTACAAACACTTTCCTTCACTGACCTGAAGGAAACAATACTGAAAGACAATTCTTATATTCTTCCATATTCTATTTTCAGTTTCTCTTGTCTTTTTTTTTTAATCCACACAGGAAAACTACAGGGCTACTCTACTGTCCATTTTTATCATCATATGACCCCCGATTTGAAAAGGAACTATCTAGATGGTTAGTAGCAAGTAACACATTAGAAAAGGTTGACCAGTTAATTTAATGCTGTCCTATAGCCTGGATGGGATGCCAGTCCATTTCTGGGCCCCATGCACAAACACATTCCCACACCTATGAACAGCTAGGGGCAATTTATTCACCTACTAGCATTAATTTTGGGAGGTGAGAGGAAATGAGAACCTGGAGGAAGCCCATGCAGGAGAACATGAAACTCCATATAGACACTAACCAGAGTTCTGGATCAAACCTTGAACTTTGAGCTTTGAGGTGGCAAGATTACTCACTAATATGCCACAAATTAACAGTTGGAACAAGTAAAAACATTGGATGTCAGCGCAACATGCTTGACTAAAAAAGTCACATGCAAGGACTATATAATCTATATAGATCACTATAGACTATATAATCTATACATATATATTTGTGTAGATTAAAACATTAATTACATTAATGTTACATTAAAACTGTAACATGAACAGTAATGTGTGTGAAGGTGATGTAATTGTACAATTTAGTAAGTAATCTCACACAAAAATTGAAAAAAGGACATCTCATTTGACAATTACATTTGTCCTGGATTCCTCCTGTGTTTGTTTTCTTTATTTGCATCCTTTCCTTACTTCCTAAGAGGGAAGAGCTAAGAAGTGAGGATAGGAAATGAGGAGGTGCAATTAAAGAAATAAGACTCATGCATTTTCTTCTTCTGCCTCAGTATACTTCAAACCAGTGTAAAAC
This sequence comes from Pangasianodon hypophthalmus, assembly GCF_027358585.1. Classification (NCBI taxonomy): domain Eukaryota; kingdom Metazoa; phylum Chordata; class Actinopteri; order Siluriformes; family Pangasiidae; genus Pangasianodon; species Pangasianodon hypophthalmus. The sequence continues at coordinate 13,118,959 of NC_069719.1, forward strand.
AGATTATTTCCAAACTGTCAGAGGACACTGGCTGCAATTAACTCATCCTTATTTTTACAAGTTCATTTACACCTACATACAGTATCTTAGTTATTTTACACTTTATGGTGTTCCCTGTCCAATTACCTACTGGAAATAGGAAAGTATTGTACAGTTCTGTATTATACTTGGTCATAATTTCACAAAAGAGGCCTGATCAGGACATTCTGATTGAAAGGTTGCATTTATGTCTGCCTGTGCAACCATTGTGTTTTTGCTGAATTGGAGGCTTTAATGTTGCTTAAAAGTGAGAATAATAAATGGTGGATCTACTTTCTTTTTCATATATTCATATCTCAGATAATAATAGTCTCTGAGATGCTCTGTTCTCTACTGAGCTTAGGACAAAGCTCAAGTTTGCTCCCTTCTCAGTAATTGTTCATGGATATATTTGACTCATTCCATTCATGTGACCTATAAGGCTTTATACTGTAACTACAATAACAATGATAATTATATTATGTAACTATAATAAGTACTTTCTGGCCCCACCTCTTGTCAATGTCAAACCATTGCTAAGATAATGCCTGACGTCCTGTTTTCAGTAACCCTCCCATGTTACAAATCAGCTCAAACTTTGTTAACATCAGGTCATATTGCTAAACATATGTTTAATTTTGTTATGATTGGACAAAATTTGTATGAGAAGTGAAAAAAATGTTTTTGAAAAAATTCAAAATGGAGGAAAATCCAATATAGCAGAAACTTGGTTAGGTCCATAAGTATTTGGACTGTGACACACACACACACAAAACCTCTAAAAAAAAGCCTGACCAGTTCTGATGTAAGATTAACTTGTACCAGAAAAATGGGAAGAGAAGAGTATGGAGAAGGAAAGGAAGGGCTCATGATCCAAAGCATACCACATCATGATGTGGAGGCAGTGTTATGGCATGGGAATGTATGAATGCCAATGGAACTGGGTCACTAGTGTTTATTGATGATGTGACTGCTGATAGAAGAAGCAGGATAAATTCTGAAGTGTATTGAACTATACGTTCTGCTCAGATTCATAGTCAGTCACCTGACCTAAACCCAATTGAGCATGCTTTTCGCTTTCTGAAGACAAAACAATACAAAACTGAAGGCAGAAAGACCCACAAACATGCAGCAACTGAAGGTGGCTGCAGTAAAGGCCTCGCAAACCTGGCACTGAGTGATGTCCATGAGTTCCAGACTTCAGGCAATCATTCATTGCAACGGATTTGCATCCAAGTATTATAAATATTCCTAACATTTATTATTATGTTAGTTTGTCCAAATACTTCTGAGCCTGTGAAAATGTAAAAAAAAAATGGCTGTAATTCCTAAACAGTTAATGCAATATTTTTGTTAAACCCCTTGAAATCAAGCACAGAGTCTACACTTCAATCACATCTTGATTGCTTCATTTCAAATCCATTGCGGTGGTGTACGGAGGCAAAATTATGAAAATTGTGTCACTGTCCAAATACTTATGGACCTGACTGTATGTTAAACATGGCATGACCCAACAAGTGGAAATGCAGTGTGGAGTTTTTATTTAAAAAGTATGTCCGATTTTGCCCTTTTGCAAAATTTGGTGCAGCTTTTACTGCTTGAGAGGCATACATCAAAATTGCTGGGTAGGTAGCTGAGACTGCCCTCTAACACTGTGATAAATTTCATAAAATGTGTACAGAGTGTTCTATTTGCTGCCATAGAATATCAATAAAAAAAATAAAACAATTACAAAAGGGTGACTACACACCTTTGGTGCATGGCCCCAAACAAATTTGTTAGAGGCTGACCAAGTTCTTCACAACCAGAATGCCATGAAAAGAATATCATCACACATGCTTGGGCTCGTAGACTCCTCAGTCCACCTCATACAGTCCTCTCCAAAAGTATTGGAACAGCAAGGCCAAAATTTTTTTTTTTTTTTTCCTTTCTTCTTTTCTTCTCTATACACTGAATACATTTGGATTTTAGATCAAAAGATGACTATGAGATGATAGACCAGAATTTTAGCTTTCATTTCCTAATACTTACATCTAGATGTGTTAAACAACTTGGCACCTTTTGTAGAAGACCACCCAATTTTTAGGTGAGCAAAAGTAATAGAACAGATAGTCTTAAAGTATATAACACTTAATATTTGTTGCATATCCCTTGCTTGCAATAACTGCATCGGTGAGTTGTTGACATTGACATCACCAAACTGTTGCATTTTTCTTTTGTGCTGCTTTTTAGTGCTGATGAGTGGTTTGCATCTTGTGGTATGGAGATATTGAGTAGACATTCAGAGCTATTGATTCTTTAAACAATTAATTTAACAGGACACACCCGGGCAGCAAGAAACACTGATCAGTCACATGTTCCACTATTTTTGATCACTTAAAAAAATGGGTGGGTTAAAAAAAATATATATATATACTGTAGATAGAGCAGTTAGATTCAATATACTGTAGGTACAGCAGATAGATGAATAATGTAGTCTGTATAAAACGTACTTATTTCCTTGTTTTATTTGTCACATACAATTTGCAGTGATGACATAAATAGGCCATGACTACTTAAAAAGCAAACAAACAAAAAATGCTACCTTCACATTATGCCTGAATAAGACCTGGTGAGTCTTCACAATCGGAAGAACAGGAAAGAAACCTCCCACCACTGATAAGGATCTGAACCTAATAGGAGGACATCATCTTCTGACTCGCTGTCCTCTGCCTCATCAGTCCAGTATGAAGCAGGCAGGGTGAGAGTTACAGCCTGACGATACGAGTCTGTAAAACACACAGTAGTCGACTATCGTGGCTGGCCTAATAAGCCAGCTTTGGCTGCTAAAGCTTCATTCTGCTGGATATGATATTCCTGAAAGCGCATCGAGATCCGCTGTGTCATCTTCAGATACTTCTGTAGACAGCTCTCAGAACACGAGGTCTGAAAAGAAGGAGAGACAACCTTAGCATTATCCCACTGAGAAACGATTGCTGTTTATGCAATCAGAACGAAGCTAAAATGTGGTTAAATGGAAAGATATGTTGATTTTAATCAGTCATTGTCAACATTACAGGTCCATTAAATCCACCCTGAAAGACTTGCATATCATTTATAATCAATATGTGATCTTCACCTTAAACTTCTTTCATCGACATGGTGTTCTATTTTCACTTTGGCTAAGGGTACAACTACATTAACTACACAGAGCACCTCCTGTATCTCTACTTAAAGAGAGTGATGCAGCAGCACTTTAGTCTGTACAGCTCTCCCACCTCCTCGTCTTTACACTCTACTCAAACAGATAAGGTACCACGTCAACACCATCGTCCTTGTCATCTCAGAGACCGCTAACTAGCCAAGCAGAAGCTCATACAGCCGCACTGCATTCTGGAACATGGAGTCCAACATTTGCTGTCTCCACTACTTCTATGGTGGATTCATTAATGTGAGGTTGAATGACAAAGATGAAAAGAAGCTCTTTCTCTGTTGTTTTAGGAGCTATCAATGAAACATCATCGCTATCCCTTATGTTTGAGATTATCAGCACACAACCTCTAACTTCTCACAGGAACAGTGAAAATACAGCACCGGCCTACATATGTGCACCAGAAGCACTAAGGAGATCACAAATATATTAGTGTATATTTCAGTGTAAACATATTAAATGTGTTTCAGGGTGGAGGTTTCTTTTAGTCTTGGTGGCTCTCACACCTCTTCCGCTTTGACCTCTCTTGTAGTGAAGTCTTTCACACAGTCCATGAAGCAGTTCTCGGTCAGTTTGTTGTAGGTGCCAAGGAATTCCTTGAACTGAAAGATCAAACGTGTAAAAAGCATGTTTTAAACACTGTGACATTATATAACGGACACTAAGACCCCGTGAACTTGTTTTTCCTGAAAGATTCAGATCTACATTAACCCACCTGTTTAATCTGATCTGATTCTGTGACCTGAGCAGCCATAGCCAAACCCCTTGTTCTGCACATCAGAGTGAAAACAACACACAAAATCACCGGCATATCCTCTATAATTACACTGCTATGAAACTATTACATGTTTACAGCGCAAATATACAGCTATAGATTAAGCTACAGTATGCTGCAGTGACCTATGTAAATGGAAAGCTGGCTCATATCTGTCGCTCAAAATCACTAACATTTTAACAAATCAATATAAACGATGTGTTTCAGTATACACAGAATATACAGCATGATTTTGATATTACCTCAGATCTGACGGAGACACACACACTTACACCGGAGGGCCTCTAAAGGACATGTGACGGTAAGTGTGCCAGAAATTGACATTTCACTGCCGCACTTTCCAACAAAAATAGACGCTTGGTGGGTTTTAAAAAAATTTACTTTTGTGTGTTGTAAATATAAAAAGAATAATGGAAAGAATAAAACAGAACATCAATTACTTACGTATAGTTTTTAACATACTATTGATATACACAAATATTTATTATGTCGAAAATAACGTTTGGAAATTAAGATTACGTAGCAAATGCAACTCTGTCAGTGACGTAATCCAAAGCGCTGAAGGAGCCCGATATGCGGAAGAGGTCTGTCTGGAGTGTAATTAAAATAAATAAATAAATAAATAAATAAATAAATAAATAAATAAACTTTTGGAGAGAATTTTCTAATTAGTTTTCAGCTAAATCTGGTCACAACATTTTAATATTAATCTTGTTATAATTTTTTTGATTATAATGGAGCCCCTATAAATTGTATTAAATGTAATAATCCTTCATATCAGTTACCTCTTACATAAAACCAAACATAGAAAACATAAAGTTTGTGTGATTTTTAAATTTTACTTTAATTTTATATGGTTTAAAAAAAAAAAATAAAAATCAATTTCCAAAAATTATTTGAGAGAGCTAACACTGATGAAAGACTAAAATATATTGTCTCTGTAAGTTTTATCTACCTATTATTTACAACTTTACTGTATTTTCCTTTCATTCTTTTTTTTATTTAATCAATAAAAATATGAAATTTCTTATAAATATGAAATAAAATAGCTAGTATACTTGATAGACTTGAGGGCTGTAACCACTTTGTTGTGGATTATTTCCCAATTACAGTCCTGAAGTATTTATTCTTCTTATACTACAGCAATGTCCCAGTGATTACATTTTTATATTTATTAAAGAATAGTGCAACATGTTTTTCCACCATGTATATTTACATTTAATGTTATTGAACATCTGCAAAACACCTATAAACAGTAATTCCCTCGCCAGCCTCTTTTTTGCTCTTTCTTACAGTTAATAAGACAAGAAAACCCCGGCAGTTTGTCATGTTACAGAGAAACAGGAAAAAAGCCCAAACTCCACTGTCGCTAAAACTCCTGTGGTTAAAAAGTTACTGACTGTTACAAAGTGCTGACACCCACAACTCCTTCCACAAATGATAAATACATGTCTCCTTAGAAAACGCTTCACCACGTCAACAATTATTTTATTATTTCAAGTTTTCTTTGATAAATAACAAGCTTCTTCGAGCTGTTTAATATTAGGCTGAGATATGTGAGTGTCTGCTGTACAAGTGAGCATGAATAAGTTAATAATAATATAATTATAACAAATCTGAATTCTATATATTTACAGACACACACACACACACACACATATATATATATATATATATATATATATATATATAGACACCATATATATATATATATATATATATATATATATATATATATATATATATATATATATATATATATATATATATATATATATATATATATATATATGGTGTCTAAACAAATACACCACACTGGGAAAGTACTTTTATTTTGAAATGGTACAGTCTCTTGCGGTGTCTAAATTCACATCTGTTGTCAACTTTGTTGTCAGCAACAGTTGCTGTAGTTTGATCGGTACAAACTGTAGAGTAAAGGTAGACTCTTGTGTTGTGTGTGCAGCGGCACAGGGTGCTTTATACGCTTACACACACACACACACACACACACACACAAGTGTCTGTGCTCGGCTTCATCTTATACCTGGACCTGTGTTGAGACTCCCAGCAGGACGTTACTGCACCACCGGCGCCAAATTCAAACCTAAGGCCAGTAAGCGAGCTCTGTCCATGTTTCCTGCCAGGTGAATACCTGCCTTCTCTTAGCGCTTATTAACTACTGTGTGTGTACAAGTGATTTCACCAGCCATGAGCAGTTATGGGCATTTTAGCTGACTAGCTAACTAACTAACTTACCTGACAGAAGTGAGGAAGCGACTCAGTGTCAGTTTTCTGAATTAGTACTGTCCATTTTGTTGAATATTATTCTTAAATATAAAGGTCTACAATACACAGTGTCTAATAATACATAAAAATATATATCATTAGAACACAATATAAACTAATATTTGTTATACCTGCTGTTTCCAGACCATGGACTTATATAACATGAACTTGGATGAATCCACGTCCGGTTCTGATGCTGCTGATGTTTTAATTCGCTCCACTAAAGCAGTTATTGACCAAAAGAGACAGAAAAACCTGAGTGAAAATATGGAGTCGGCCTTATCTTGCCCCAGAGATATTAATATTTATGTGCGGAGACTTTCAGACTCTGTTCATGGTTCCTGTGTGGCTGAAAGTGGATTTCTGGAGGAGATGGTTCCTCCTGTGCTTCCTGTAAACACACATTCAGCTTCACCCACAGGTACTTTTATTCTCTCTCTCTCTCTCTCTGTCTATCTATCTATCTAAACTCTCTCTCTCTCTCTCTCTCTCTCTCACACACACACATATATATATATATATATATATATATATATATATATATATATATATATATATATATATATATATATATATAATTATTATTATAGAATTATACATAATTATTATATGATTTATACATATCAAAATATAATGTACAAATGTCTGCTTTTTGCTGCTTTTTGTAGCACCTGAAGACCAATATCATACAGCAGCAAATCCAGTTGCCAGGAGAAGTGAAGGGAGGCACCAGATAAGAGTAACCTTCAAACAATATTTTTAAAAATTTTCTATCATAATCTTTGGATCAGAGCTTCTTATTCCAGATCATTTTCACCTACAAGAACTGACATTATTTATGTTTATTCTTTAAGTTTTTGAGCTTGAATGAAAATGAATATTTTCCTATAAGGAACACATTAGTGTGACTGGCGTAATTTGAACCTACTCAGTTCAAGTGACTAGTCATTCAGTGCTATGACTATAATTAAATAATAATTATAGGTTATTACATCTACACCATTTTGACAGTAGATGATGTTGATCTCCACAACCATCATGTCATTAAACAAAATTAAACTGCTCCCACAGCATGGAAAGATGTACACTGCTATAAGTGCTGAAAACTACGTGGTTTTGGATGTAGTCTAGCTTCTGCATTGTTTATGATTAAAGATTAAATAACAACGCTCTCTCTTTCTCTCAGCTTCCTAGAGCAGGTAGAGATACACTTAAAACATCAGGCACCCAAACAAGAGACAAGGAGCAAGAAGGTAATTTTCCTCTCTACCTAATTTAACATGTGTGTACATGATGTTCATTGCATTTTCATTTTGCCAAACATTTGAAAACCTTCCAGGGAAGGATGTGTTAATATCGAGGTACTCCGCTCATGGGAGAGGTGCTGTTGTAGCTGCCCTAAAGCACAGGTAAGTTTGGCCTGACTTTTTAGCACTAACATTATTAACTGCATCAATTTCAGATGTAAATGGTAAGCACATTATGTTTTTTCACTGGACCATGTAGATCCCACAGTGCACCGGTGAGGCGGGAGGTAAAGGTGCAGTTGTTGGATGCAGGACGTCCACAAAGCAGTGAACCAAAACTTCCTGAGGTCCAGCCTAACACCGCTTTATCATCAAGGGATGCTGAAGCTGCTTCAACTGCGGCAGCCATTACAGCTGCTGCTATTGCAGCCACAGCTCCTCTCATCAAGGTACTGCTCAACCTCCTGATGTTTAGCTGTGTTTAAGTCATTTAAAACTCTCTTTTGCCTTCACATCCGAATAAGATAATTTTAGATTAAATACAGCACTTAAATAATGACATTTAATATAATAGACCGAATACATTATTCGTATGAAGTTTTAAGAAGAAAATCTTGGTCTATATTAATTAGGCTGATTGTGGATTTCCTAAACCTGGTACATGTACCCCAGAGGTAGGAAAACAGTTCTTTTTGCACAAAGAGCACTCAGTGATCGGTCATGCGAGTGTGATATCTAATTCATATCTCCTGATATGATTAGACATGTTTTTGGGGATTTTGATGACAAAAAATGTTCACAACTCCAAAAATTGTGATTTTCTAAGGTCACTCTACAGTGAAAGAATAAAGATATACAGTATGTATTGAGTGATATATACAATTACATTGCTGTTGATATGCATATATAATGACTGTTGGAATATTATTTATGTAACTATAAAAATATAATATATATTAAGGAAGAATTTATTTGTTAGTTTATTAGCCTAACTTCCCCTTTATTAGGTTAGATACACTTCAATGAGGCTGTTTGGCCTAACTTGAAAACCTAGTCCCGATATACACTAGGGGTCATCATTTCCACACCTGCTCTAACACATTTATTAAAACTGGTGATTACCTGGTCAGTTAAATCGGGTGTTTTGAGCAGGAAAATCTCCAAAATGGAACTGATGATCCCTGATGTACCTGGATCACCAAATATGTGCTTTAAGCTCAAATGGCATCTCATTGTCATAGTGATAAGCCCAGCACCTCTTTGAATTATAGGAGAGAAACACCGTGATTAAAACTGCACTGGTTTATTTTTAACATTTTAAGTTCTTCAGACTAATTTTGTGAGCAAATATGTTAATTTTTATTTTTAGTATATAAATTATATAAATTATCAGTATCAATAATCAGTATTTTTTTGGTCAAATTTTTATTCAAGACTGAAAACAATGTTAAAGTACAAAGATAAATTGGTATAAAACAAAGGTACAACACTCCAAACAGTCTTACAATTTTAAGTTCTGCCCCACCCACCCATGGCAACCATGTAATCTTCCCCTTTTTCCCCATCCCACTCCCCCTATAACATGTTAAGGTGCAGTTATTGACAATACATAAAATAAGATAAAATCACAACCATTTTATAAGATGACAAGTAGAGAAGAAAAAAAACCAAAAATAAGCTAACAATCAATTATGTTTAAAACATGTAAAATAATTAAATTAATTACAACATCTCGTTAATTTTAAAGCTTGCCCTTGACAATGCTGAGAGTTTTTTGAGTGGCTCCATGCATTCTTGCCAGCGATAATTCCTTGTTCATGATGTCTAAGAAAGAGTACATCCAGTGTGACCAGGCTAGAGAGTGTGGAGGTTGTGAGGTTTCTTAGCTGCAGTCAATCCAGAGCATAACAGTTTTTTTGAGTCAGTGAAAAAATGAAAGACAAGTTGTCATGTAGAAGCAAAAGTTTAGGAGAGCATGGTATATCAACCTCAGGAATGTCCTTTAAAGCCATAGATACCTGTACCCAAAACTTATTTACTTTAGGCCAATCTCAGAACATGTATTTATAAGTACCAATGGAACCCCCCTGGAGCATAGATTACAATTAGGAGACGGGGATGTTTCATAAAATAATGTTTCCAGGGGTGAGATACATCCTGTAAACCATTTTGTAATGAATGTCTAAGATTAGCCCATATTGCATCCCAGCAAATTTCGACATTATTATCGCCATTATTGGCTTCTGTACATGCACATCGTATATCTCTGTACCAAATGCGAAAGATGATACCATACCCTTTGTACATCCTTTTGTTGTTAGCACCTTGTGCAAAGTGAGACAAGGGATGGTAGTACCCCACGGAACAAATTATATTCTATATGCAGGTCATTAAATAGCCATAGACCATCCTTCCCCCATATGTCAGCTAAAACATGAATACTTCTATCGCTCCCCTCTGAAAAAACAAAGGGTTTGTTATCCGTAAGAAGACTATGACTGTGGAATAATGATGAGTCAGAATGTCATTTAAGGGCATTGTGAGAGAACTTTAAAGCAGCGCACCAAACAGAGAGAAGATATGCTAATATTGGGCCCAATGATGAATTTAAAGTTGGTAATGCAAGGCCACCAGCATCCAACATCCTGCAGAGTTGTAGATTTTATACGAAGAGATTTACCCTTCCATATGAACTTAGAAACTAATGTTTGAAATTTTGTCCAGTAATCCGTGGGTAGCAAAAGTGGTATCATTGAGGAGAAAAAGTAAATGCGAGGTAAAACATCCATTTTAATGACACATATCTGGGCTGGCAAGGATAATGGTAGTGCAGACCAACAAGTCATGTCCATATCTATGCGGTTATATATTCCATGAAATGCCACTATGTACCTGATTATAAGGGAGGTTTGTGGATCCTTGTTTATGAGGATTATGGTGGAAATTATGTGTTCAAGTGATATTTGCTCACTATTTTTAAGGCTTCCACTGTAGAGGAGAGTGTGGCTGAGGCACCAGCTGTGATTATTTATCCCTGCCTTCTTCCATACCCCAGACTGATTACTGTTTCAATTACTGTTGTGATTATAATTGTCCTTTGAACCGTACTGTTCTGCTGAATGAATAAACTGTTCATAAATGAATAAACAGGACAGACTAAGAGTGTGTTTAATGTATAATTAACAGGCCCAGAGTGATATTGAGGCTCGTGTGGCTCAGGTGGCGTCTGAGTTGCGGCGACTCCACGAAGCCGAGGGCAGAGTGAACAACGCATCAGAGAGCAGATCAGGCAGTGGTGCAGACAGAGTGGTCCAGCTGCAAGAGCAGCTGACTGTACTGACCCAGCAGAGGCTTCAACATCTGGAAATGATCCAAGGCCAACAGCTTGAGCTGCAGGTACAGGGTCTTGCTCACTTTTCCATTTATAGCTCTCAAGATTTGTGAGCTTGCTATTCATTTCTAATAATGAAATGAAATCATTCTTATGAGGTGTATTTCAATTCATGTTTTGTCTTTATTTTGATATTTTTATATATTTGTTGGCTTTCTATTAGAACCGTCTCTTGGGCTCTGCTCTGGATGCTGTAACAGCACGTACCATCCCACCCTCACAATCCAGACTTTATACAGGTTCTGGTGTAACCCTGCCAGCGTGTGTACACAGGCCAGGGTTTAGCAGGCTTCATGTTGTGGAAAATGCTGCTGCAGGAAATTCAGACCCTACAGGTATGATTGTAGGAAATTCATTTAAAAAAGGCAAATCTAAAACGTTAATAATGTCAAGTATTATAAACTGTTTAGTTTTCACAGAATGAAAAATTGCTTACTTTGTCTTGCTTTTTCACTCTTTTTGCTGTTATTTTTTCCCATCTAGTTGCCCAGGAGCAAATCAGGGAGACTCAGAGAGGAGAGGGGAAAAGTCAGCTAGAGATGCTGGCACCTCGTAATGTCATCCCCAAACCCACCCACTGGAATCGTGCAGCCTACAGCAAACAGAACAGGACACACAACCCTCCACAGACAAAGCACAGTGGGTTTGACTTACTTACACTGCACACTTAAGTATGTAGTGTGAGATAGAGAACGGAAGTTGAAGACATTACAAATCCAGATGTGCTTGATTAATTGCAGTAGAGGTGTAAGTCTAGTGCATAAATTTACCCAGGTGTCTTTTTGCCAGTTATTTTATGTCATGACAGTAGTAACATCATGTTCTATAAGTAACATAACTATGCTTATCACACTGAAAATGATGATACAGGAACTAGCTGTAATGCCAACTTCTGCAGAAATGCCATTCACTCTGAAACCACTTGATGGCAGTAGCATCATCTCCAAATTCTGCTCCATGAATAATCAAACAGAGAGAATGGAGTTTGAGTTTAATCATTTGTTTTAATGTATATTTTTGAATATGCAAAGGTAACGATGATTCATAACATATGCATGTATGAATTTCAATTTGTTCAGGACTGTCTCGGTTATGTAGGTGGAAAAAAAAACACCTTGTGTGTTAAATTATCTAAGATAAAAAATTTGATGGATTTCAGGAAATTTGTGGGATAAACCATAAATAGCACACACAATCCAGCCATTCCTTTTATGATTCATTACTGTTGTTCATGTTTCACTGAACACATGGTTCTCAAATAAGTGAGATTACTTTATGTGAATCTGAGCCAAAACATTCATATTCGCATACTGTTTCTGTACATAAAACACATTTGATTCATTTTGTATTTTGGTTAAAACCCAATCAAATGATTTAAGTCCTATTCTTCATTAGTCCTTAACACTTGTGCTTGTGGCCTCCTCAAGCAGTAATGCAGAGAATTGAAAATCATGTTTATTTCCTTACAAATTGTTCATTAACCAAAAACAATTGGCTCATTTATCCAGCCCATAGATATTGAACAGATCTTTTTGATTGAAGGTGCATGGCTGTGTCTTCTAAAGTAAACCTAATTAAGGGTAAAACATTTGTGTTCAACAAGGGCTGCTGAGCAGCTGTGTAAATACGGACAGTTGGTGCAGTTCGTCTCAGCCATGCCGCCTTGTTTTCGTGACAGGTTATTTTCAAAACCTTGAGTGTTTGCTCGAGAAGCTCAGAAAGCTCAACATGCTACTGCTGGCTGAGCAGGTGACGCTGGATATACACTTTCAGTTGTTAGCTTCAAACAACAGACGCTAAAATTGAAGCCATATCAAACCTGCATTACTCAAGCCTGCTGCGGAACAAGGCTGGTGAAGGATTTGGGGCGGCATCTTGGCCAAGCGTCTTTTTTAGCAGGCCGTCTTTCTTTCATTTATCCATTCCTGCTTTCTTTCCTCTCTCGCTCTGTTTCCAGTACAGAGATAATGAAGGTGCTAAATGCCTAGGGCACAAGTCATTGGCTGTGACTGAAAGTTTTTCATCTAAATCTAACATGGCCCTGCTCTCTCTCATTCTGATATAGGATTACTTCACCAGAACCTGCTCTCTCTCCTTTCTGGACATGTGTAGAGAGCTAACTGAACACAGTTCAATAGATCATAATGTTACAACATTAAAACCCAGAACCAGCTGTATTAGTCATATTTACTGTAGGCTGCTATTGTATAGCTTATGAGAACTGTCTAGCCATCACTGTTCAGTTTGCTTTTGTGTACTTGTCAAGGTTAGTTGAGAAATCCAGCTTAAGATGTCTGTTGCTAGTGACGCCATTTTGTCGCTGATGTGCTCTGCCTGGTTGTCGTGGCAACCCTGCTATTTCTGCGGCTGGATTGCTCTCTCACCATCCCCGGCTGTCAGACTGCTCTCTGTAAGGCAATGGGCTATTTTTAGGTCTGCTGCCTTTTGTTTCTCAAGCATGCCATCAAAACCCACATTAAATCCATGCTGGCGTATGAGAGCTAGGGTAAGCGTACAGTAGTCGGTGTACATCTCAAGGATATTTTTAATATCAAAGCATTAGGGGGAATATTCAGAGCTGTTTTAATTATTGAAAGACCATGCAGTGTGGATTCCAGTTTCTATTAGCTTCTATGTAGCCTTACATAAACAAGCACACCTCGTATGTAAGTTTTCTAAAAGCTATAATGCATAAAAATAGGCCAGCCCTGAGCAAGTCTTAGTTAACTTAAGCAGATCTAATCATTGTTAGTCATTCTGACTTGGATAAGGGACACACAACCAGTGTACATGTTCTTTATCTTTGCTGAAGCACAGTAGTATTTTGGTCATATGATGAACTAGACCAGGATCTTAAAAATATGGTGTCCTTAAATAAATATTAATCTAGACTAATACTGATGCTGGTAGTAGATCTAGATCTCTGTTATTATACTGTATGTGGATATTGTAGAAGTTCTGTCTAAGCCGAGTTCATAATCAATAATGTGAGTTAATGGATTAGTCATAAAGTCTGGGTTCAAGTATATCACATTTTAACATATCTCTGATTCACAGGATCTGCCCTTATTAAGGATGCACAGCCTAGATATAGTGGGAGCTGAAAGAAGACGGTCCATATTTACAAAACATAAAGTTACATTATCTGAGAGAGATAATTTTATCTTTCCTAATTAGCTACTTTGGCTTATATCTCTGCCTCATACTGTGAATGCACACATGTACTCGTGCTGATATGTGTCTTGTTTCTAAGCCCACAGAATGTTTTAACAATTGCCTCATTATTTTGTGATTACTTCTGATAGTCACTGACAACGGTATAAAAATAGCAAAGACTTTGGATATTTTTAAATAGAAGGCCTTTCCTCAACAATCCCATATGTAGTGGGATGAATAGTACAGAACATCTTGTTTTTTTTTTTTCCCAGCCATGTCACCCAGAGGGGCTTGTCTACTTTCCACTGAGATGCCCTTTGTGAAATAAATGGCAGACTTTATTATTAGCCTGTTCTCTTACCTGCCAAGACCTCTAGCACTGCCACTATGCCCTGGGGGGGCGAGTGCCGTGCCATGCATCACACCGCAGAGAAGCACAAAACGGCTTTTCAGCTCCTCAGGATGATCGTGCACAGCTGGTTACTCATGAGCCATGGCAGAGTCTATGCCTATTAGATTGCTGTGCCTGTTGTGGGTTTTGTTCTTTTTCTATAATGTGGTGAAGCTTTACGCTCCCTGCGTCTTTCAGCTCTGTTTCCTCTATTCCATTTTGCGGGCCGTTGTGCTCCTGGCGGACTGCGGTATTCTTTCTAACCCTGTGGTCCTGCTATGAGCTGCCACCCCTTGGGGAGGTGCCAGTTTCGTGCTAATCGCTGTCTATTGTTTGCCTGTCTGTGTTTGGAATAATTGTAAAGGCAGTAGAAAAGACAGCCGCTTGCTGTTGCTATGAGTCCGCCACATTCCATCTGATGTTTTGCAGCTGTAAACACAGTTTGAGTTTGTTCTCACCCAGCTGCTGGGAAATGGGGCTGGAATCTGTGTGCTAACAACAGCAGCCATCACATGAAGATTATGGAGCCGAGGGACCAGAGGCTTGTCACAGTGTGAGAAGGAAACGACATTTAAGTTTACAAAATCGAAAGGATTGCTGCTATTTTTTTTTTTTACATTGATTTCACATTCTCATGAGAAAATTGAGACATGGTTGCAAAAGTATTTGCTGGCATTGCATGCTAGTCCAGGCAATTTCAGCATAAGACATGCACAGAGAAATTAATCCTATTGTTGCATATAACATTATCTAGTATGGGGTCATTGCCTTTTTTTAAAACGGTCATGTCCTTTTAGAGGAAGCACAGTACAGTCGTTTTAAGAATCAGGACGCCTTTGTTAGAAGACCAGTAGCGTGACCTATTCCACATTGTTAAACTATGTTCATCATGAAGTTTCCAGGCCTCCGGTTTCCTTTCTGGTTTTTCCTTGTCTGGCCTCACTGATTGTGAAACACTGATGTGCGGTGGAAGAGCCTGGCATGATGTTGTTGTTCTTGTAGGAGGAGTCCCCTTTTAAGGTGACTTTTTAACCTTGAGGAAATGATTACACTCAGGATCTCCTTGGGAGCCAGGGTAATGTTTTTGGAGGAGCTAGGAATCCTTTTCCCATGTATTTATATAGCTTTGTTTTCTTTTGTCTGCATTCAGTGCTGCAGGGGAACATTCCTCTTAGAAATCTCTTAGGGCTCTAATGGGCTTTGGAAACTGACCAGAGTTATATTTTGCCCTCCCTTGACAAACATCTGTGTGATGAAGTTTGTGTTCACTAACAGAGACTTGTTCCCATTTACAGTCACTTCTTGGCTGGCTGTAAAAATAAGAACTTCACTAGCATTCTCACAAATGCCAAATTTAGAAGGTTATTTAAAAAGTTAATGACACACATTTTATGAATGCTAGAGCCAGTGATTAGTGGAAATTTAGCATTTTTGGTCGGAATGCAAATCTATGATGAATCACTGTGTATGTGTGCTCGGACTGAGTAAAATGCTGAGTGAGGCAGGTGCGTGCTGCTCAGACTGATTGAGCCAGTGTTGTTTTTTCTTCCTCTCTGCAGGAAATGGCAGGCTGCAGGAACAGATCTCTAACAACCAGAAATCTACAAGACATCCAGCACAGCCTGATGGAGTAAGGCAGGTTGCCATAGCAACAGTCAATGACAGCCAACCAGAGCATTCAAGGTATTGACAAATCTTTAAAAAAAAAAAAAATCACACTCCTTGGTCTGTTATGTTGCATTATATACTGTATGGGAACACATGCACTGAGGTTTCTTATATACCAGTCAGGAGATATTACCATTGCTGAACATACTCCCCTGATTTCACAACAGCATACTGCACAGTTTAATACTGGTAGTCAATATTGTTAAATTTTGTTTCTCTATGCTCCTCTAAGTGTGTGCTGATGCCAAAACCACATACTACTTCCATCATCATATTGGCCGGTATTGATCAGAAATCCAGCTTTTGACTTTTTTCACCACTTTTACTTTGTTTAGACAATTATGAAGGCATTTGTTATATGTAACTGGTTTAATGTTTGATACTAAATTGAGTATCAATGCATAGTATTGGTGCATCCCTTTAAGTGGCATACAAGACTGTGAAGAAAAATAGGGTTTGAGGGAGACAAATAGTTCTGGACTATAAATAACTACAATGTGTTTGCTTGTGTCTGAACTACAGCCTTGTCAGGGTGACACGGCATGCCACGGACCAGAATATTGATGTCAGTGTCCGCTCTGTAGGTGACTTGCAGGGTGTGATTCATCCATTCCTTTTCATACATAATTTTATATGACATGAACTCAGGAAAACGATATAAGAAATGAACAGGAAATAAACTGTGGCCTACAACATTGTTGCTACCAAAGAAGGCATTTCAGCTGAATGCTTACCTTTACATAGCCTAGCTTTTTTTTCTTACTTTGATATACAGTCTGTACAGGAAATGTGAATGATGCTGTACTCATTCTGCAATCAGCAATCCTGCATAGGATAGACTTAGTGCTCAGATATTTAGTATGCTGTTTACGATAATGTCCTGCACAAGCAGCTTGTTGGATATGCTTTCAAATTGCAGTTATTGTTTTAACAGTGATCTCTATTAGAGAGATATCTGTGTAATTATTGCTTCATTAATACCCTTAGCCATTGCCATTTTTAAAAGTAAGGAAACATCAGCACCCAACTGCCTCGGCTGAGCCTCAGCGAGATTGTGAAAAGTTAAATTCTTTCCAACACATTAAAAAAAGAACAAAAAATAGAAAGCAGTGTAAGGGAAAGTCATACATATGCAGCTTACTGAGCAGTCTGTACTAGATACACACATATAAGGAGCCCAAGGGAGGCAGTAACTCGCAGAGCTGCTCCAGCAGCCTCTAGTCCCCATGGCAACGGCAGGCTGCCTCTATCAGCTCCATCTGAGAATAGGTAAAGTAAATCTGCATGCATTTGGCTGCCTGCCAGCGTCTCAAATGAAAGAGCACTTTGAACCACTGCCAGGCTTGGAGGAGGAGAGGGGACTGTCAGGCCTGCTTAATGTTGGCAGTTTGTACTTGGCAAGGCTTGCCTTTCCCAGAATCCCTCAGTCTGGCAAGAATCCAGCTGCTTAGCGGAAGCTGAGAGTTAACCCCTACGACAGGCCTGGGGAAGGCAGAACACTGAAAACTTTCCGCTGTGTATGAGAGAGAGAGAGAGAGAGAGAGAGAGAGAGAGAGAGAGAGGCGGTGAGGCACAGTGTGATCTGTATGCATGAGAGCACTGCAGGGATAGCAGAGAATCTCTCAGGGAGGGAGAAGGAAAACAAAATATCCTGCACCGTATGCACCGCTGCAGGTTACTGGAGTGAAAGTTTTTGCCTGGGTATTACAGGATCTTTTTTTTTTTTTTTTAACCACAATATCAGTTTCTTTACACAAATAATCCTATTTTCATGGTTTTCTTTCTTTCTTTTGGGGAAACATTGAATTGTTTATTTCTTGGCCCTACATGGCAAAATGTACAACCAGCAATTAAGGTTTTGCAAAATTTTATTTTCATGACACATTTTAGTGATGTCCTGTGCAAGATTCCCTGAATGGTAGCTGTTGGGTTTGATGCAGCTTGACTGCCTAAGCTCTGGTATAGCTTTATTTGCATTTGCAGTGACTATCTGATTACAGTCCAGTAGAATCTCTGGTACCATGTAGGCAGCTGTACATATAAGAAAAAAGGAAATACTTTACAAAGCACTGCACTATAAAAAACATAGGTAGATAGATAGATAGATCGATGCATACATACATACATACATGTATTGATTGATTCCAAAAATATAAAAATCCATATATACTGGCTAAAAGTTATACAGAGAACAATACCTAGCTGTCAGAGAACGGAATGTGGGGGTATGTAGAAGGATTCTGAGTCGAAATTACATCCACTGTACTGAGAAAAAGAGCGATGGTATTTGCTGATGTAAGCACTTTTTTTTATATCTCCTTCGTAAATCTTAAACTGAGTATTACTGAATTAAAAGGCAGACAGCTCGTGCTGATATCTGTATGCTGGGGGGGTGGGGGGAATGATACTCCACAAACTGGTCTTATTTTCTAAGCGAAAAATTGGTCAATGTGTCGTGTGTTGCTGGGTCCATTCAGAAGATGTGTAGGGAGTGGTTGGAGCATGCGCGCTCGGACAGCAACAAGTGGCATGTGTCGATTCGGAACTGAGAAGAACTGCGGAACGTGGTGCTGACGTCACCGGCCCAGCCAGGTGGCATTCCGAGTGGAGCGCGCGGACGTGGAGGCACAATCAAAATTCCAACTCCGCACGCGAGGCAGAATGTGAAGCGCGCCTGGAGTCACGGTCCCGAAGTCGCGTCCTTCTGCAGAGCAAAGCTCCTATTCAGAGACTGCCTGAGAAAATATTTCCTTATTTCGTTATTAAGACCGAAAACGACCGTATCGCGGATCCGAGAGGGAGGCATTCAACATGTCTTCTGCACAAGTCTCCTCGTCGAGGAGGCAGTCGTGTTATCTCTGCGACTTGCCCCGCATGCCGTGGGCTATGATTTGGGATTTTACCGAGCCGGTGTGCAGAGGCTGCGTGAATTACGAAGGCGCGGATCGGATCGAGTTTGTCATCGAGACCGCGCGGCACCTTAAGCGGGCTCATGGCTTCCAAGAGGGGAGATCCCCGGGACCAGCGCCGCCGCCCACGGTGAAGGCACAGGCAGCCATGGCGGCCAAGGAGACGGTGCAGCTGAACCATGTGGACGCCTCGTCTAAGCAGCAGCAGCAAGGGCTCGAGCGCTACTCTCTGAGCACGGAGAGATCGCGCTTCGATTACTCCGCCATCGGCGCTCACGCCGGACGCCTCCCGAACGGACTCGGAGGACCGAACGGATTTCCGAAATCAGACGACGGGCCTCCCGAGCTTAACCGCCAGAGCCCTAACTCTCGCCGAAGCCACGGCCTGGTCACGGTGCCTGGGCAAATGAACGTGCCACCGAATCTACTCCCGCAGACCATGCTGAACGGCCCTCCATCAGCAGCGGGCATTGCGCAGCACAGCATGGCCGGCAGAGCTCCTCCAACAGCCAGCATGAGCACAGCTTTGTCCATGGCGTCGCAGGCGATGTCGGAACAAGGTAAAAGACCTGGTTCCGTGTCCAGTACGGACCAAGACCGCGATCTGAAAGAGAAGCAGCGCAACGCGGAGGCTTTGGCCGAGCTTAGCGAGAGTTTGCGGAACAGAGCTGAGGACTGGGCGAGCAAGCCTAAGATCGTAAGGGAGACTTTAATTACACTTTCGAACTGCACGCCCTTTGATGTAAGGTTCAAGAAAGACCATTCACTTTCGGGCAGAGTGTTTGCTTTCGACGCTGTGTCTAAGCCCGGTATGGACTACGAGCTGAAAATATTTGTTGAATACCCAAGCGGATCTGGTAACGTGTTTTCCAGCGCGTCCGGGGTGGCCAAACAAATGTATCAAGACTGTATGAAAGACTATGGCAGGGGGCTCTCTTCTGGGTTTAAGTATCTGGAATATGAGAAGAAGCACGGTTCCGGCGACTGGCGACTCCTGGGCGACTTGCTGCCGGAGACTGTGCGGTTCTTTAAGGAAGGACTTGGCGCCGAGATGCTGCCGCAGCCCTACATCGACGCCAGCTGCCCGCTGCTGCCTTCGGCGCTCGTGAACATGCCGCGCGCCATGCCGTCCGCCAGTGCGCTCAGACCGGGCATGCGCAAGCGCAAAGCGTCGCCTGAACCCGACTCGGCCGAGGGAGCGCTCAAGCTCAGCGATGAGCAGCAGAGGCAGCAGTGGATAGCCAGTCAAAGCGAGGCGCTGAAGCTCACCATGGCGTCAGGCTCGTTCGTGGCCTCGCACGGTGGCCCTCCGCCCCTCGGGCCCGTGCACTCGAGCCGTGCCACGCCGCCCGAATCGGCTCCGCAGAACGGACAGTCGCCCATGGCCGCGCTCATGTCGGTGGCAGACACGCTGGGGAACGCGCATTCTCCAAAAGACAGCAACTCCGTGCACTCCACCACGTCCACCAGACACAACAGCAGCAGTCCGGTATCGCCCGCTTCCGTGTCGGGACAGAGGCGCTTGGCTTCCCGTAATGGAGAGTTAAACATGGCCGGGACACCCTCTCAGTCCGCTTCCCATCAAAACATGGAGCAAGCGCACCCACAAAACATTCCTGATTCGCCCATGGCCAACAACGGACCGCTGTGTTGCACCATTTGTCATGAACGCTTAGAAGACACACACTTCGTGCAGTGTCCCTCCGTTCCCAACCATAAGTTTTGCTTCCCGTGTTCACGCGAGAGCATCAAAGCACAGGGGGCAACCGGCGAGGTGTATTGCCCCAGCGGAGAGAAATGCCCCCTGGTAGGTTCGAATGTGCCTTGGGCTTTCATGCAAGGCGAGATCGCGACCATTTTGGCTGGGGACGTTAAAGTGAAAAAGGAAAGGGACCCCTAAAAATGATTATGCTTCCCGAATCAGAAACGTAAATCGAGTCGAGTATATTATATACATGTTGTGAATAACTGACAAAGTAGTCCTATGTACAGAGACCCCCTCTTTCCGTCATATATTTCAGTGTTTTGAAACAAAGGTACAGTGGGCAGTGTGATGTCATGGCTAATTTGAAGGAGGAAGAGGAGGAGGACATGTTTGGTCGCGATGTATTTTGGTGGCAGTGTTAACGGTACGGTGGGGAAGCACTTTGCGCTCACGTTTTTATTTGGGCTCATGCACTTCTTTTAAGGTGAGATCCCCTCCCCCCACACCCCCTATAGAAACCCGGATTGTTACCGGAGCTGTTTTGTCCTAGTTACCACCGTAAACAGGAAGGCGCGAGGCATGACTCGGTTTATAGACCGTTAGTGGGCATTTTTTTTTTTTTTTTTTTTTTTTTTGTCTTTTGGTCTCTTTATATTTTTGACGTTCTTTACAGAAAAAAAAGAAAAGAAAAAAAACAACAACAACCAATGTCTCACTTTCATCTCGTGTTCTGAAAGTACAAATATAGTTTCCTACGTGTTTTTCATTCTCCTCCCTTTTGCTTTAAAGGTGCACGGATGCTTAAGAGTAGAGCAAAAATACTGTACATGAACTTAAATGCTCTGTTTGTTTATACATTTCTGTAGTAACAGAAGACTTGTAACGTGCCTTGGAGCTGAGTAAATTGTAATAAATTCATTGATATTAATATATTTGTCAAGTGTCGGTTTGTTCGGTTTGACTTTTTGTTTCCACATGCAAGGTTTATATGGGTTTATTTACATCCAACAAATATATCTCTTAAAACTGAGAACTGTAGTGGCAAGTAAGTGTGGCTCTGCTCTTTGGTAAAGCTACAAGTTCTGCAGAAAATACCATTCAGTCATTACTGTTTTGTGTGTCATGTGGCTAATATTTTTACTGAGCTTTTTATAGCCTTTTATTGCACAGGAAAAAGCGCTATTATTCAATTTTAATTATTTTTTGTTATGTTGAGCTTTTTATAAACTTGCATTGCATGTGATTGCTCTAGAAGGACAGATGTTTTATTGACTTTTTGACCTCAGAAGCATAAAATCCCACAATGTTTCTTTCTAATATGATGGGCAATTACTAACTCAATTGCAATGAGCAGAATGTAATTTGCACATTTTACATTTTCAGTCACCTTGACCTAAAAATGTACCTTTAATGCAATCAGCAGAACTATGACAAAACTAGATCTGTGCTGTTTCTATTTATTTATTTATTTATTTAATCATATTACAGCAGTGCTAACAGTGTGAGTGTACAAAAGCGACTCGTTTTCCCATCCTGCAATCATGCATTTAGGAAGGCTGGCATTCTCAGTGAGCGCTATCGAATCTATTTTCGCTGCAGTGGCGTTCTTGTTAGTGTGCGTGTTTTTCCTGTCATGCTTGCAGCAACAAGTTTGAGTATTATAAGATGAACGTCAATCCGATCCGTAGTGTTTAATGCATAAATTCCCTCCATGTAACATTTGTAGGCTGATCTGTGTTCTAGCCTATGCTGAAAATTACTTGTTCTTGTATGTGTGAATGTTTGTGAAAGACAGTGAAGGAAAGTGCTTGCACATGCCTGAGATGCCCCCAGGGAAACATTCCTCATTTAGAATTCAGCTGGCGGTCACGTGAGCCGTCAGTTGTAATCTTGCATTGGCTGCCGATAGGAGGGAAACCAGTTGGTGCGTGGCTGTTGCCATTACTCAAGCTAATGCTCTTTTTTTTCCCTTCCAGTGCCTCAGACAAATGGTTGGAAGCACAATTCCTTCATGGCAATTAGGCATGAGCGGGCCTCCAGACACAATCACAAAGGGCTTTAAGGAAATAGTGTGTATGCCAGGATATCTCACCTACAGACTGCTTGAACCATACTAAAGCTACTCTATCTTTTATATGAAATCTATAGTCCTTGTTTTTACCAAAGCCTGCTATGCTGTACTGGTTACTTAGAAATCAGGAAGCTAGCTGAAGCACTTATAAAATCATAAATTATAAAATTGTATGGTAGATTAATACACTAGAAAAAGAAAAAAAAACTCTATTGATTAGTGGTAAATGTTGCTCATTGTTTAGGTTGACAATTTTCTTCAGTCAGAGTGCTGAATAAACTGTAATCTATCCATCTGTGACCTAAGCAGAGCTTTGTTTTATGAATTGAGCATAAATTAATGGTGACTCATAAAGTTAGGTAACTGGATAATAAAAATAGAAATGGTCTGAAATGAATTGTTATTTTTTTTGAATAGCATGCAGATTTGATGAACTGACTGTCTTATGTACATAGTGTAGATGATTGCACATGTCCCGATTACATGCGTTAATCTATATTTTAGTATTTTTCAGGTGACCCATTTGAAAATAGTTTTGAGCATCATAATTTGGAAAAATACTGAGTAGCGAAAACAGTTTTTTTTTTGTTTTTTTTTTCCCTTTCCAGTTTGCACTCTCAGTGTAATGCTCCAATCTCAGTGTAATGATCCCTTTAGCGCTGTGCTTATTGAAAGTACAGTCAGAGATGTCATCTGGAGTGGTGCATTGCAGAGACGGGGCACCACCTGCTCTATTAGTTGGAGCTAAGGTGTGGTGACTCGGTCAGAATAGACTGCCTTCTATTGTCTGTATGCTGATTAGGATGTCAGTGACTGTAGCAACAATATTTTGCGCATGCAGTATGCATAGTAAAGAGAAACACAAACATCACCAAGACACTTAGCTTGCATAGTGTTTGCAGTCTGCATGACTTCATGGAACTCAGTGCTTGTGCACCATTTGCATTCTAATATAGGTTCATTTGGGATTTCCAGGCAATAGCATGTAAGTAGCAGCATTTCTGCATCACTTTTCGTGACATTAAGGATTTTTCACTCTCTAGCAGGCATCACTTGTAATTTTACCCGGAGTGACCTGTCACTGAGCACGCCGTCAGTTTTTGTTAGTACTTGTTACTGCCATTGGGAATGACCATCACCAGGAATGACCAGGACTTGGAGGATCTCTTGGAAGACAGCACAGAGAGACAATAAACATTTCTGTTCTCTTCTTTCATTAAGCTGCATGTTATTTGTTCCGGCAGCACACTGAATACATGTGGCTAATCTTTAAATTGTCCCAGAATAGTTTATATAATAGCAAAACCCAGTCAGTTAGAGGTTGGAATTAATGACTTTTCTAATGCTGTTCTTTCTCACCCAGTTTGGCTCTAGCCAGTCTGTTTTTGGCTTGTTAGGTTTCTGGGTGCGTTGTGAAATCACTGCAGTCTGTTCCCCCTCCACAGCCCAGGGAAGCCCCCTCCCTTCCCCCAACTCACACACACACGCACACTGCACATGCACACACGCACACCTCCCCTCTCTCATTGTTCTCTCTCTCTCTCTCTCTCTCTCTCTCTCTCTCTCTCTTCCTTCTTTCCCTCTCTCTTTCCTTCTATCCTACGAGGGAGAAGTTTCCAGGGCTTAAAAATACAGCCACTCCAAAGGTTACTCCGCAGTGCCATCGTGCACGGTTGCCCGTGGTTACCAGCCTTGTTCACAACATTATTTATTCAGGAATGTGCAGACACAATGGGGGAGACCACAGTTCATGGCTTATACTTGCCATTACTTTACCTTTTTCTCCACCAATTTCTTTAATGTGATATTTTACACACGTTGTGTGTGTGCGTGTATATGTGTATATATACATTCTTGCTAAGGCACAGTGAGATGTGTTTGTATTTCAAAATAACAAATTTGCCATTTAGTTGATAACGAGTTGTGTTATGCCGAAGAAATGTTTTCCTATATCACTTACTCTTCTCTGTGTATACACATGTTGTTTTGTTTGAGTTTGTCTGGAAAGGGTTATTCCCATTTTGTTTTCATTCAGTGTGCTTCTGAGCACAGCCATTTATAGACGGTGATGTCAGCACTATCTTTCGTAGCCCAGGGCCCCCTTGGCAGATAATGTATGCAATCTCAGATATTCCATTCCATCCCAGCAAATAAGCTGCCAGCTGCTGCAGGCATGTGCTTCCTGCCTCCTCTTGCAGATATTAAAGCTGCAGAGACGAATTGATTTACTGTCTTACCCCCACCCTTTCCTTTTTTTTCTTGTTTTTAGCTTCCCTTTGGGTACAGATAAGATGGATCGTATGATCCCTTCAGTTTGCTGCAAATCTAAATTTATAGCATTATGTGAAGAGTGGTTGCATTCTGTTGTCTTATTGTATAGCCACATTTATTTCTTTCTACATGCAGGAAATTATATACAAATATATGGTTAGTAATAAACTCTGCACGGCAGTGTTTTTAAAGGGCAAAACGTATGTTATATAACGCAAAGTCAGCTTGTGAGATGGCTAATGACATCGGGTTGTTAAAAATAAGGAGGCGGGGTGGGGATTTTGGCTGTGTTCCAGTCCAATGTTTTTCATTACATGTGAAGGACTTCAATTTCTACTGGAATTCCAATTTGCATTTCAAGGCCACTTCCCCCTTGAGCACCAGCCTGTTAGAGCTTCCTGTAGTTTCCCGCCTGAGTTGGTTGGGGGTTGCGTCTTTGGGGGGCTCAGTAAAGGGGGAGTTGTTTTCGAGCACATGGAAACACCATGGCGACTCTGTCCTCCCTGAAAAGCCTCCTAGCTAGATTGTTCAAGGCTGGTTTCACTTGACTGGTCCAAGCTATTGAACCGAGGACAGACAAAATACCTGTCTGAGCACAGGCGAAGCTTTGTGTCAAATAATGCTCTCAGTCAGGATCTGAACAGCCACTGCTCACACTGGTTCATGAATAATGTCATGCATTAAAACTGCATTAAAGAAACTTTTTTTTTTAACGTTAAAAAAAGGCTCCAAAACTGTGAGGAGGGAAAGGGTTAACTGAAAGGCCTAAGGCTATGCAGCTCTTGGCAGGCAAGCTGGAGAAATGTAGCCCCTTTCATTCCTCTAGGTTGTTTACACGACTCTCTGGCAGCCATTTTAGACTGAAGCTCAGCTACCACAGGCGCAGGAGAGGACTCAAATTTCTGAAACCTTCACAGTGCAGGGAGTTCAGCCGGCAGCTTGTCCCCTCATCAATTTTCTCATGGGGGCCTCGTCCCTCAAACCACCCTCTCCCCCCACCCCCCCAACACTGAACCGCCTTCATTCCACAAGCTGGCCTCCAACCCACTGTATTTGTCTCACTGTATAACCCTCACCGAGCACAACATTGTTTATCACTTTCTTGTTGCTCAGTGTTTGAATGACTAAGCTGTGATTAATCTTTTGTGTTTTGTTTAAGCTTTGCCTTGCCTAAAAAGGAGTCTCGTCCTCTGTTTTTTTTCCCTCCTTAGTTCCCCACCTCCCTTTTGTTTCTGTTCTATCGATCAGGCGTGCATTTGAGAGTACGAGCTTGCACTGTGCTACAGTGATCCACTGAAAAGCTGTTTGTGTCTGTAGCACTGTGGCCTTAACCTTGCCCAAATAAGTTACGATGAGCTTACCGGGTTAAAACGATCAGCGTTAACATTTTTGACGCTCTTATGAAATGCAAACCTTTTCGGTGACCTTGGGGGGGGGCTATTCATTTTCCACTGGTTGTCAGGCCTTTGAAATGTAATTTCGGTAACCCATCTGAGGAATCAGCTACACCTTCTGAATAGCCCAAAGTGCCTCCCTGTGAAAACACACAACTCTCAAACCAGCCCCAGCACATTTAACATTTAACATTGTCATTCCTTTGCTTCCTTCAGAATGGCTTCCTGGGGGTGTTTACTGCAGTCTAGTCAACAAATACATATTAATTCTCATCATGTAAGCTGATATGAGTGACCTTTCCTTGAATCAATGAGCTGTTTATGCCCCTGTAATGCCAACATTCATTTGCTGGAAAAGCTTTTGTGAGCTCAAAGAAATTATTGATGTTTCCTGTAGCATGATGAGAAGTGCAGTTGATTTATGCACATCTGTAGATGTTGCAGCAAATTGTTTTTCACCTTTGCAGTCTGATTAAATCTCCTTCCAGGCCTTTGAAATTCTGCCTTGAAATCAAACTAGCATTTCATAAAGGATATTTGCTAAGCATGAAAGAAAAGACAACAAATTTGAAACGCTATTGTCTTAAACCAATTATTGCTCCTTTCCTCATGCCTAGTGAGATTTGTGTTAAAGTCTATAAAAGCTAAGTGGGTAGGATAGTCTTTTTTGCAGACATTGCAAGAATGCAAAACAAACAGCTACATTCAGGAGATAACATTAATATTTAATCAAACATGGCTCTCATGCAGAACTGCTGAGCAGCCATGTAATCTCTGTTGCTACTTCCTCGCTATTTTATGTGTGTCTTGTTTCATTTTGTCTTCCTTGTCTTGTTGACGGCATACGCACATTACCACTGCTGCTGCTGAGCGGTTGAGGTGCTGAGATGATGATTGCGTGGAAGGAGATGTTGACACTCAGCGTGGTTCTGTCGGTAGGTTCAGATGGGTGCAGACGTAATCACCTTCCCTCCATCACCTGGGCTGAGTGTAAATGCCCCTCCAACCCCCAGACCCATCTGTTGCGTGAATGGGTGCCGTGATGGTGGTTCATTAAGAAGTGTTAGATGTGTCTCAGCTGTCAACAGATGTGCCAGACTTCCTCTCTCACATCCAACTTAACTTCAGACATTCAAACTCTGGGAATTGATTTATTTTTTTTGAAAATCTTGGGATACATCAGTTGAAAATGGATGATTATGGTGACAGTAGTCTTTGCAAAAATAGTCTTCAACAAAATTTTGGTTTGGAAATAAACACTTTTCCATTACTATTCACTAGTATTTGATTGCCCTCATTTTAAGGGCATGTGAGTGTACTGGAGCGCGTGCTGTGGTCTCTGATGTAAAAAGCAGGTCAGAGTGTGAGATGGCGGAGGCTGTTTGCTTACTCCTCACAGAGCGGCTCAGAACTGTGTCACACTAATCTGTTACTCTTGCAGTGGTGGACAGAATTAACCCGATTTTACTCCTTATTCCTTTTGTGACTTCCGATATCTTGACATCAATACAATGGATTTGATGCTTTATCCCAACATATTACTTATAAGTATGAAAAGAAATATAGTTGAAATATTTTATCTACCAACGTTACCTTATTGAGGGTTATGACATTATGCCTCATTATCTTAAAATGACAGAAATGTCACATAGAACCTAATTCTAAGATCACATATGAAAAATTACTTTTAGAATATTTCCAATGATATAGTGATGGAAGAAAAAATCTATTTGGTTACAAATCACATTTACTGAATAAAGAAATAATTAAACATGCGCACCCTCCACCCACAAACAATATGCCTACTACATAGCCTATTAGTAATAGCTCTAATGTAAGCAAAATTCACTTGTTTTTATAACCAAATTGCAATATTGGATCATAATATTTGCAAATTGAAACAGCTAAAGATCAGTGACCCTGTTTTTTTCAAGCATCGAGCATTATGTAGACTGTATCTGGATTTAAATCCAATTGCTCATATCATTAGGTGGTCTGAGAGACATTTTAACCAGTCTAAATGCATGTCTTTTCAATTCATATTTGACACTCCCAAACCCCTTCCAATAGCTGACGTACATGCAAATACCAATGTTAGCAAGATTAAAAATAGGACAAAACTGGTAGTTTTTGATGCAGCAACCATCTTATTTCTAAAGCACAAAAATAAGGTACAACACTAGAAGTTAGGGCTCTATTATAATATGCTGGTTTGCATATTAACATGAAACACATTTGGCTAATATCGTAAATGCACATGGTTAAAATCTCGTCAGGATACAAGATGCGTGAAATGGTCTGGTGTAAAAGGGATCATTGTAATTTATCAGGAAGTCTCTGTTGATTCCCGCTCTTAATGTCATACAACAGTAGGGTTTATCAGAACACAGTTTGCACCAGCCCCTCAAATTCAAGTAAATCTGACTGTCCTGCCATGTTGTATGTCATATTAAAGTGAGCTGTGTGTAGAGTAATAATAATTAGCTGTGCCTTTTCTGACATTTCCTGTAAATGTCATGGCAATCTGGCACTGAGTGTGGCTTGTAGTTAGATGTCATCATTCACTAAGTCGTTGAAGTGTTCAGGGGATGGGATTGTACTTTAAATAGAATGCCAATGAGGGCGTGCATTGCTTGATTGGCACTAGCAATGTATAATTCAGCTTCAGCCCCCAGGATTCAGGGTGACTCTGTGATCTGATTACTAATCAGCAGACATGGCAATTTCTCCCTCTCCTCCTGCTGCTCGTCCTCTGAAGGAAGGCGAGAGCAGCTCACAGCTGCAGCGCCTGTCATGAACTATTGCACACCAACCTGGACCGTTCAGAGAAAAAAAGGGGGAGAGAGATGAGCCAGTTGCCATGGAGACGGAAGCACAGAGTGATGCTGATTGGATGTGGGGTCTCGCTGTTGCTCTCTCCCACTCTCTCAATACTCAAAAGATTTCTATTCTGTCCTTTGAATCCTCTTGAATGACAGGTTAATTTATTCATCCGCTGCCCTGTGGTCCAAGGGAACATGGAGACGTGAGCATGTGACATCTGATTATAGCAGCTTAGGATGATGGCAAACAGTTTGTTGGCTTTTTCTTTTTGATATATGGTGTCAGCAGAAATGTAAACAATACTGTTGTCCAGAGCAATGTATATCAGCAGCTGAAAAGGACAATACACATACTTAAAAAAAAAAAATGTCCTTTTGACATTTTTATCCTTTAAAAATAAAAAACAGTAGGGGCAGGTTGGGCAGCTCTTCATAAAGTATAATAATTCATTAACCAATTTTTTAAAATATATATATTTTTATTTTTTTCCAAGATTTTCTCCCTAATTTAGTCATGGCCAATCACACGGCAGCTACCAACCAGGGAGGGTGAAGGCTAGCACGTGTTTCCTCCGAGACACATGAAGCCAGCTAACTGCATCTTTTTGAACTGCTGCTCATGGGGCGGCATAAGGGACTCGGATGAAAGCGCTATCTGCCCGCTTCTGCATGCATGAACTCACAGATGCCCATGATTGGCTTGTGTCACTGTGATTGATAGCGGAGAGCTCGTATGCCACCAGTCCCTCCCTGAGAGCATGGCCAATTTTGCTCTCTTGGACTCTTCGGCCATAGATGGCTGTGGCATCATGAGGATCTCCAGATGACAGGGTGAATGCTTTTTTTTGTTGCGCCACTCAGGAGCCCTGAACAATTTTATAATTTTTTTTCTCTTAAATGTTGCTATTTGGCGGATATAAGCGATGTTCCATTGATTTGCTAGTCTTTCTAGATGTTGCACAGTCGTAGGGCAGCCTGCTCACTGCCTAATTTAGACTTGTAGAATTATTACACCTAGTGGTCACAAATGGAAACTGCAACAAGTGCTAATCGAGGCCCATTGGGCATGAATCACACTGCCCTATGATTGTGCTATGAGCATTTTCAGTGGAGGAGGAGCAGCGGACAAGCTAGTTTAAAAATATTCTGTGGCCAACAAGATTTTAAAAAATTTTTTTTAATTTTATTTTTTTAAGCAAATAATCAGATATTAAATCTAATAAATTTACACAAACAGAGGCAAAGTATAAGTGCATACAGCGTATCTAGGATGTACAGAATAATTTCTACTGTAAGATATATTCCAAAGATGGGGAGAGGGATAATATTTGGAGTGGAAATATCTGTAAATTAGTTAAATTCTTCCCCTGCTTGGGCCCCGACCTTCTGATCAGTAAACCAGATCCTTAACCACTGGGCCACCAAACAAATGAGAAACAAGGGGGCAAACATTCCCTTTGCCGATGCCTGAATTTTTTGGGCTAGTTTGGAGTCTTTTGTGTGGTTTATGAGATGTAGTTCTGTTGGAAATTTTGCTGAAACCCGGCAACCCTGGTTAATGATATCAGCTCTTCAGTATGTTCCATGCACACATCTGACATACCTGCTGTATTGAACACAGTTGTAAAAGGTACGTATAAAACCAGTCATAAAGAGCTGTTAGGTTGTATGCTAGATGACCATGTTGTTGATAGTCAACTGCCTATTATGGGCTTACTCTAAATAAAAATTCAGTAGCTTGTAGCCTATAGCATAGTCAACTGTGATAACCTGTTGACTTACTCTTGACTTTCAAGTCAGCCAAACTATGCTTGTTCAGAAGTCACTGAACACTATGCAAAATAACACTGACTTTACATATGCATGGATAATTTGTTAGATTACATGTAGTTATATGTAGTGTGTTGTGAAGTTTTTCCAACATTATCCCTTTCTCATCAGACATTCTGTCATGCTGTGCTGTGCCTCTGGGCTTGTCAGCATTCAGCTCACTCTGTCTCTCCCACTCTTTCTGTGCCGCAGCCAAACCGATGAGTGTTATCAGTCTCACCCATGCACATTTCTGGTAAATAGAACCAGAGCCTCTCCAGGAGTCTGACCTGTTCCACAGTGTATATTTTTTAAGATTGTGCTACAATTTGGACCAAGTGGTACACATCACTCTGTACTTCTTTCCTCCCTGCTGAAAACATGTCCTAGGTTTCCTGTGTTTACAATGACTGGGTTAGGATCAGTGACTGAATGTTCTTGAGGTTTGTGCCATGTCAAATACAATGTGTGTTGCTCTCACAGAGGGAGTGGAGAGCATAAACAAGTTCACAGGAGAGATCCGAGGCTTGATTCATGTCTCTGAGTGGTGCCAGCTTCTTTATGTTTATGATTTGCTCATTCAGACACTTTGTGAGCTACTGTCAGGAGGACTCCTGCTGGTCAGAGTGTGGTAGTGCATCCAGCCTCTTAGATTTGGCTTTTTGCTGACATAATTGTCTCATTGTGTGTTTCAGAATAGCTTGTTGCCTTTTATGGAAGATGACTCTGCTTTTTTTAATCCATTGTCCTGATTCATTATTAAGCTGAAATCTTACATCCATGCTTCCTAACGTCCTTACAGCATAGCAGTGCTAATGGCATTTTTGGTTTATTCGGATCTGTATGCTAGTCAGGTTGACACACTTACACTGCCTTGCTTTACTTTTACAAGCCATCACCCAAACTGACTTGGCCAGATGGCTAGTCTAATTTACGGCGTGCCTAGTAGCAAATGGCTGCCATCAGTTCTGGCACAGATGCTGCACTGTAGAGGATGTCTATGATGCCCAAACTCCCTCTTCCTTCACCATGATTAATGAAGCTTCAGCTTACCTAGCTCTTCAGTCAGTCTCTGCAGGTTGCCTGCATCTCCCAGGCCGCAGCAGTATTTCCTTCACACAGCCAGATTTATATTAGGGTGCAGTGCATATTTATGAAGTACACTCCCCATTTTCAATTACAGGCCTGGTTTTCCCCTCCATTTAATGTACAGCACCTTTACATGAATCATACACCACTTTTCACCATACACCATGCTGCTGTCAGTCTTGGAGTATGATTAAAAGGTAGGGCATTCAAAGGTCTTTCAGGACATACAGTAGAAGAAGAAGAAGAAGAAGAAGAAGTACTGTGCAAAAGTCTTAGGCACATGCAAAGAAATGCTATAGAGCAAAGATGCCTTCAAAAATAATGAAATTAAATGTTTGTACATAACATAAATACTCTCTCTCTCTCTCTCTCTCTATATATATATATATATATATATATATATATATATATATATATATATATATATATATATATATAGTCTGAAAAGTGGTCTCTTACATAATATGCTGCTTTCTTTACTGACATAAAAACATTTTTCTGTAACATTTAATTTTGTGCTGGGTTTCTAAAATGTTTTTGTACTGTCTCAATAATGTAGAAATCATAAAATAAAAAAACTATAACAAAGTTTGTACTAAAAAACTTGTGCGTCTAAGACTTTTGCACAGTGCAGTATATGAACAGAGGCCCGAGGTCTAGTTGGAGCCTCTACATGAGGTAAATATGGTCATTCTGGCAGCTACCATGTGAGAACAGTTTTTCATTAACACCCCAAGATTTAGCACTAGAAAATCCTGAACTGAGATTTTTCAAATGGTCCAGAATTAAAGCTTCCAAATGTCCATTTTTTTTTTATTAATGGTAATTGAAGGTAGGGCTAGAATCTGATTGTTGCTGATTGATGTACCACATTACACAACATGCAAAATCATATACACTCACACACTCTTAAAGACATTCTACATCTAGAACTCTAAAGTTTCCTCAGTTTGTCCTTCTGGTGGAACCCTTAGGAGTACTTTGTAGAACACTATAATGGTGTTTCCTGGTCAGACAGGGTTCCACATAGAACCCCTTAACTAAGAATCCTTAAATATCAAAATAAACTTTGAGCTTTTTTCCTACACTTTTAGAAGAAAGATCACTTCTAGAACCCATAACGGTTCTTCGGGTGTCCCTTTGTGGGAACTCTACACAGTGTTTAGGTAGCTACGAAACATTACTGCTCAAAGAAGAAGTGCAAGGAGTGCAAACAAACTCAGAGTAAAAACAAACAAAAAAAAAACCAGTTGGTTTTATTTGGTGCTGTATGCAGTGAAAAATGTTGTAGCATGAACAAACAAATATCATTTTCTGATCATAGGACTTTTTACCCTGGGTTTTTGTATATTGATGTTGGTAGTGTTTTGTCATATTTGACCAATAGCTGGTTGTTATATAAAGGTATATATTTTTAAATAGTAAACCAAACTTTTAATCAATCAAAAGAACAAAGTTCATTTGAGCGTTTTCTTTTATTGGACTTTACAATGGCAATAATTTTGCACTGTAATGCAGTGGTGGTTACTTTTGGCACTGTTGACTGTTCCAGTTAGTGGAAAATGAACTAGGTCCACAAGTAATGTTCCTGTTTGGTTCCTGTTTGGAGTACTTCTTTTTGATTGTGTTGTGGAAAAGCACTCTAAAACTCTTTTACCTCGACAGTGGACTCACACTGTTCTCTGTTACACAATAGCTGTATGTTGGAACCCTGATGGATGTTGTGGCTACCAACATGACCCTAATGCAACAGGAAGAGGACAGAGAGATATAAATATATTTTACTTTGCTCTGTGCTAGAGCACTAAGCCTAGAAAGATGTAACACACTGCCTATAGGTCACACTATCTTTAGAATTGCTGGAGGTTGCCATGGGAATATTACTTCTACTTTCAACCTTCTGACCTGTTGTTTGAATGCCATTTTGCATGTCCTTACATAGCCTGGCACTGACAGAAGATAGAGCTCTATATCTGATGCAGAAACATTAGATGAAGACAGTTTGTTTTTAGATAGTTTTTCCTAAATATTGTCTGACAGAGTAAAAACTGTGAGGTAACCTCATCTCTTTATGCTGGCCATGTTCTGTTGTGTCTGGCCGCTGCGGGTGCCACTGCTGCAGTGGATTGTTCTGGTCTGCTGCCCTTTCAGTCAATAGCTAGGCCATGGGGGAGGAGTACTGCAGAACGTCGTTTCGATGTGACGAGCCGAGATGACATGGGCAGAAAATAGCCCCTCGTCTCTCTCGCTCTCTAAACCCCAGACCGAACCTACTTTTCTGTCTTAGGAAGGCAGCCAATCGCAGACCACTCTGTTGCTAGGTAATGGCTCACCGCCCCCGTGCCTAAGCATGCTAATACAGTGCGGTTACATCTCCTCGCTGAGATGGGCACTCTCATAGTGGGTTTGTGTGAGACGAGAGAGAGAGAGAGAGAGAGAGAGAGGGGCAGGGAGTCAGAGAGACTCTGAGGTGAAGAGGAGATGGAGAAGAGAAATAAGGAGCGACAGACAGATGGGGGGAGCAAATCAGAACGGATGGCAGACTGACTGCTTCCCCAAGGCAAACATTTAGCACCACAGAATGAATCATCTTGGCCAAATTAGTTGGCAGTGGATGGGCTTTTCCTTGCATGAGCTGACATATAAGATATGACCTGTCTGTCATTTGGAGGGCAGGCTCTTTCACATAAAGATGTCATTTTTTCGTTCATCTCTCATTTTCTTATCCTACTTTTACCTCTCTACTTCTGCATTGGCCTTCATTTGCAAACAGCTTGTTAAACAAATGCTCTTTTTAGACAGACGGCATACTGGATTCTGTCCTCTCTGCTGAAACAGCCTTCTGCAGCAATTAATTCAGCATGTGCTGCACTCAGTCAAGCCATTTGGCTCCCTCACACTTAAATGTGGATGCTGTTAGAGAACAGAGGCGAATACAAGTGCAGCAAAGTGAACTGTACTGCCACTGGATGGATTCCCATATAATGTTTTAACCACTTGCGATTTGCTTTCCATCTTGTTTTAGGTGCACTTGAGCCAGGGATAAAAAAGTTGCTGTCTCATAAAAAATGTCATCTTAGATCTTTTGGACCAGCAAGCACATTGCTTTGTATTTATCAGCATTGTATTTTAACATGCTATATCTGAATATCCCAGACCTTTATACCTCTCTCAGCTGCAAGTGTGGCTTTAGGGCAAGTGACAGCATTGGGTAGCATGTTTAAATAACAGCCTCCACAGAAAACACAGCACACACATCTACATGCACAACGTATCTGCATGCCCCAAGTCGTTATAGGAGAAGAACCTTTAAATTAATCAAAAAATGCATGAGCTTTGTAATAAGAGGGATAAATATTAATGAGAGAGCATGGTCCAGGACAGGCGGATGTGTTTTAATAATAAGAAGAGTATGTGGCGGTGCTGGATAGGGAGGATGTAGCTTGGCCGCTGGGGCACAGGCCAGTGAGGAGAATACTAATGCTGCTGCATAGCTTGGTTCCTCTCCAGCCTATTTCACTTCACTTATCCTTGTGTAGCCCTGCTCAGTGGAAAAATAGGACAACAGGCTAGCAGAATATTTATTTTCTTTTTGTTGATGTGGGAACATTTTTGTCTGCAATTATTTTGTAATTCTAAAGGACTTGTATTGTGTGATGATGTGCATTGTATTTGTGGTGCATGGTGTGTGTTTGTGTCTGATGATTATGTATTGTATGGGTGTGTGGAGATGTGCTTTTGTCTCTGCAGTTGTGTGCAGAAATACCAGGGTGTTATTCTTTTACTTCCATGCAAATGTGTTTGCACATGTGGAGTACGAATGCAAATCATCCTATTTGTACGGCATTTTTGTTGGGTATTTGCATGTGCTCTCTTAGCTCTGACCATGTGACTGCAAGCTCTACACTTCGGCTCATTTGAGACTCTGCGGTTCCACTGGGGTTCCAGACTAAATGTCACCACTGCCCACAGACTTCCCCAATCAGAGACCTCAACTCTGCTCAAATGTCACTGTCTCCACCTCACTTTGACACAAGAATGGGGGGCAAGGAACAATATTTACACATCAAGCCCACTGCAAAACATCATATTGAAATGCTTCGGCTTGGTGTGTGTGTGTGTGTGTGTGTGTGTGTGCATATATATATAATATATATATATATATATATATATATATATATATATATATATATATATATAGTGTATGTGTGTGTGTATATATATATATATATATATATATATATATATATATATATATATATATACACACACTATATATATATTGTGTGTGTGTGT
This sequence comes from Pangasianodon hypophthalmus, assembly GCF_027358585.1. Classification (NCBI taxonomy): domain Eukaryota; kingdom Metazoa; phylum Chordata; class Actinopteri; order Siluriformes; family Pangasiidae; genus Pangasianodon; species Pangasianodon hypophthalmus. The sequence goes on from NC_069719.1 coordinate 13,155,447, forward strand.
ATATACATACAAAAATACATGTGTATATATACACACACACACACACAGACAGGTCCATAAGTATTTGGACAGTGTCACAATTTTCATAATTTTGCCTCTGTACACCACCACAATGGAGTTGAAATGAAGCAATTAAGATGTGATTGAAATGTAGACTTTCAGCTTTAATGGGGTTTTTGTTTTTTTGTTTAAGGGGTTTAACAAAAATATTAGGATTATTTTTAATATCTGGATGCAAATCCTTTGCAGTCAGTGACTGCCTGTAATCTGGAACCCATGGACATCATCGAATGTATGTATACATACTTTACAATTTACATACAGCTATACAGGAACACTCTTGCATCCCTGCTTGATCCCAGGTAATTAATGTAGCTAGCTAACAAAATTCAAAATCAACTCACTTATCAGGAACGAACCTAGTAGCCTTAGCCTGTATCTATGCATGAGCATGTGTATGTGTTTCATGAACATTATTTAAACCCAGTAAATATGAACAGAGTTAAATAAAATGTTCCATGACGTTCGTGATTGATTAATCCTGCATAGCTTACTCATTTTGATATTGTATCAGTATCAAGGAGTACCAAACGTACTCATACTCGGTCTGAAAAAAAAAAGGATATTGCATCCGTAGTACTTACAAGGCACAGGAATTTCGTTACATTTCCCTTTACAGAGAAAAGATTGGAAAGTTGTTGCAGCTGTTGGCTGTTTCTGCTGTTAAACGTCCATTATAAATGAGTTTTCGTTTTCTGTTCATCTCGTAGTACAGGGAAATGTGTTGAAATTGTTTTTGTTAATCACACACTCGCACATTCAGTTTAAATAATTTTTATTTGTCTAGAACTTTTAACAACGCCCAAAGCAGCTTTACAGGAATCCAATAACCAGACTCAACAAGGGATCCATCCTCTTTCTGGACGACACCAGATAGAGGAATATTGATAATTGCTATGAGTCATACAGAGAAAAGACAACCAGTGCTAAATATGTTGAGAATACAAAGAATTTTGGCTTAAGACAGGTTAGGTGCACCACAATAGTTTATAATCCTGGCAGAAGTGCATGTCTTTGGGGTGTCCCAGTGAGATTATTCACAGCAGCATGGAAGGTGAATCAGAACTGCAAATAGCCAAGATGAAGAAACAGGAATAGAGCATCAAGAACATGCTCCAGCGTTGTCTCTGGCAGGTTTGGAGGATGAGAAGTATATCAGGATCTCACACCAAAATCACATTGGCAGCAGAAGTATCTGTACAGTTTGACAGATTGTTAGTTATGACAGGAGAGAATATATACCTTTAAAAAGCATGCCTATGGTGATCACAGTGCAAGCTGGTGTAGCTATGACAGCAACACTAAAAAGAAGATATAGTAGACAGCACAGGCATGATGACACTCCAGGACATCAGCGTCCTGCCACTCCACAATCAACAAACCCTGACTGAATATATGATGGGGATGACTGCACCAATGTCCTAGTTTACCAAACTCTCTGTCTGTAAACCATGAGATCTACACCTTTACCTTGTAGAGGAGGTGGCTTTGCTGTAGTATTCATTATTCTAGGTGCTGATGAAGAACCTCTACCCTCTGATTGAAAAGTATGTGGCTGATCATAATAGACTAAACATTCACTCAGGAACTGTGTGAAAATTATTCAGCCCAACAGTAGTATTTTATAAAACCTTTTTATCAGCCATTCAAAAAATCTAAAGTCCTCATTCACAACTGCATATATTCTACATTCCATTGACATACTAATTCCCTCTTTTGCGTGACCAACAATTTTGAAAAGTGTTCCTTTTTGGCTAATATAAGAGATTTCAGTGATTTGCTTGCCTTTCTAGATGTTGCACAATTGTGGGGCAGCCTGCTCACTGCTTCTTTTAATTTCATAGTTATTAGTGCAGTTAATGGTCAAAAATGGGAACTGCAACAAGTGCTAATAGAAGCCAACTGGGGCAGGAATCACACTGCACCATGCTTGATCTAAGAATATTTTCAGTGGAGGAGGAGAAGCAAACAGGAGAGTTAATAATAATGTCAGGGTCACTGTATTTTATGCCAAATTGGGCTAACTTAAAAATACTCTGTAAGATGTACGATACATCAAAGTGACCTTGTTTCCCACACGAAAGCTGTGAAAAAGAAGTCTGGCATCACTTTATAATGATATTATCTCTTCTGTGTGTGACATGCACACTGTAACATGGCTGCAAGAGAGACACCTGCTGCATCAAATCCAGTTAAACAAAGGTACATCTAAAACCACTCAAAATGAGCTGCTGGAGTGTGTGCTGGATAACTGTATGTTGTCGACTCTCAGCTGCCTTTTAAGGGGTTACTCTAAAAAAGTCACTAGATAGTAGCCTGTAGGATAAGTCTAGTGTGATAGCCTCTTGACTGTGGGGCTGTGTTGTCATCCTGCCCCACCAAAATCTAAGGTATCAAGCAGTTGCTGATTTCATAGTCCTTGTGAAATCTTACAGGCAGTCGTTGTGGTGTTGAGTGAATAGGAGTAATGGTCAATAGTCACACAAAGCTTTTCACTGATACACATGATGTAACTGAAAAGCCATCTAGGTTTACTCAGAAAGCTTACTTTCTGGTAGTCTTCTTCTGTCTTTTAGGAGGAAGTAGGAGGAAGATATTCAGCATCATGTTTTTGATCTCTTTTATGCATTCATGAAGATGGTGTTGCAGTGTAGGATACAATAGTACTGTATATAAGAAAAGAAAAGCAATGGTCCTAAAGAGAGCCTTGTGGAGCACTTGGCATAACTTTTGTATGTATAGAGAACTCACCATCAACATTTACAAACTGAGAGCAATCAGGGAGATGGGATCTGAGCTAGGAAGGAGATCCTCTTCCAGAATATTTTATTCTATATAGAAAAATATTGCCATCTGTGTTGTTGAAAGCTGCACTGAGAAAAAGGAGTCACAACAGTTGGAGTAGACAGAGATTTGATTTGAGAAGCGAGGAATATTCCTTTAAGGTCTTGTGAATTGAGTGATTGGGCTATAAAGTTCATAACTCAGGTATTGGAGTAGCAGGCTGCTCTCTTCCAGGCCCCACACCTGTTCTGTCCAGTCAAATTGCCCTTAGATTACATTAGCAGGATTCTTTTTTAGCTTTCCCTCTCTGTTAGTGAGAGAGAAAGAATGAATATCCGTTTGGGATATCCAATTTCACCCAAGCCTGAACTTTAGTGTTTTCAAAGCAATGGCTCTCCTTTTCCCCTCTCCTCTCCTCCCCTTTTTTACACTAGTTTTGTGTGAACCCATTCCTGAAATCCTGCTTTAGTACAGAAATACTTTTAGTAATGATAATGCTGTGTTATATAACACTCCCTGATATCACCTAACATAATTTTAAGTATAATTTTGAAGCATGACCAAAGAATACTAGTCCACCCAGATTGCAGAGTGTAATTACCAGTGATGAAATTGTGCATACCTGGGAAAAGTGTAACAGGTGCATTGAGCAGATAAAGATAAATGAACGTGAGGGATCTTTATTCACACATGAAGAGCATGGCTCCTTTTTTCTGACTCCAGCTCCAGGCATGAGGTGGTTAGCCTTAACAGTGGATGCCGAGGCCATGTGTGTCTCAACCGGGCAATTTGAGAGCTGCTGACACTCTCAAATGTGCGTATGTGTGTGTTAAGAGAGTTGGCATTTAGATGACAGAGAGGGTCACCCAGCAGCTGTGCACCCGCTGGCTGACTTGATAGATGATGACTCTTCCTGCCTAATGTAAACCACAAACAACAGCCATGTGATCTATACGACAGTTACAGAGGCATTCTATTTCCCTCTGGGCCACTGCTTTTGATCAAGTGTGTTTTTATTAAACAGGCAATTAAATATGCATTACATGCTTTAAATTAATGACGGGCACTAATCAAGTGCTGATTACGTTACTGTTGAATTTATTAGCAAAATATTACTCACAATTTGATTTTCTTTTTTTTCTGCCACACATTCCATGACACCATGGCATGCACTGTTGCTCATCATAGGGCTTCTTGATCATGAGACTTAGTGAGTTTGTTGGTCTGCTGTTAATGGTGGCAAAACCAAACTAATCCATGTGCCAATATTTTAATCTTAGTGAAAATAGACTGAATGTCGGCTACTGGGATGGTCATACAAGGTTAAAAAATGACATAAAACCAAATTTTGCAGATTATCTAGAGACATGCTTAGCAAGTCAATATTTATGCATACCCGCCTTCTGAATGTCAAGCGCCATTTTATTGTGCATACATTACACTTCATAGGGCATATTACATTATGTGTAGTGGGCCTAAGTGAATAGCAAACCATTGGAGATTTAACCTTACACTATGCATTGGCGGCATTTAAATAGAAACATGATTATAGCCTGAAATGAGGTAGCCTGAAATGCTGAATAAATGCAAAAAAATAAAAAATTGAAATCAGTAAATAAAGACTCAGAAACAGTATAGTTTATGATAAAATGATGGATGATATTGCGTACCTGTGGTTTTCTTTGCTTAAAAAAGTAATAGTTTTCACCTTGTGTGGTTTATGTGATACAAATACACAGTGTAGCACTACTGCTAATGTAGCAGTATAGCATTACAGGGTCATTAATATTAATACTGAATTTAATCAATTGGCTGCCTGGTTTTACTGTTGTTCTTCAGTTATTAAACTGAAGTTAAAATGTAAATAGCAAAATCCATGTGTCTGTTTACTTACTGAGTAATTAATTACTCTTTTGTGTAAATTAGTTTAAATACTCGACAACAAAATTACACGAAAAGGCCATCACTAATTCTAATGTATAATTTGTGTACTATTCTTAAATTGTACACTGTGCTTTTTATGACAATATTTGGCGATATGTCTAGTTTTCTGTCTCTTCTCTCCCAATGGTGTTTTGTTTGTTTGGTGTCTAATTAAGCTACAGTGTAGGTTGTCTGATTCAGAAGTCTGCCACATAAATTCTCTATACACACTACTACCTGCTCTATAAATAATCCCCTTATTGACCCCCTGTTCCTAAATATACCATAGTCATTTAATGAACCAGTTTTATGTCTTTCTCTCTCAGTAATGATAATTTTTTTGGTAAAACTGTATGCTGTTCCCTTTCCAATTTAAGCCAGGAGACAGAGGTCCTGCTGTTTTTTTTCCTCCCTGCTGTCTTCCTCACTGTGTGTGTGGCACCATGCACATCACTGACTACCTCCACTGACATTTACTCCCCGACTTATGAATGGAATCTAAACTGGCAGCATCTCTGCACATGCACACAGACAGCTTTGAACCGCCACCATGGTGGCTGAAGTCTTTCTTTTGCTTCAGTGTAGGGGCGCAGTAGTGCAGAAGGGAGAGCGATGGGATGGCCGGCCCTTCTTCCCCTTCAAGCACGCTTGTGTATTTCACTGAGAGCTATTCTCTTCTTTCTGCTCCACATACCCGGTGACATACAAAAGGGGGCGTTGAGAAAGCTTAAATAGGAAAAGGAATTTTCTTTCTCTCTCTCTCTCACTTTTTTCCCCCATTTTTTCCTGCCTTGTTTTTGTCTTGGGCTCTGGGATTCTAGAGTGATGTTTCTCCTGTGGTCTTTGGGAAGTCAATCTGCCATGTGCTTGTGTGTCCTCTCAAGGGTGAGTTGAATGTTAGGTGGGATCCTGATCATTATCTTGAGGGATGACTGAAAAGGTGGACCACACTGATAAGGTTTAGCATTCCGCCGTGAAGGGACTAAAAAATCAATAGTGAAATGTGAGCTGAGGGCATTCTCACTTACAACTATTAAGTAGAATCACGCAAGTCATGGTCAGGCACATAAACAACTCAACTATAATGGCTATAAAAGTCTGATGGTTCTTAGTGACATTATAAAAATGACACCTGTACTGACATAATTTTCCAATGACCCTGAACATTGTCTTGCCAGAATGAGCACAGAAACTCATTAATGACGACCCATCCTTGACAGACGAGTTCAGAAATGCTTTCTGTCTTTTTCCTGGTGAAGGAGACATTCGCATACAGTCACCTCTGCAGGAGTATTTTGCTCTCCTGTCTGTCTGCATCTACACCCTAATCAGTTTTGGGTGAGATAAAATTCCTGGCTTCTCCTCTATTGCTCAGCCTCTTCAAATGGATTAGCTACTTTTGTGACGTCTTAAAGCTGATTGAAGGCAGCGAGCCGTGTGGAATACATCAGGGCGTCCACCACGTCACGGAAATGCCTCTCTGGGCTTCATGTTTATTTATCATGGAGCCCTTGAAAGGCAAAAAAAGGTCTTTGTCTCTGTACTTCAAGTCAGGAGAGGAAACCTGAGGACATAATGGGGCTCTGATGAGACTATTTCCTAATGCACAAAGCTTTATTGCTGCCTGTCTGCCTAGACACAGATTACACACAATGTGGCCTTGGGTTAATTCAGGGTTTTCAACATCAGACACTTCACCTTGAGAGAATTTAAGTGCGCTATAATTTGTTACAATTCATACAGATAGTTTGGATCTGATTATATCAGTGGACTGGAAGGGCAAACTCCTCACCCTCTGCAGACTTTAGAATTGACATGCTGTTGTGTTGTGTAATTTATTTCCCTGCCATGTTCAACCAGTGAGGACAAACCTAACACTGAAACACTAGCTTGCTCTATACAGCATGATTTTCTGTACATGAGGTTTAGGGCATAAACTAAATTGTGTACTCATGTCTTGTCAAAGTTATGCAGGAAGACAAACCACAGGCTTTGATAATGTTCCACTCTTGCTTGTATTATAAGGAACAGGATTATTCATCTTCTGTCCACCTTCAGCTTTTTTTTTTTTTTTGCTAGATTTCACCAAGATTGTTCTGGCTGCTCTTTGAGCTCAGAATGAATGTGAGGCTCTGTGTGCAGTAGGGTAGAGAGGGATGAATAGGCATAGTGTGAGTGCATAAGAGAGGGTGTGTTTGTGTGTCTGTGAGAAAGTAGCCTAGTTGAAAGTGTAGTGAAGCATTCAAAGCAGCTGAGAGGGTGAGTGGTGTATCTTTGAGCTCTGCAGTAGGTGTAGGTTAAAGGCCTAAGGCTAGGTGCTGTGTTCAACTCTCAGTTTTGACCTTCAGCACTGGATGTACAGCACTAGCGAACCCACTCTGCATCACCGCCTATGCCCATCTTCCTTTTTTCCTTACTTTATTTGCTTTCAATTACATATTTGTTCTACTTCCACTTCAAATAATCTAAAAGTCAAGACAACCAGGCAAATCATGACATGGCCATGTTTTCTCTGTCGGCTCCCATAAATGGGTCTCTCTCTCTCTCTCTCTCTCTCTCTCTCTCTCTCTCTCTAAATAAGCTGCTATGAACACTTTATTTTTCCTTTATGTTTATTCTCACATGATTGACTTCCATTGTTTACACTGCTGAGTCATGGACATAATCACATTATGTTTTAGAGGTCTAGCCCAATCCAAATGTGTTAGAGAACAAGCCTGCGAGGATCAACAAAGGCGCATCAAACAGTATTACATTTGGTAGCTTTGGGCATCACAACCTTCAGCGTCGTGAGTGTAACAGATAGCTATTTCACACTGCCTGTGCTACAGCAACAACCATTCTTGCCCTGTGAGTGACAGTTTTGGAAATTGTTTCTAAACGGTGGCTTTTTCCTGTCAGGCCTGAGTTAGTCATCTTCCTAGAAAGTGTCTTTGTATCTTTTTAAATCAGTTAGCATGATATCTGCAAACGGAAAGTGTCTCTGGGTGGTTAATTGGCCGAGTGGTAGACAAGCACGGCAGAGTTGGAGACACAGAATTCACAGTAATGTTCAACGAATTGGCAACACTACACTATGAAAACAGTTCAGACTGACACCTCCTGGCTAGAACCTGGTGAGTGAACCCCCTCATTCAGGGCCTCTGAGCTTTCTCATTAGATTGTGCTGCCAAGCCAGAATAAATACATATTTCAGCTTCAGTAGTGGTTGACTTTAACTTTACGCCTAATACCGCTCATGCAAAATGTACAGTAAACAATGAACTATTCAGACAGACCTCGGAGAGAGTGCACACAGAGGGCAACTTCAGCTGAAGTCCCTTAGCACGGTTTGAGGGTGTAGGCTGGTCATCCTCACTGCTATAATGCCCTGTTGTCCTTTAGCTGACCTTCATATTCATACCACTTCCCAACATCACTCCCATCTTGAGCCAGACCGCTGTGGGCTCCTCGATATGCATTTTTTTGCTGCTTGAGTGCTTTTGAAAGTGCAATTGGTTAGATATGAATACTTGCCAGTCCACATACTCCCCTATCTTGTTGCTCCCAGTGTTCTGTGTGGACTTTCAAACCTCATAATTTAGCTAATAATGTACATAATGTAAAAAATCAGAAGAGGAGCTTCAGCTCATTGTCTCAAGATATTGCCAGAACTCGTGATATTGCATAAGCCTGGTCTTACATGTGTTGCAGACAGGTATGACTCAACTTAGTCTTTCTTCTTTTAGAGAGAACTCAGGAGAAACATCCATCTTTCCCACTGGAAGGGCTGAACCAGAGAGGCCAACTGGTGCACTGACCAAGCTTCTGAGCACAAACGAGAGCCAAGTAAGCCTGAAGGGAGTGCCTACTTTAATCCATGCAGCTCCAAGCAGCTCCAGCTCCGCTGTACAGCAGGCCAATGCAATGCTGAAGGATATGAGCAGACTCAAAAATGAGATGAGAAACTTAATCCAGGTAAGTGTGGTTAATGAATAGCATGAGAGAAACCATGGAACGGGAAACTCTCATCTCAAAATGTCTGACTCTCTTTTTTTCTGCTTTACTCCAAGTACTTAATAGTAATGTGTCTGTAAATTACATTTACTGTACATTGATAATGTTCAATGTTGTTTGTATTTCCAACTCAAATTTTTTAAAGCTCAACCTTTGTTGATCAGACTTGGTCAGTTACTCAATCCCAATATCTGGTTAGCAGCACACAGTAGGAGACAAGCAGTCTGTCCTTCCCATTAGTAACTTCAATGCCATGTTGATCAGCAAGTTGCTCACCTCCTGAAACAGACCAATGTCATTTCCAGTGCTGTGCTTCAGGAAGTGCTAATCTAATAGAAGCAGGGCACTGATGAAATCAAGCCAAGACTCCAACCCTACGTCTTGTATCTCTGTGATTCGACAGCGATTTTCCAATTGTTTTTTTCCCCCTCCTTCCCTCACTAATAAATTACAACACTTCAGTTCTACCAAATGTGCCGCTGCCTGTTTCCATCTATAACAGTCAACCCCCACTCCCCACCGCCCCCACCCTCCTCCTCGCTAAGGAATTGAGTTTCGAGGCACGCCTTGGCTGCGGCTGAAAAATTCATCAGCCAAGAATAATGTAACACAAGGCAAATGACACATTAGCATATAATTGAGGATGCGGGATTTGAATGCTCTTTGGCCGTTGACAGAGAGGCCCAGGAGTGTGTGTTTGTCTATCTGTCTCTGTCGGTCTCTGAGTCGAGAGAGCCTAGTCACTATATGCTGTCAGTGCCTGGCCTGTTTTAATGGAATGTCACTCACGCCTACCCACTGCACAGCGAGGATCATGCTCCTGTTCACAGCGACTGTATGTCCCTCAGTGACATGAGGATTTCATATACCATGGTACTGTAAATAGAAAGAAATGTTGGAATCAGAGAATGAGTGGATTGATTAATGGCATTTAATGTTCTGCGCTACACTGCTATAGCAACATGATTTGATCTGTTACAACAATTCTTTTTTTTATATATCCATGCATTTGTGTGTGTGTGTGTGTTTTCAGCCAAATCCAGTCATTGCATTGTTTAGCAATAACTGCGTCTGGCTTTCTCCTAATCCGACCTCTCTGTGCTTTCTACCAGACTGCTGATGCATTTCCTGTGAAGCTTGCCGAGCCAAGCCACCCCACACCCCCCACCCTGCCCTCTCCTCCACCCCAGCCCCCACCCCCAGTCTCCATGGTAGGTTCCCATAGCAACTCCAGCCTCTGCAGTGCCTGCATTACGGGCCGTTTCCTCCACACTGGTCACAACCAGCTACAGACACAATGGCACCTTTTGTATGCTGCAGTTTGAGACGCGGTGTTGTGCAGAGACTGTACAGATAAATCAGGGTCGTTATCTCTCATGTACACCTGGATAGAAAGAATGAATGCACAATTCTTCTGAAAATCCATATCCACGCTGCGTCACAGCTCTGCAAACACAGCAACAGCCATTTGCAGTTTTCCTTTTGTTGAGTGTTTCCTGGTCTATAATTGGCAGTGTAGCAGGAGAGGCCTTACATCAATTATACCACTTGTAGCTTAAGAAGTGAATTACAGAGATTCTGATTTGGCAATATTACACATTTGAAAAGCCATTTACTTGTAAACATAAGTGAACATTCAGCAGAAGTGCTCATTGCCCTCAGTTCTACCTAATGTGTCATGGTAAATGAAGAGAATCATGGAGACTGTGTAAACTGGAGGCTCAGAAATTTGGAGGTGACTATTTGCATGTTGAATGCTTAAGAGGGTGAAGGGGAGAAACCTGTGTCAAGGTGAGGAGGGTGTGTTCACCTCAGTAATGGATTTATGGAACTCAGTTTTATAATCAGGAGAGGATAAGAGGAAAAGACAGCCAAGGTCCCACTGCTCCACACATTCACTGAAAAAGGAATGTGACAGGTTTGCTATTGGGAAAATGGAAATTTGACAAGCCTGGGACAAAGCTAACATGGGACTTCAGTTGCTTTATTCTAGTATTTAAGTTACATTACAGTCCTCCTTTGACATCATAGTGATTGGGACTTGATGTTTTTTCCTCAACAAAACAATAAATGAATAGCATTTAATACATATTCCTCACATTCATTGTTCCTATTTTTTATTGTTTGTCAGTCCTGCTGGAGTAGCGCCACTTTCCCTTGATGGATTTATTTGGGGTTCTTATCATAGCTGCATTATATTTCCTTTGTTTGTCTATCACATACAGAAAGATTTTCAGCCTGTGACATTCTTTTTTTTTTTTTCCCAAGCTACAAATGACTTATGGCTTTAATCACAGATGTGTGAAGCTCTGTTTTTTCTATTTTTCCCTCCTAGCCATCAGAGCAGGATGATGAGGTCACTCCTAAGGCTATTACTCTGTCTCGACCCAACCAGCTACAGGATAGCCATCCACCTGCTTCCATGTTTGAGGATGCGGAGCGTGTCCTGAGGCAGGTCAGACAAAGCCGGAAGGTTCTAGAGGAGAATCTGCAGGCAATTTTGAGAGCCAAGGATGGAGAGGTGCTTCATACACAATTAGAGGCACTGTCAAACAACAGGTATGGAGTCTGACAGTGCTGTAATAGCCCTGAAGTCAAAACAATATTGCAAATGGTTGAAATGCTGTTGAAATTAGTGTTAGGGACTAGTTTTGTATTGAAAGCAGGTTTTCTCTGTACTTCATAAAAAATTATATATATATATATATATATATTATATTATATTAAGTACTACACATGACCTCAGCTATTGATGTCACAAAGTAGGTATGGGTTTTTGATAATTTACACCAGGTTATAGAAATTATCAAATGACATTGTACCTTGAAAATTTTACCCATAATATCTGCATGCTAAGCTAGCTAGCTAACAAATTTAGCTAACGTTAACAATGAACAAAAACGTTTTTGACTGCTCTATCTACTGTTAATTAAATAGCTAAGAATATGACAATGCAAAACAGGCACTGGAGCTAAAATTGCCCTAGTGTATAATTGTGACAAATGTCAACTATTTGGAATGGTAGGAAGGCATATTCATAGATTGTACTTTTAATAACAGTAGGTGCCATTTTTGTCCTTTCTAAGATACTACAAAATGTCAAACAGTTTATTTTTTCACATAGATTATTCAAATTATTTAAAATTATATCTATATAATGTAGTGACAAACACTGCAGCTCATTTGAGCTCAATGAATTTTAAACCAGAATTTTAAAATGAGTGTTAAGTCAGAAGAATAATGGCATAACATTTATTCCTAATATATTAGTAATGGACTGTCCATCCTCCTGAGTGTGACTGAGTAACTTCTCAGTTTTACGCTTCTAAAACTTTTGCCTTGCAAATGTGCTCAGGCAACGGGCCATGTATGTGATTGACAGCTAGCCTCAGAGCACACTCCAGGCAGGGAAGGACTAAGCCAAACGGAACCATCACACTGATTGGCGGCTGTCAGTGGAGCTCTTATTCCAGCTCTACTTAACCCCGATGTATTCAGCCTAGATACTTCACCTGACCCATGTCCGTGCCACCGGTAGTGTGTCTGTGTACAACACAAGGAATCTCTTTTTTCCGAAGCAATACAAGTTCTCCTGAAGGGCTAACATCAGACATCTGGTCTGGAAGTGTTACTTGTTGTTAGAAGCTAATTATAGCTTTCATGCCACGGTGGATTTTCAGAAGTTTTCTCAGTGTATATGATTTTTTATACAGTAATAATCTTGGACTGACAGAGAAAGCATACAAATTGTACTCTTATAATGCATATAACTCTTATAATAGTCATAATGAAGACTGTATATAAACTTATTCAAATTTCAGTTCTGCCAAATTCCATTGCATCATAGATTCAGACTAAACCTCATGTGGAGCGTGCTGTCAACTCTTGAGAGGTGCTGTTTGTTTATGGCTTTTAGGAAGCACAGCACTGAGAATGAGTGGCAGAGGCTCAGAGAGGTGTTTTAGTAGCTCTCTTGAAATGGGGCTCAGGCTCTTATAGCAGAAAGTCAGACGCAATCTCAGCACTCTGACTGCTCTCGATGTGACATTAGCCCAGCTCCCCCGGGTGCGCAGCCACTAATGGTTTGCGATGCAGAGAGAGGTGGGTAGAGTGCATGAGCAGGGTGAGCCGCTGGAGGAGAGATGGAGCAGGCGAGGGAGTGCTAAAGGAGCAGTTTAGAAAGTGAATTGGAGAAGGCTGCCCCAGGAATGCTGTCTGCCTCTGCTAATGATACTGAAGATCTAAGAAGAGGGGGTCAGGTGTGGTAATGGCACCCACAGGCTCTCCTCTGGCTTACAGCACTGTGTATATGGGGAAGAACACAGCAGGCACCATTTTGTCAAGGAGCATTTTATGTGCAACTTAATACAATTTGTTTTGTTTGATCATTTAGTTATTTGCTCTGCTTGGACCAGAATTTACTTGGAACCGCGTTCATCACATCTGTGGGGTCTGGTTTTGGCTCAGCGGCTCCCCTCTGACCCTTCTCAAACCCAGCCCTGAATCCAAACTCTCGTTTAAAAATGTCAGCCCCACTGGTAATTGTCTTGAAAATGGCAGCTGCAATCAGCTCTGCTCCTATTGTGTGAACATGAAAACACAAACATGCAGGTTGGTGTGGCTGCCTCTCCCTTGTATAATGGCTTTTATCTTTTCCTCCACCAAAAGGTTGCAAGGATGGAGAAGCCAGCTGCTGCCCATTCGTCCTCTATCTCCTTCTCTCAGGTTCGACTTTCCATCATCCATTTTGTATGGGAGGTGGTTTGCATCATGCCTTATATCCATGCTTTGATGGGTTCATTCATTTTGGGCATCTGACATTGCAAAACGAGGCTGAAGTAGGATTTTATCCCTGCCATTCATTTCTTTGAATTATTAATGAAGCCATTTGCGAACGGGAAAGTTCTCAGCCTTCATTAAGCGCCGTGCCTAAAAAGTTGTAGCCTACCTTCCTCTGAGGTAAAAATGAACCCTGTCCAACTTTGAATTACATTGTAATTATAGCCATCACCTGCATTGAAAATCACACAAAGCATGTTGCATAATTCAACAGATGGTTTAGACCACCTTTCCCTTGTTTGGCTGTGGTTTGGAGACTGGTTTTAAATTCCATTGTTCCTCACTGGCTTGTCTTTTTTGCTTTGCGCTGGTCTCTTTCTGTTCTGTGTTATTTAGTTCTCACAGTAGATGACATCTAATGACATGTAATTCTCTGAAGTTGTGCATGGAAAGGAAGAGGACACCTGGTTTTACCCTAAGATTAAAGAACTCGTTTCTTATTATTAAGAACTCATTTCTTATTATCATTTGTTATTCTCTGAAGTCTTTGTCATTTGAGTCAACACTTTTCCTTGTTCCTCCTTACGAAGAGTGTTTGGTCTTTATTTTTCCGGTAATAACAGTTGTTGACCTGAGCTGCAGATCTGCTGTTGACCCCACTGTGATGATGTCTGTATGACTTACAGTAGAGCAAATATTTATTGCTTTACGGTTGCTTATCTTTATTCAAATGATCAGGTCTTGTTTCATTTAATGTAAATTTGGCATATGCAAGTGCAGTTACATCAATCACTTATCATTCATTGCGATTTATGAAATTGAAGCAGGTGTCTTCCACCGAATACAGTAGTGTTATTTTAAACTCCTTTAAGTGTGCTGTAGCTTCTGGCATAGTCAGTGAAAACATCTATCTTTTTTTGTAATTTAAGAAAGCTGTTACATTGGATCGTGTCCTCCCTTTTGTACAATAATTATATTCTTCTTCTGCATGAAGGGAATGTGAATGCGGCATTGGCGCTGAAGCCTCTTTATAGTTCATTTTCCACTTCTTAATTCTCCCACCCCAATCTGATGAGCTCAAATATTCGGCATAATAAAAACTTCAAATGGCCTCAGCTGGAACATGGTGGTGTAAATGTCGAGCAGCCCGTGGGAGGTTAATTGAAGGTCATTTCAAGCACTCGGATCAATCGTGCTCCATTTGGAATCGCAAGTGTCTTCAAGCATCATCTGATTAGGTGAATCCATCACGCTGCAGACACTTGACAAGAGCCTGAGAGCAGCGCGGCACATAGGCATGCTTTTTGAATGGAAGCCAGAGTCTTTTTAGGTGTGCGTATATTAAGGGGGAGGGGGATGGGGGGTGTTATGTGACACGTAGGAGTAGGAAGCTGAGAGTGTATGGAGGGCTATTCTGGGGAAAAGGTCGATCTTTGGACCTGTATGTGTCCATGCATATAAACACACACACACACTCAAGCTTCATAACCAGATGTTTGTTTTTCCACTGTGGCGCAGTAGCAGAACATGTCTGCTCTGCCCAGAAACAGCCGTGTTCTCCAGGCACCCAAATCAGGGACTCTGCTCCAATAGTGGGCTTTCCTGTATGTGTGTGTGTGTGTGTGTGTGTGTGTGTGTGTATGTGAGAGTTCTCTCCATCAAGGCACAGTCCCAACTCTCCATATGAACCTGCAAAAATACTCCCAATACCTGTCACTGTGTTCCCTTCTATGTTAAGTACTGTATCCCTCAAGGGCATGCTGAACTAAGAAGGGAGGAGAAGGGAGGTAAAGTAGAAAGATATAATAAAAGAGTATGAAAGAAGATAAGCACAGAATGCTGCTTGGTTTGGCGCAGTCTTCACATGCAGAGTGAGTGGGAGTGCAGCATTCTCTCCCCGTGACTGATTTATTCACTGAAATAAGTGATGCAGAGACAGGCCAACAGGCCAGCAGACAGCAGGGCATTAGCATAATTTGTGTTGTAAAGAAGTGCTTGAGCATCCTGGGCGTCTCTAAAAGATATATGGCACATTTAGTTTGGTTCTGCCCCAAGATATCACTCGTCATTGTGATTGATACAGTAGTGTCATTGCACATACTCGTGAACTGATTTGATGAAAGATCCAAAGCTAGAAAGCTAACTGGCTGTAAGTATGTCTTGTGAATATACCCATTGGGTTTGTGATTTTTCTGAACTTGTTTCTGGCGAGAAAGGGTGAGAAAAGGCAAAATTGGGCCTGGGGTTGCACAACGCAGGCCTGATAAATGTTCAGCTAACCAAGGCTGTGGGTTGCCTGAATGTTTGCTGTGGTGGAAAACCATGTGAATGAGGACGTGTAAGAGTTGCCACTGAATAATAAATTCTTGCCTGTGTACCACCCTGTAGGAATGCCAGTGAGGAGCTGAGAATAAAAAAGACCGTTGATGCCTGGATCAACACACTGAGCAAGGAGATTCAGGTGAAACTCAGCTCCCACATAATATCTTCAATACAGCCACATTTAACACCAAACACAGAATACAGAGGCCTTTAGAAATAATATCCAGAATTATCTAGTATTTTTTCCCCTAACATTTTCACTTTGTAACAGCAGTGCATGGAGCACAATGCCCTCACCACACCTGGTGTTTGAAATTGCAGTTTTGCTCTCTGTGGCAGGATGAGCTAGCACAACATGGATCTGTTGTTCAGATGAAGGCTGTAGAGAGAGATAGTGTGGCAGCAGGCGGATCAGCGCAGCGGGATCAGAGCAGCAGGAGCAAGAGCGCAGCTGGGAAACAGCCTGGAAGACTGGGGAGAGAGCGGAAAGGAGCCACTGCAGCGGCGAGGAAGAAAACCTCTCACAGAGACTCCAATAGCCCACAGGCAGCGAGCGCACAGGCTTCCAGCCAAGAGCTTGCCTCATCTTTCAGAAACAGCACTGAGCAGCACCCACAGGTGGTGAGTGCCATGGCACCATCGCTGCCATCTTGTCACAAAATTCTGACATCAATAAGTGCTGTGCACTAATTGACTGATCAGTTGCACACAAATCTCACACAAATGTGGCATAAATCTGGAAAAGGTTGGATTTCATGTGCATGTGCAGAAAATCTTGCCTGTTCAAAAAATGTATTTGAGCTGTCTGAGCATAGTCAGTGTAGCTCTTGGTGGAACATACTGACCAAGCTAATGTGTCACTGTATTCATCATTAAAGTACTGCTCCCATTGTGCTGTTGTGCAAAATTATAGGATAATAGTGCATGGAAAGAGTACAAGAGGTCATTAGCATTTTACTGCAATAGACATGTTTCAGTTTTAAGCAGTGACCTGTTTTTTTTCCCCCCTCACTGTGTATCCTCCTGTACATGCTTTGTTTATTGGTACATCCAGACAGTGAGCTCACAACACTTAGTAATCTCTTCCATCTGGATGCAAACACATCACCTCTGGACCCTGCTCTGTTTCTGCTACTCTTTAACTAAATGAGGTGTTGTAAGCATCCATATGTTGCCTCATACATTTACTTGCCATCAGTAAGAGTGTTCAGAGCAGAGCAGTGCTGATTATCAGTGTTTGGCCACTTCTCGCTTTGCAGTAATAGCTGGATGTCTTTCCTGGTTTCAGTTATGAAACACCAAGCCTAGCAACTGCACCAGTGGCTAATTGAGCCGTTACTATATATGGTTAAAGATTTTTTTTGCCTGACATACTGACAACCTGTCAAAACAACTGACTACATAGTGACGAGTGGAGAGCAATTTGAATGTTGATGCTAAAGACTTAGACATAGGAAATCTTTCTTTACAGGGTTTTTTGTATAAATCTATGATCTGGGAAGGCCAATAATAACTAGCCTACATTCTCCTCAAAAACAAAGTGCACACAAGCACCTTTTATATGGTTATTTTCATAATTAAATACTAATGTTCTTCTTTCTGGTCCAGTCAGTGGTGCTGAAGTCTGCAGGTGATGAAGCTTACCTAACGAAGGTGTACGGGAAAGCCCTGTATGAAGGACATCGGCACACAGTAAAGAAAGGCCCCTACCTGCGTTTCAGCTCTCCCACACCAAAATCCAAAGTGCAGCGACCTAAGATGATAGAGAGAGTTAAAGGTAAGTCACGTCCACTGAAATGATTTTACAAAACTAGTATGGATGCAGATATAGTCCCCTCCAAAACTATTGGAACAGCAAGGTCAGTTCTTTTGTTTTTGCATATACTAAAGACAGAAGCAGCAAAAAAGATGAATGCAACAGTTTTGTGATGTCAGTGTGTTGCCAGCTTGATGCAGTTATTACAAGCAATGGATATGCAACCAAATATTAAATATTATCTACTTTAATCTCACCTAAAAATTGGGTGGTCTGACACCAAAGTTGCCATGTTCTAAGTTGTAAATGTAAATATCTAGATGTAAATATCAGGAAATGAAAGCAGAAATTCTGATCTATCGTCTCATGTTCATCTTTTTCATCTCAAACCTAAATGTCTTTAGCGTATAGCAAAAAAAAAGAAGAATTGGCCTTGTCATTCCAGTACTTTTGGAGGGGACTGTATATCACTCTGCCAGATGTGTAGATTTGGGCCAAGAATTTTAGACACAAGGAAGTGTCTTACTTACTGAATAATTCATAATAGATATGGGATAATATGCTTTAAGATTAATAACTGAATTTGGCTCCCTCATAAATATATATATATATATATATATATATATATAAATATATATATATATATATATATATATATATATATATATATATATATATATATATATAAAATGTGTACACCCTCTTTATTAACTGATCAAGTACTAGCATTCCCATGCCTACGTTACAGGTGTGAAGATGAAGTCCTGCAAGACCCAGACCAGAGTATCTGGAGCTTGTGATACATCTCTCTTGCAGCCTGTGACCTCTGAGCCCCAGTACCTGTTCAGTCCTTGCAACCCTACCCAGGAGCAGCAGCCTGGCTCTCTGTTAAAAGGCTACCTCTTGCCCATGGCCATCCCTCTGGGTAAACTCTAATTCCTCCACTATCTTCAGTACCAGCTATATCTTCCTCACGTTTGACCAAATACACTCGGCACAAGTAAAGATTTGTGAGGATTGCCATTGATTACAATCTATAACTTCAGCCAGTTTACTGAAGATACAGCTGTTTTGGCTAATTAAAATCCCCAGGCTTCTTAGCTACTAGTCAAGGTCCATTAATTTAGACCAGTAATATTATCATCAGGTAACAAACAGAGCTTGAATGTTTTAATATTGTTGAGCCAGTCTGAAGTATTTTAAGTAGCAGTCATGGACCGTAATGGTACTACCTTAACTAGCTCTGTGCCATGGCAAGAACCTCCGTCTTAATGATGCTACATTAACAGCTATGAGCTGTGGAGTTCTGTTAACCCTGCAGTAAAGCACAGTGCTAAAGCTTAACCCAGACAGCCCCCACATCCTGCTGCTGGAAACCTTCACTTCTTCTGGTTGACACTGAGCACATAGCAGCATAAAAAAATGGACATAATTAGACAGGCATTTAGCTGTGTGATTTCTTCATTATGTCTGAGTCTTTGCTCATGTAAAGCCTCCATTCCTCCTCCTACCTTTTTTAATCCCTTTACTGTCAAGATCCTCTAATGCATCCTCATTTCCCGGTTCAAATCACCACAAGCTACGCCTTATGACCGACCTTGTAGCGAAGGAGGAAGGTAGTTGCCAGACTAAGTACATAAAGGAAAGTATGCCTGTTTTACAAACAGTTGGGGGAACATCTACAAACATCTAATTGAACATGTTTGTGCATATTGCTCATGCTCATGTTGCTCATGCTTATCTTGTGTTTTTACAGACATTAAGGTAGTGCACTAGTTTAGGTCCAACTGAATTAAATCCATTAATCATTTCTCTAATGATCTGAAAAAGTGATTAGAAGCACCTTTTTAAGCAGGCCACTATGCTTTCTTTCTGTTAAACCTTTGATATTCTGCAGCTTTTGTAACAAGGTGTTGATGCAGTGCTCCTAATGAAGTAGAGTATCAGAAATGGAATCAGACGGCAGGGAGTGGAATAATGACGTTTGAACAGTGGGAGGCCATTTTGTGCACTGTTGCCCAGCGGCTGAGCTGACCTCTGCCCTGAGCTGCGGCAGGGCGAACAAAGCCTCGTCTAATCACATCTGCAATGCGGTGGCCATCACCAGCATGAGACAGACACAACTTTTTCCTCTCTTAAATAAGAGAGAGCTTGTCTTTCAGATTTATAACAGCTGTGCATCCTCTTCAAGATATGCTATTGGAATTGAGAGAGAGAGAGAGTGAGAGAGAGAAATAGCTTCAGCTCTCAGAGCTGTCAAACTCTAAGTGAGAAGAAAGGTAGTGTACATATATGTGTAAAGACATTGGTTGTATCCTTTCCCAGGTATGTATATAATATAAATAAAATTCATGACCTTACACAAACTCTGAGAATAAAGTAGGAATGGGCATGATAACAGTAAAATATAGACATTTCATAGAGGTAATTTTTCTTCATTTTTGTGGGTTGTCTGTGTAGTAAGAGTAGCTAAGGAGCCCTGAGATTTCTATTATACCTACTGCACCACCTTGGTACTCCTTGTCTGATTTTTTTTGTGTTAAATTTTTCCTAACTGAATGCCATTTCAGCAGGCTCAAGTTCTGTTAATGCCATTTAAAATCTATTTTAGGCAAGTATATAGCCATGAAAGTAACTGATAATACATTAATAAGTCATTTTTGTCTTTGGCCCGTAAAGGATATATAGTACAGAATTACGCAGCTATAATTTAGCTTTGCTTAAGCTGATGTCATCTATAAACACTGCATACCCACTGCTTTATCATGGAGATTACATGAATACATGTTCTATCTCAATACACCCTGATTTTTGCAGAGAACACACTATAGAATGGCAGTGGCTGCTGCTCCCTGGGGTGGTTTAATCACATCAGTCACTTCAGAGCAGTCTACCTGCTTCAGTCCTGGTGGCTATCTTATTTCACATCACAGTTTGTGTGAGTGTGTGTTTAAATGTGTGTGTCTGACTGAAGCCCTAGTGGAAAGTTCCAGACTCGTTAATAACTTCCCAGACTGTGCTGCGGTGCTGTGTAGTGTGGATGTGAGGGGGCAGACCTGGCCAGATCTCCCCCCCTCAATTGACACTCTGCAGGGCTGGAGCTTTGAGCTGCTCTATTTTCCTGGCTCCGTGGCTCCCTGGAGAGGACAGTGGGATTGGCAGAGGCCCCCAGGGAAGCACAGAGAGTCTTTCATCTGCAGCAGCTGTTCAGGCAGGCACATCCGCGGACTGCCTCCGAGTTTCAGTCGCCGGCTAAGTATGGCAGGCGGCTTCCCACAAATCTGCTTATGAAGTTCTGCATGGCAGATCGGGGAAGGTACATATCAAGCCAGCTCTCCCTGAAAGAAGCTGATTTAATTTTGTACTTAGATATTTGATTGTTAGTTACGCTAGTATCCACTGTATGTTTTTGGATATTTGGTGAATTTGGTTGTTGCAGAAGCATCGCTGAATATAAAAATTATAATTTGGGCCAGATTTGGTACATTGTATCCTTGTTTTTCCATTCATCTTCACAATGACAAATTCCTGGTGTACAATGGCATGTTTGTTACATATTAATACTACCAAATTGAAATGCACAGGGCTGCACACTCCTCCTACTGCAGTGTTGCCAAGCGCCTCTGCATAAGAGCACTAACCACTCAACACATGACCCACGATTGGCTGGCACATCAGTAACAGGGGAGGCAAAGAGAGACACTGTGATCTCTCTCCAAATTTAATGCGGCTACATTCTTCTGCTCCTGACAGCACAGCTTGGTTTCTGACATGCACTGTTACACTATGTGGTTGTTTCTCCTGTCTGATATTAAAATCACTTCCCTTGTTTCTTAACATGCATACTTTATGGTTTATCTTGTTTGGATTGCTTTTACTTTTCACTTTCCCCTATCCTGAATACAGGAATGCAAATGAAACTCTTCCCTGGTACCATTTCTTTTCGCTGGCATTTATACAACTGAGCCCACATGTTTCCTATCAGATATTTTTTTCATTCCAGATGAGTCAGAGCCTCTTGCCTCAGAGCCACCGTTTGGATCCCCTTCAGGCAAATTATGGAAATCATAAAGCTACTTTGTATTTGCTTAGCTCCATGTAAAAACTGGAAAAACAGATTTCTGTGCCTGCAGCAGTTTTACGCAAATACAAGCCTCTCTCTTGGGTGTTAATGTGTCATGGCCAAGCTCATGTTCCTCTGCTATTGAGCAAACGCATGACCATTTTCGTGCCCCACGCCGAGACGAGAGCCAGCGACCTGACTCTGTTAGCGTACTCTGGCTGAACTTCTTTGTCTCCTGGTCTGCTTCCACAATGGACGCCGGTCATGAAGCTGGGCTGGCGTCCCAGCCTGGCAGATGTGCGTGTTTGTGTGTGTGCTTGGGTTTAAACAGGGTCTGAGTGTTGTGGATGTCCTTTATGACCTCTCTTGAGTAAAGGAGTAGATAGGTGTAGTTCAGCTCCAGCTGCTGCAGGGGACGGCTGTTTTTAATATCCCATTCACGTGAGAGCACGGCTTGCTGCGTGTCCTGGCATGTAAATAGCACTGAGATGCTATCTCCCTTGTCAGAGAGCAGGGAGGCATGAGCGGAGCTTCAGGGCTTTGCTACAGGAACACATTCATATTTCCAGAGTGCATCAGGAGTCCACTCATATATTAGTGCTCTGAGTGCGGAACAATGCGTCAGGCTGCTGTGGTGCAGGGAGAAAAGGGGGAGAGATTGATTGTTTTTTATTTGCGAGGCACTGCCTCCTCTTTGTGGCATTGTTAGCGCTGATGATGCCAAGTTCAGTCTAGCTGTCAATTCTCTGCATTTTTCCTTTTCCCTCTGTCCGCATGCATGTCAGTATGTGAGCTAGGCCTGGCAAACACTTTTAAAGGTGCATTTGAATTCTAATTACTTAAAAGGTTACATTGTTTAATGCATTCAAATATTAATTATTGCTACGTTATACATTTGCTTTGACTAAACCATGGAAGGTGAAAATTATTTTCTTCAGCAAAAGAAAATTGTAATTTTATAATTTTGTTATAAACATTAATGTTTTATTAAGCACACAGTTTAAACTTGTAGATCGAATTCCTAATGCCTTACTATTCACTCTATATGCTCACTACATAGAATATGACATAATGGAGTTGTGGAACACAAGTGATGTATTATACGCTTGCTAAAATGCCATCTGAATTTCAGCCAAAGAAAAAGAATGACTCTAGCAAGTACCTGTTGTTCATTATAACTGCTTGCATGTAAACTCGCCTTTAGGACCTTTTTTATTTTATATAGTTTAGAATATTGAAACTTTAATTGTGAAAATAAAGTACAACATAATTGACTTACAACATAAATGCTTTTATTCTTTTAGAGTCTTTATCCAGAAGGTTCATTTGGCCTAAACTCTGTGGAAATGGACATGGCATTTTTGAAGACATGTATATTCTAAAAACTTTTTTATTTAAACAGTACAGTTTGCTCTGATAGACCTAATGTGAGCTGAGACTTTAAAGTTCTGTTATGTACACTTTCCTAGGCAAGCCCAGAGTTGATGGCCAGGCTGCTTTGCCTTCACGAGTCATCATTAGTGACAAGCCTGCAACTGTGATAACCTCCATCCCTCCTGCCCCCAAAGTGGCTCCTCTTATCCGTAAGCCCAACACATTGCTGCTGGAAGTTCAGTCCGAACACAGGAAACCTGCCCCACACCTCGAAATACAGGTAAATGAGAGTTAGAGCTCTCTTCTGCCAGCAGCTTGTCTCAGTTACTGCTGGACCTTCAAATGGTATAACATTCTCAGACAGTAAATCTCAGACAGTCGTACTCAGCACATGGATTTATTTGACATTTCATAGCACATTGTCTCTTCTGCCTTTAATCCATCTAATGGCTTTCTGTCTGCTGCTGGGAGCACATGACTTAGTTGCTTTCTCTGCAGTATAATTGAAGGACTGTCTCTGTATCCAGGTTCAACCCAGTGTGAACATTGAGAGTGTATCAGCCCTGAGCCATACGCCCTCTCCCTCACCTCCTCCTCTTCTCCCTCCTCCATCCTTTCAGGTAATCAGCCTACACGAGACATAAACACACTTCTCATGTGCTTTCCATATGCACCAGTCTTATACAAGACATGAGTGTCATCAGGCTCAGCTACGCGATAATGTAGTCTGCTCCACATTCAGGTTTATGCACCTGCAGTCATTAGGTTGCGTAGGTGTGTGGTAGCATTTCAATAGACAACCAAATCTCTTCCATTACTTTTGTACAGAGAGTGAACTATAGATTAGAAGGGTGTCTCTGTTCAAGAGTTTGTGTGCCCCTGTGTTCTGTGTATGTATGTATGTTTCTGCAACAGTGGCACAGTGAGAAGGAGTGCAAAGGAGACCTGCTTTTAGACTCCCAGGCTGGCTCCTACAAAGAAGGATTGTGCTGCTTGCAAAATGGCCACTAATGTTTCTGCAGCCTCTCAGGTCAAACTCACAGAACCTTCACTGTTTCTGTAGTGCGTGTCTGTACTGTGGGTGCACATTGCAGCCAGAAAGCCTATTATGTTTCTCATATAGCAGGTAGTCTTGGCTCTGATGCTTTAAATGGATGGACATTAAATTTTGGCCTAGCTCCAGACAGCTAGCTGGTATTTCCAATTTGGCATTTATCGTTGACCTGCCATTTATACCAAGCCTGCCATATAAGTCTGCGTGTGAGCTGATGATGAAGTGTTTCAGGGCGGCATGGCTGCATTGCTCCGCCACATCTTGGCTGCTCACACTCCAGCAATCTCAGTCCTTGCCTGTTCACATCCGGTTGCTAGGCAACGCATGCGGCTCAGCAGGGTTGTTGGTTAGCCGATTTGGAGCAGGAGTGCTGAGAGGAAGAAGCATCAGTGTAGCTTGCTGGTGAATGAGGTCTGCTTTGGAAACACTAATGTTCCCGAAGCTCTTTACAGCGATGCTCAGGTACTGCAAGAGCTTTGGAAATGAGTGACTGGCGGTAAACTCTCTGCACCCTCTGCTCATGTTCTTGCACTTTTGATGGCTCAGGGTGATATTTTAAAGGTCATCATACCCCTCTTATGAATGATGCATCAACATCTGAATCAGTGAGTGCGGTGGAGTCAGGTTTTTGCTCAACTCAGTTCAATGTAAACTGTATAATGCTGTTAACAAGAGTCATGGTCACAGAACAGCTTTACAGAAATATGCTGCAGAATCATAATGAGGAAGCTAGAGGCAGTGGCAAGAAAAACTCCTAAAGGCAACATGAGAAACCTGCAGTGGAACCAGACACAAAAAGGGACCGCAGCCTCTTCTGGGTGACACTAGATAGTGGGATTTCACCAACGTTGCTCACGGTCAAATTTTGTCATAAAACGAACAAATGCAATTTCCACCATCAGTTTTTAATGTTCCAGTGTAACCCTTGGCATATCTGTAAGATCAAACTCACATCTGGTCAGAGTGTGTTATATTTTTTTACAGCCCTGATTTACCCTTAAATAATCAAAAACATTATCAGTGTCATCGATGCTTATAGCAAGTATAGTAAGTACAGTAGTAATAAATATCATTCAAATAAAATAACAATAAAAAGATCTCATATAAAAAAATAGCAACATTAGCATTAATAACCATAATAGTGTACGAGGGATCCTTATGTTAAAATGCATGTAATGTAGTTTAGGGTCTAAGGGCTGTATTCAGAGTTGAGTTACATGCCCTTAATACCAAAATTGTGCACACAGGTATTCAGCCCTCAGACATAACTACGAACATAAGCACTATTCAGAAGAGTTACACACACACACAGGGTGGAGTTAACCTAACAGAGGTGTGTCTCACTTACATAAGATTCTGACCTTAGATAAAAACAGCAAAATAAAAGCAGATGAAATAGCCTACATCACACACACACACACACACACACACACATTACGATTTCATGATCTTGATGTGGCTCCATTAAATTGTGAGCACGCGTAGCATATAAAAATATAAATGAATAAAATGCAACATAATAGAATGTGCTGGATCAAGTGCTATTTTATAATCTTTGAATAAAGAGAGTGGAAGCCATATTGTTAGATTAAAACAAAGTAGCAGTGATTACTGTGATAATTACTACTAGCAGTGTTCATGTAGCAATATATTGATAATATACTAGACTTCTTTCAGATTTTTATGTCGATGCTTTCCATATTCTCATATATACAGTGGGGTCCAAAAGTCTGAGACCACTAGTGAAAATGCTTCTATTTTGCATTCTTTTCTAATTTAATACAACAAATGTCATTACAAATTATGTTATTGGCAGCAACTTGAGTGAAGAGTAGAATCTTTGAAATATTTAGATAAATGTCAGTAGTTTGTTAGCATTTGATATGTCCCTTTTTTCTTTAATGACCGTGTGCATTTGATCTGCCATGGACTCCACAAGTTTGTGCAAAACCTTATGATCCATTTCCATAGATCACATCCATAGATCAAATCCATTGGAGTGTCATCCTAACACATGCTTCAATAGAAGAGATTAGGCATGAGGAAAATCAGACTTTTGGACCCCACTGTATATTATTGTATAAGACTGTACTATTATTAATTTATACATAAGACTGTAATTACATCAGATATTACTTAAATCTGACTGATCAAAGTCTAATATGAATCTAAATATAGTTTAGATTAAAATCTGAATAGTCTAAAGATGAAGTTGGAAGCCTGCTTAATTTTTGATCTGATTTCAGCCTTAAATGGCTTTATACAAAAAAAATTCAAAACTGAAAACACTTCTACACTAGTCAGTATTCACCTAAATGATCCCAGTAATTTCAGTAAAAATAACTGTGAATTAATTCAAAATTGAATCATTTTCACCTTTCCTTTCTTCCGTTGAATCTGTGTTAATAGTTTCATTTTATTCTGTTTGAAGTTTTCATTTTGTGCACACCTTTTGTGCTATTTTTGAGGATCCCAAAAAGAACTTGTTACTTTTTAATCTTTATTTTCAGCAACCTTAGATTGATGTATTATTTCCCCTCTCCTTTCACTTCATTCACTGGATCTGAGTGTAGCTTGCTGAATGCTGAATGCAGGGGTCACTATGTCTTTCTTCCAGATGTGCTGTTTGTAGCCTTGGCTAGCGGAGATAGTGAAGACTGTGATAGTATGATCCTCACCCCCTGAGGAGGCGTGTTAGTCTGCTGAGAGCACAGTTACAGCTCGGTTGTCCTCGTTTCTCCCAACTTTCTCCATTACTGTCTGTCTTTCTTTGCATCAAGCTGCCAATGACTCATCGGCCTGGCACTCCTCAGCCTCACAAGCACTCATGAGCACACACACACTTACGCAGTCTCCTAGTCACTCACACACACACACACACACACACACACACACACACACACACACAAACAGGCTTTGATTCTTCCACATGCTTTCAAACCAAAAGCTCTCTTGCTCTTGCTTTTCTCTGGCCTGTGTTCTGTCTGACAGAGGGAATTGAATATGACCACACCTCTCTAAACATGCCAAGATGACACACACAGAGTGTGCTGAAAAATAGATGAGTGTGTCCTCGAAGGCTTGTCTGTGAGTGCTTAGTTTTGCAGCACCCACTGCAACTGGGTTGGAATTTATTTCAGGCGCAGCTTTCACAATTCCCATGCGGCTGGATTTGCTTTAGATATATGTTGTATTTGTGAATCAGTGTTTTGGAAAAAGAATTTTCTGTATGCTATTTTTTGTATGTTTATGTGGGAGTGAGAGACTGCAAAAGAGAGTGGTTTATATGTTACCTTTTCTGCAATAGCAGTGAACTGACTGATTATTGACCTGCTTGTGTCTCGCAGCCTATTTTACTGCTGCAAGTGTGTGTGTTGGGGGCTGATGATATGCAGTGCTGTCGTTTCTGCAGCAGGCCCTCAGTGTTGTTTCACACACATATGTGCAATGCTCTTCACCCTGGCTTCTTGTTTGTATATGTGCATCATCATTACTTACTACATCCATGGTTCTCAAAGCATGGTCCATATTTTTCTAATTGCACAGAAGTGATGTGATCACGATCAACCACTATCGAAATTATAGTTCTTATAGTTATAAGCCTAATTAACTAGTCAGTTAAATTGAATGGATTTAAACCAAGGCTCTATAACATGAAAACAACTTTTTTAACAAAATTAAGAAATGTGATGTTGAAATTATCGATGATAAAATGTTACAAGTCTACAATTTAACACGGTGTAACTCCAATGAAAAGGTTTAAGGGCTCCAATAAATACATGCAGTCATACGCATTTACCTTATACACTTAATATTTGAATATCTTAGTTTTGTTCATAACATCTGTGGTACAATATTAGGGGCTCTATGGATTTTATTTAAACTGGAACAGGTCCATGGTTTCAAAAATAACTTGCTATCTCCACAACATGCTTTGACATAAAACTGCACATTTACTGTGTTCTAATCCAAAGATCATTAGAAGCATAAGAGCTTGTAATATGGTGCACCTGTGATGTGTTTTCCTCTGCAAGACGCACTGCACAGTGTCTTGTCTGTGTCTGCTTACCTTCGGCTCCATCTCACGCTGAGTGAACATGAATCAAGGAGCTCTCTTGGTTACCATAGCGACGAAGGCGAGCTGGCAGAGCCAGTGTTTGTGACCCCTGGGGGAAGGACTTGTGATTCTTTCACATATGAGGCTCATGAGCAAGACAGATCATGACCTCTGCAATGAGTGTGTGTGTGCGTGTGTGTGTGAGTGGATTCCTAGGGAGCATGATTTTTTTTTCGCCCCCTCATGTAATGTAATGTGCTTGAAAGGAATGAGTGAGGCTGGGGAAGAGTAATTGTGCTCTACGTTACTCAGCGCCATGGCCCTGAAGAGAGGCTGCAGGGATTGGTGGAAAGAGCATCAGGAGATGCTGAAGGGCCTGTGTGTGTGTGTGTGTGTGTGTGTGTGTGTGTGTGTGCACGCCTATGCAGATGGAAGGTGCTGTGTGATAATTGCATTTCACACAGTATTGTGTTATGGTGCATGGTCAACTGTAATCACCTGCTTCATACTGTCATCATGATCTTTAATAATTCATACACTTATATGCTCATAATCCCTCAGGCTATTAATGGCACGGGGCTTTTACTGACATTGTGCGCCTCGTTGACCTTCTTTTCTTCACTCTTGCCTGTCAGACCGGCGCAGACGCCCAAGCGTTCGAAGATGAGGCTGAGGAGAATGATGGCTTTCCTGGAACCAACTTCTTGGAGGTGGCAGACAACAGCCAGGTAAATCGAATTAAAGCACAACACAATTTCAGGTTGGCCTGATTGCACATGCTCCTGCACACACCACAAAGGTCATCTGCTCACTTGCCTTGGGGCTGACAGCTTCCAACACCCTGCCTGCCTTGAGAACAGAGATTCATACGCAAAGTGAGGTTGACAAAAACGCAAATATACATTTGGTTTGACACCATCTTCTCAGAAACATCAAACATTAAGCGCTTAGCACTTGGTTAATGAGATTTGCAGAGGGAAAGGGTGAAAGAGAACATAGCTTTCATTAATTACCCATACTGACAGAATGGATTAGAAAATCTGCTCTGGAGAACGTCGATTTAGGCGATTGGTATTGGAAGGGCGTGGTGCGTGTGCACAGCCCGTAACCCTCTTTGTTCAGTGCCGCTCAGACGCTAGCTGTTCAAGAATTCGTCTCACATCACAGTTCAGTCAAGCATACACCCAAAGGCATAAGCCTCCCATATTTATGGCTAACAAGCAGAGAAAGCTGCTCGGGATATCACACTGTAGGCCAATTCCAGGTCGGTCAAGGGCAAGCAGCAGTTAGCACAGAAATAGCACAGCGGTCGTTAGACTGAGAGAAGAGCAGATCCATGTTGTTCTCACATGCTTTTGTATCTAGTGAAGAGGAAGAATGTAGATAATGAAAATAAAAGAAGGTTAGGACACTTGAAATAACATGGGCTAATCCACATTGCCCCCTTTTGGTTTTAGAAGCAAACTGCAGGCAGAGACAAATCGTATCTTTTTTTCAGAAACAAGAGAATAGTTATGTTATTTGTCTGCGCTCGGACATTTGATCAGTAATGACTGCATAACACTGCATACTTAAACTGTATCTTCTAAAAGCTGATCATGATTTACTGAAATTGTGTCTGATTCCCTAACAGTCATTGCATATTGTATTGTACGTATTTTGCAACTATTTGGTTTCCAAATACTCTGTGAACAATGCTGGAAAGCAAGTTAGTGACTGAGTGTGTTTAATGTGTTTTGCTGCTTTTTTTTGGTAGCAATGGTATTGCTATTGAAAATTTAATGTTGAATCATGTCAGAATTATACTGCCACTCAAATTGTTTTCATGGCAGTTAAGGTCATAGTTATTGCTCCAGCACTGTAAACAAACCAAATAGAGAAGACTATAAAAGAATTTAAGTGCTGTGCATGAGATTTGCCTTTAATTAGGATAAAAATCCAATTATGCCTGGCACTCTTTCTCCCACTTAGTCTTCTAGCTCTCCCAGCTGTCAAATAAAGGGCGCAGCCACTCCAGCCCAGACCTCATCAAACAAGCCCTGTCTCCAAGAGCAACCAGGGCCAGATGCCCACTCCTAAAATGTCATTGCTCTAAGCCGCCAGTGTCTCCACTCTGGCAGGCTAGGACTGTGATGGAGCCATAAACTTCAAAGAAACTCAGTGACTGGCAAACACAGCCAAGTTTTTTTTTTATTTTTCTCTCTCCTTCTTGCTAAATCTCTCACTCTCTCTTTTTCTCTATTATGTCCACCCTCTTTCTGTCTCTCTTTCTGGAGCCTGGCCACTGAGAATGAGCCATTTGGTCCAGGCTTACCCAAGGCTCTCTGACTCTGCGCCAGAGGAATTTGTGTATAATGCAAACCAGTGACCAAAGAGTTCAGTGCTAACACACATAATAGAAAGGAGAATAACAGAATACAAATTTCCACTTTTCCCAATTCTTCTAAGACAGTAATGGCTGCTGTGATTGTGTATGCTGTCTAACATGTGTTTGCAGTTCTCAGCTAAAGTGTACATGTCCTTACTGATGATTGCTGTGAGATGGATATCCTTTTTTTAAAGACAAGTCAGAATATAGACACTGTATTGTGTTGTTAAACTAACTTGGTCTCCTGTAAAATTAGGAGCCTGAGATGGAGGGAGAATTTCCTGATTCTCCTATAGAGCTGCATGGACTGCCCTCTCCTCCAGTTGCTCTGTACCATGGTCCGACTTTCCCAACACAGCCAAACCAGCCTAGACCCCTCACCCAGCCCATACTCACCACCATCCAGCACAGAGAGACCCTGGAGAACAGACTTGTGGACTGGTGAGGTTCTTCAGTTCTCACCATGCACTGCACTATATCAAACCTTGTCATGTTTAGCTTGACTAAATGCCCTTATTGCCTTGACACAGTGGTTCTCAAACATTTTCAGTCTAAGACCCCTTTTATGGATAGTAATTGTCGCTGCGGCCCCCTCACTCCCCGCACCCCACCCCCTTTCTTCACTGGTTTGCACGTGCAAGAGACATAGACATAGAACTCTGTTCTATTCAATTCTAGTCTATTTTATGTTTATAGCACATTTAACAATAGACTTTGCCACAAAGTGACTTTACAGAAATCCGGATGTATATTTAGATCCCTAATGAGCATGCCAGAGGCGACAGTGGCAAGAAAAAACTCTCTGAGATGACATAAGAAGGAAACATTGAGAGGGAAACCATGTGAAATACGATAGAAAATTATGAAATTATGTACATAATTGTAGAAGAGCAAAGGCAAATAGTACAGGGTGCTGTTCTGATGCCATTACAGCAAATTCATTATGCACATGCAGGATTACCATGAAATGTGATTGCTTGGCATGAATTTGATATTAAAGGGCAACTATCTTTAAAACGTACCATGTTTTAAAACTTTAGAAGCAGATTTTATAAACATAAACAAAATTACAAATTATTTAATACAGATACAACTTCTGCAATATTTACACAACCTTCTTTGCAGCTCCAGAATTTTGTGAACTGCTACCTAATTCTGTCTAATTCTGTAACACTGTAACATATAGGAGTTGGAGATTTGTTGAGTGACAGTTTTTTTTGCTTATGAAGGGTGGAGCAGCAGCTAATGGCAAGGTTGGTCAGTGGGATGTTCCCTCAGCCAGCCCATACAGACCCAGCCACCCAATCAGAGCCAGAGGACAGCGTCACCTCAGACACCACAGGTAAATCATGTCACCCAGATATCGACGCCTGGTATTTTATAGTGAATATAACGGTGCTGCAATTCTCTGGTCACCAGTAACGGTCAGTACAATTCCTACATTGCCACCTGCCTTTAGGTTCAGTGTTACATCAACCAGTGTATTGCTTGTATTCAGGATGCCAAAAAAACAATTAAGGACATCTGGTGGAAACCAGCAGAGTGGGGAGACTATGCATAACATGGCTTTTCCTTCTTTGGTCTCATAATTTTGATTCATAGTTTACGCAGAAGTGAGCGGTGCATTTGTCAAAGCTGTCAGAGCACTGGGACATGGTGTTTCCTCATTAAAGTAAGATTGCTCTTCCTCATTCCCTGTACTCCTCCTCTCCTCCATTTCACTTGGCTCACTTTAACTCAGCCCACGCTCTCTCGGCCCACCTCATTAATCCCCCCCTCTCGTTTAATAGAAAGATCAATGATGTATCAAATTTGCAGAGGAGGCTACAAGTCTGCAAGCAGCAAGCCCTAGTCAGCACATTCATAGACTGACTGGAGTCTTCTGCTGAAGTGGGCATCCTAGTGCTCCAAGATCTCAGAATAAAGCATTCATACCAAGAGTGCTACATTACAATACATGCTTTTTGTGCTTTTTGTGTAATAGTAATGCTGACTGATCATGAATGCAAAGTAGAAATACAATAAAGGTAAAATAGAAGTTGACTTGCTGTTTTAGAATTATTATTACGCTGTTAAGGTTTAGCAAATATTTATATGCTGAATGCTGACCATCTTTAGCAGTATTATATAAAGTATTGCTATAAACTTAATTGATTTCCGATAATATTGGTTGCCTCATAATGGTTAAGCAGTTATTTTTATTTAGCAATAAATAAAAATTGCTTTTACAGGGGGGGTGAAAGTCTTCCAGGTCTGTGCTGGGTGAGGGCCCAGGAGCTCTAGTGGCCCACTGACATGTGAAATAGGCCTATTTGATCAAAAGACATTGGTCAGAAATGGGGAATGGTTTTATTCCAGGCCTGGGCATAATTCACAGTGGGTCTGTTAGCAGCCAAACATGTCAGCCTGTCAGCAGAATGCTGATAGTTCCTGGCACTGGCCTAAAACTGCCCTGGACATTGAGATATGGAGATTTATGTGGCACCATTTGTCTCACACAATCGTATATTACCATATTCCCTGCCTGCTCCAAACCATCTCTGCAGAATTCAGAATATCTTGAACTGAAGCTAGATACATTTCTAATAAAATCACAGCCATTTAAGGGTGTGATTAGGAGGCCTCTTCTGTGTTTTACTATGGGTTAGTGGAGACAGTGGGAGGACTGCAGCTGGTTGTGGATCCTGGCATGCCAGTGGACTCGGAGCTCATCCGGCAGTATGTGAATGAGGTGCTGGCTGACATAATCGCCCTAACACTGGGCCAGAGAGAGGGCCCAAGAGAGCCTCCTGCTTCAGTTTCAACACAGGATACACACATTCCGCAGGTAAACTGGTTCACACAAAACAGAGTGCACAAACACACCCAGTTTTTATTCCTTAAATAATTTCTTTGTTTTCCCATCAGTGATAATTGATTCAGTGTTGATGAGATGATGCGATCTTAATGATTATCAGTTTTCCAGAGGCACCTGTGTCCTCATGGTTTGTTAATACTTTGGCAGGAGAGTGCAGTTCTGACACCAGTGCCCACTCCCGAGCCCAGTGTGGAAGAGAGTCCTCCAGCACTGAGGGAGGCACCATCTCCAATCAGCACTCCAGATCTCTCAGAGCATCCTTCCCCTGCTCAATCACCCAGAGATTCCCAGCATGCACAGCCTCAGAAGCCAGTTTTACCAGGTCTCAGAATATTTACTCAAAGCACATTTTCAGGCTTTTTGTAGCCTTCTGTATGTTTGATTTATATGATTATTGTCTACTTTTGTAAGAACATTCCCAGTGAAACACTGTCCTTCTCTCAGAACCAGAAAAGGATCCAGTGGAAACACCTATATGCACTCCAGTTCCATCCCCCCGAAGAACAGAGATGCCTGAGCCAGCAAACCTGCACAAGCATCCATGGGGTGATGTAGAACTTCCTCTTACAGAGGAGAAACCACACAGTGAGGGAGAGGAGCAGCAGCCACTACCAGTGTAAGTCTTCCTCATCTTGTTCCTCTACACTTATCTGGCTATCAGTATGGTAAATTTGCAACTTGAATGCATGTTAACCAATAAGCAACACTAGGGGTGTTACCATCAAGAGTAAGTGTGAAAGTAAGTGTTTGAATCCAGGGAATGAATCTCTCATCCCATTTAAAACTGTTGTCAGGTATTGACTATACGGTGTGTAAAAGTGATCCAGGTACTTGTCACATTACTTCCAAGGGCTTCATCTGACCCATTGGCCAGTGTCAAGCAAAAAGTATAGAAACACTAATACATTCATTAAAAAAAAAAAAAAAAACATGTACAAGAAGATCTGTACAGGGATGTACCTCTTTTCTCCCATATTGCAAAAACTGCACACACCCCTGAAACATGTATACTCACTGAGCACTTTATTATGAACACTATACTAATACTTTTAGTATTAGATTCCACAAGATGTTGGAAATGTTGGAAATATTCCTTTGTGATTCCGGTCCATGTTAACAGGATTGCATTACGCAATTCCTGCAGATTTTTCAAGTGCACTTTCATGCTGTGAATCTCCCGTTCAACCCATCCCCTCAGGGAAAATTTTGGCTTTCAAGAGATGCACATGGTCAGCAGCAATACTCAAATAAGCTGTGGCATTCCAGTGATGATTGATTGGTATTAACTGGCTCAAACTGTGCCAAGAAAACATTCCCCACACCGTTACACCACCTCCACCAGCCTGGGCTGTTGACACAAGGAAGGTTGGGTCCATGGATTCATGCTGTTGGTGCCAAATTCTGACCTACCAGCTGTGTGCTTTTGATACACTGATATTTATCAAACCAGGATACATTTTTCCAGACTTCTACTGTCCAATTTTGGTGACCCTGTGCCCAGTGCAGCCTCAGCTTTCTGTTCTTGGCTGACAGAAGTGGAACCTGACGTGATCTTCTGCTGTTGTAGTCCATCTGCCTCAAGGTTTGACGTGTTGTGCCTTCTGAGATGCTTTTCTGCTCACCACAATTGTACAGAGTGGTTATCTGAGTTACTGTAGTCTTTTTGTCAGCTTGAACCAGTCTGGCCATTCTCCATTGATCTTTCTCATCAGCGAGGTGTTTCCATCTGCAGAAGTGCCACTCACTGGATGTTTCTTTTTATTGCACCATTCTGAGTAAACTCCAGAGACTGTGGTGCGTGAAAATCCCAGGAGATCAGCATTTATAGAAATACTCAAACCAGCCAGCCTGGCACTGACAATCATGCCACAGTCAAAATCACAGAGATGACATTTTTCTCCCTTCTGATGGTTGATGTGAACATTATCCGAAGCTGCTGGCCCATATCTATATGGTTTTATGCATTGCACTGCTGCCACACGATTGGCTAATTAGATAATTGCATGAATGAGTAGGTGTACAGGTGTTCCTAATAAAGTGTTTAAAAGTGTTTAGAGTGTATAAAATTGTACAGTCAATCCACAGATCAGAAAGAACTGTGTCCATGTGGCAGCAAACCTGTCATGATGCGCCTTCCCTCAGAGGACCCCATAGTTGTTCCTGCATGCAGACTTAAGTATTCAGTCCAAATATGAAAAAGGTTTTAAGAATCTTGTTTTGGATCAGTTCAGCCTGATCTTTATAATGCACCACTATTCTGGGAAGCCCAGTTGATACAGATCTTGAAATAGTAGACATCTAAGCAACTAAAAATTGAAGCTAAAACATGTAAGTATTCAGTGAACCTCTAAGATGATGTCGTAGGCATTTTAGTGCTTTTTTACAGGTCAGTATGGTACAGTAACTCTTCAGAATATAAATAAATCTATATTCAGTCATGTAAGTGTATCCATGTCCCATTACATAGCACTACTCCTGACTTCTCTGGAAGTGGGGTGTGGGCGTCAGTTTCCACGCGATGATAGTGCTAAGATTAAACACTTACAGCAATAGCAACAGTGGAGAATACCATGTTCAGGCTTTGTAAGCTCTTTGCAGACCGTGGCTTCAGCAGTCAGATGAAACCAAGAAGATGTCAAGAAAATCCTACAGAAAAACCTGGTCTTTATTTGGGATTAATCAGAATAATTTCATTGATGACAGCTGTATGATAATGACTTTTGAGATACTTACTTATGCAACAAGTTTATTATAACTTTTTTATTTTTCCTATTTTCCCTAAAATGTTTCTGATTATTTTTCACTTCACGGTGCAATGAACAACTCCAAATCCTTCTGTGTAAGAAAGAGTGGTATTAGCATTTAACCCAGTTAGATTGGGCCACTCGATATTGTTTTTTAGTATGCATAATACACTATTAAGTCTTTATTTTCTTTAAATTGCTATTTGAGGGGAACATATCTGCATATTGTGTAATTCCCCACCTATCTCTCGTTTGCACTCCCTTCCCTCAGCAGTGTACTGTCAGTAGCCCATGAGGAGGAGGAAGAGGCAATCATCCATCCATTCTCTCCAGTTCCCCCCAAACCACAGAATCCTCCAACTGCTGTAGTAGAGCATACTGAACCTGCTCCTCCAGAGTCTCCGTCTGTGAAGGAGAACAGCTCACTCTCCAGCACCTCCATCACAGAGACAGAGACAGAGACTGCAGCCAGACACATCTCTGAGGGAGAGCTGCTCCTCAGCTGCGGCCAGATGGCTGCAGTCAGAGGTACTCGGCAGCCTGTCAGTGATTTACATTCAACAAACACACACACACACACACCACAAGGGTCCATCTAGGTGCATGATTCAGATTCATTTCACATCAGTACACACTGTCTATTGAACTACTGACATTATGAGTCATTGCTGGAAGCAGTATACCCCTTTACACACTAGCTCTGCCTATTCCTATCTTTGAGTTTCAAAGAACATGTTTCGTGTATTTTCTCTGCAGCTTTGGCGGAGGAGGGCTTCACTTTGCAGAACTTAATGACAAGCTTCAACAGCTCCCTGCATGGAGTCCAAGATATGGTGAATATCTAACTGCTAGAGCCATGAGACCCTCTTTGTGATAGTGTATGTTCATACAGTATATCCTGATTCTCACAGAAAAATCCTGCCATGCTTATTCGCTGCCAGGTATATTCTTATTTTTAATATAATTATTTTGTTTAGAATATTCACATATAGGTAAGAGGGTTACAAGAGACAAGGTTTGAAATTTGTCTGAAAATAAGGTTTTATTCTTAAAGAGTTAGCCATCACACTATTGTTGTATGTACTAATAAACATAACTTTTACAAAACTTAAAAAATACTGACAGTCATCATTATTACCAGCAATAATTTGTTTGAACAGCAGTTAACAGCAAATAGCACTGACATTTCTGTGAAAATGGGATTATGCAAAAAATGATCATGCAACGAAGCCTTTATACCATGATTTAATTTTTAATACAGGAAGTATACAGTATATCAGTAACTACTTTAATTGCTAAATGTGGGGTATGTGTGAATAGTACTACTTTTGTTACTGATAAATTAATAGTATAAAATTTTATCATTTTTAACAATATTGCAATAACAATAAATTCACCCAATAGTATTAAAATCTAAGGATGATTGCATTGTATATTATCATATAGAGTTTTTTTAAATTAAAAACTACTTTTCGAAAACATATTTTAGGTTACAATATGTTGTTTTTAAATCTTAACAGAAAACTGTCAGATATGTAGTTTTTGTGAATTAACTTATTTTAAAATTGTTATAAAATGATCTTTATCTGTTCTTATTATGCACATAGTAATTATGGTGATCAGTGACTTCATTGTGGTTGTCAGGATTATGATCCTCCAAGTGAGGGTGAGGTGATGAGAAGGCCGCTTGTTTCTGCCCACCATGACCCAGTCCTTTCACTGCTGGCTCGGATGGAGCAGGGTCCAGTCAGCCAATCACAGCAACCAAAGGTATGATTATTGTATCTTTCTCTTCTGTCAGCAGAAAAAAGCTTGAAGATTTATGACCAATTTTATCTGCTTATGTGATCTGAACTCTGCATGGTGTGAATGTATTTCATTTTAGACATGAGAATTTGATCAACTGATCTTCCTTACACATCACATAGGTTTTTCTTGTATTTTTTATTTGTAACAGTGCTCTCACTTGCCAGTAGGGGTCACTAGCGTAACAGAGTTAAATTCAAGCTCCCTTGGAAAATGGGGCTGTAAAATGAAGTGGAAGGTGTGCTGTGCAGTAACAGTAGGGTGATTATGTTTGGGCAGAGGTGGTGGGATGAGGAGAGCAGTGGGGAGGTGAGCGAGGGGCAGCGGCCGGTTCTGACTGAAGCACAGGAGAGAGTGGTGATGGGACACTCTCTCATCCCGCAGCATCACTCTATCTCTGCAGAGCAGTCACCCCACGCTACGCTGAGTTCACCTGGGCAATCACCATCTCAGCACACAGGTACACATGCACACACAGATACACACATCAAACTTATCAGAACACAGCGCTCTCCGACATATTCTAATTTTGAGTATAAGAGGGGTTATGAAAGCAGTCTGTGTGTGGCTTACCGCACACAGACCTGTAAAATGGTTCTCTCATTTTTAATGTTGTTATTCCTGCCACCAAGATACAGTTTGTATAGTTTGTGGCCTCTGGGTGGCCTCTTACCACTGCCATGTGTATGTGGCCCTCACGGGGCCTGGATCTATTGAGGCATGGCTCACACTAAACCAGTTATATGCAGAGAGGGAATGGCGATGTTTGTGCAGTGTGTGTGTATATGTGTGTGTGTGGAGAGCACATGGGGAAGCCAGCATTTCTGGATAGTTCATCAGGATGCAGACTGGGGGAGCACAGAGGAAAAGAGCTCTGCTTTTGCTCCCAGCATCCTCCCAAAGCCTGTGTAAAAGTTGGCTAACTTTCATCTATGTGTACTTTCTGCTAATGTTACTTTCATAACATCCAACTAGACCTTTTTCATTAACTAGAAATAATGAAATGAAGTTGTAACCTTCTATCTAAAATCTCAGTTTGAGATTTGCCTTCTTCATGCGCTGTGTACTAGTCTTTGTGTGTTTATATATGTTTTGCTTTGATGCTAAGAGTATTTCTGAGCTCTGTGCATAAGTGCTGGGACCAACACTGTGAGCTATGAGTGCAGTGCAACAGACCCTCATGGTGGATTTCTATGTTCTTCCTGTGTTGGCCTAAACCAATATTTACCTTACACTGAGGCTGCTCATGGTAAAAAGAGCCTCAATGTTGCTTAGAGACCAAAGCAGAAAAAACATACTCATACTCGAGGAGCACAGACAAGACGGCGTTATTGACTGAGAAAGAATTTAAAGCTATTTTTTTTTCTTGACTCTGGCAGCTGAGGCTCTGGATCCAGTCTAAGCATGTGCTACATGACAAAAAATTACTGCCAAACTTACATTTAAGACACTATAAACATATGCTCTGTCTAGCAGTGCCTCTCGTGTATGAGTAGAAGACTGGCTTTGGGCTACATGGTTAACTCAGAGTTGTATGTTTATCATTTATTTATTTTTATATATAATATATTATTGATATTATTTCTATTAGATTTTTTTTTAGATAAATATAAATATTTATAACATTTCAGTCTGCTGTGGTTGGTAGCCATGTGTCATGTCTCTTGAAATTCCTTCTTATTTCATTAGGAATGTATGCTGTTGGGCTTTTCATTAATTTCTCCCTTTGTGTTTCTGTGTTGGTGTTTCTATGGAAACTAGGTGAAAAAGGTGCAGTAGCTAAGAATGGTGGGCTGTCAGTTAACGTCTCCCTATCAGCAGAGCACACAGAGTCTCCACATGTTCTTCACTCGTTTACTGCATCTTCCCTTCAGCCAGGAGTCTACACACACCAACAGGCGTGTACCTCTTTTTCTATTCATGGCCCTGTGCCAGATTTCCATTACATGTTTTTATCTGTAGCTAGTTTGAATTGTCCTAGACTGAGGAGTGCCATCACTGTTTACTGTAAAGATTATTCTTCATTTTTAAAGATGACGTTTTGAAAAATGAATTTTCAGTTGTTTATTAATTGTGACCTCTAGCCATGTACTCATGGCACTCATTAAGCTATGCTTGCTGGTTAACTGCATATATGGAATACCCACGAGGGCATAACTAAAACAGCATTATCTTACACAATTTTTTGTTCTTGTCTAAATTCTGAACATTTAATAATACAATTTTGAACATATTGTATGTCTCTATCCCCTCTGCTTACATCATCTTTTATTGTAACCTGTCTTTTATAGGCTGCTGAGACTCGACCTTTAGTACACAGACCGACGCCAATACTGGTGAAGCAATACAAAAGCACAGAGGAGCCAGGTATACCCTTCACTCACTCTGTGTGCATGTCATGGACGTCAGGTTCAGCTGATCCACTTTATTCTAGAAAAGCTGGAAACTTTTACCTCGTGCTATTGTTCCAGTTAAATATCGTGCGGTTTTACCGTACACCACAATTATGTCCATTATGGCATATTATTAGACCTAAAAGTAAATCCTATAAATGGATCTATATTTGATGGGCAGTTGTGAAGTGGTGCGTACTTAAGAATGTGAACGTGTATAATTTGCACAGATGATTACAGTGGAACATGTTCCATGAAATTTACGTGGATACATTCCACATGACAACCCAACTCACATACGTGCGCACACACACAAACACACGTTTGTCTTACTATCCTTACGAGGGCTTTCTATTGATGCATTTATTAACGTGGCTAATTAATGCAATGTCTACACATAAATCTAACCCTAAACTTAACCTTAGTAACCAAAAAGAGACCTTTTAGCTCTTTTATAGTTTTTTTGTATGTATATATACAAGCTGCAAGTTGTGTACTGTGTACACGGTGGACAACATGGCTCCACTGATAGGTAAATTAAAAAGCAGCATCCGATGCACCTTTGAGCAATAGATAAAAATTAGAGCCAGAGTCTGAGCAGTAGTCTTGAGAAGTAGGATAGAGGGTGCCTGAAGCACACCCATGTTCATTACAGGCACGCCTTTTCATGCCAGGAATGTGCATGCTCTTGCAATTTTCTATGTGTAATCTCAATCATCAAATAATTTAAAGCCAAACTGATAAGTACACAAATATCATGTGAAAACAGTGATATTATGTCAGATTACAGAAAAAGAAACTGTTTATACATCTATAATGCAAAATTGTCTGTTCTTTTCAAACTGTTCAGTCAGCTAAACCACATACGTGTCAATCACTCAAACAACCACGCCCTGATAAAGATTCAGTAATGTCTAAAAATAAAATATTGGGATGTTAGCATGAAGAGAACACTTAGGACTGAACACTACTGCTGAAAAATTGACTGGACCTATAACCTGTTAAATATTAGCTTGGCTTGTGATCTGTTCACTTATAAATGCATGGGCGGGTTAAAAACTGTACTGCAGCCAGCCAACATCAGAGACATTTTGGCTTCACTTTACAACTCTCTCATGTTATAAAGCATGTGTAGAGTTTATGCTCCCTGGCAAACTGAGGAGGCCAAATGTGCAGTTCTTAATGCAGTCTAAAGATGGCAGTGTGTCTGTGTGACTGTATCTTTCACGCTTTTCTTTTGTCTTATTCCTAAGGTCAGTGAAGTCACTGTGGGGCAGATTGTCCACTCATAGATCAGATTCCGCTCTGTGAGACCAGTCTGGTTTGTAGCTGCTTGAGTCAGCTTTTAGAAATCAGCTGCTGAGACAGGCTGTGCCTCGGTGACTGCAGTGTAGGAGGCAGTCAGTATGAAGCAATAGAGAGACCAAGGAAACAGATGTGAATAAATACTTGTCTTATATTCACATGGTGTGTGTGTGTGTGTGTGAGAGAGAGAGAGAGAGAGAGAGGGAGAGAGAGAAAAAGAGAGAGAGAGCTTGATGGTAAAGTTCTGAATCGAGCTTCTTGTACTTAGGCAGGGCCTCTATGCAGGTAGCGAGTTAAGAGGCTCGTGCTTTACTAAAATACATTTCAGGTATAGGCTCAAATCCAAAATGTCTACTTTCATTCTTTTATACTTTCCTACTTCTTATTTTTTGAAACTTACTTCACTGTCTCTTATGTGTTTTGAATTCCCCTCTCCCCATCCTCTCCTGCTCCAGTCCTCCACCAGCATGACTTCCTCTGTTTCCTTAGTGCTGGTCTATCCACCAAACCCTCTCATGGGTCTGACATTTAGCACACCAAATGTGCTTTCATTTTTCTGAATATTTATTTTACTGGAGTTAGTGATGTTCATTGTATACTGGTGGCACGGCGGTCGTGACCAAATCAGAAAGTAACTATACAGCAGGCTGTCTGAATGTGAAAGCGTTCTGTGTGTTGCACTGGCGCTGAGGATTTTTTTTCCTCCCCTTTTTTTTCTGTCAGTGTAATTTGACGCACCAGTGAAAAGAGCAGGAAGACCAGGCTTCCACCTGCATTTCAATGCCTCCATTTATTTTTGAATTAACCCGGACGCTGTGCTGTTCTCTCTCTCCTCCAGTGTCATGTGAGAGTGAGGGAGCACCTCTTTGCACTAAAGCGAGTGTGAACGGGACAAACAGTGCTATTGTTAGGCTTTTTATTAGATTTCTACTCAATTATCCTAATGCTCTGGACAGGCAGTGAGGATAACCATGACCAGTGCTATATATAGTATCCCAAGGAGCTACACTATTATGCCAGATCATTTGCATTATGTTTTCCATAACAAACATTGCATATGTTGGGGCATATGTTT
Organism: Pangasianodon hypophthalmus; assembly: GCF_027358585.1. Classification (NCBI taxonomy): domain Eukaryota; kingdom Metazoa; phylum Chordata; class Actinopteri; order Siluriformes; family Pangasiidae; genus Pangasianodon; species Pangasianodon hypophthalmus. Next base: position 13,198,163 of record NC_069719.1, read on the forward strand.
TTTATTTACTGTACAGTAAATAGCCTGATTCCTTGAAAATACACGGTCCTGTTGCATACTGTAAATACACGGGTTTGAACCTGTTTAGTCATGCACCCAGTCCATACAAAATCTTGTCTGACAATCAAGCCCTCTGTGCCAGCAATCAGCTCCTCTGCTTTTTCTACAGATAGGTCGATTGTGTTCTGTAAGAAAGGCTACAGTGTGCTACCATGTGCTTGAATCAATGCAGACATGATTCGGCCAGTGTGTGCCCGTCACCCAGCTGCGCTCTCAGATAGCTATCTCTCTATTTACCACTCGGAGAGCGGGAACGCATAGAATGGTCTCTCTGTTCAGCCGGACTAGTTTAGTTGAAGCCGTGACATCGGGGAGAAAAAGTAAATTAAAGGTGCTTATATAACGGGGGTCTGGAGCTGGTAGTCTGGGTGTGCTTACAGGCTGGAGAAATCAGCTTTGTTACAGGGTTAATAAATTAATATTAGCTTAAGGCAATGTCAGACAGCAGATTTCAGAAATAATTTTCTGAAATAATATTGTTCTGTACCATTTCACATTTATTCCACTGGTAGTTGCTTTATTTAGGAAATTCAGCTGAAATTTTACTGCATGATCTCTTAGATGATTTGTATACACTCACATGTATTGAAATGTAAAAATAAAATTTTATGGTCTGTAAATGGGAAATTGGGGCCCGAATAGGAATCAGTGGAACACAGGGCTGCTCTGTGTGAAGGAGTGAAATATGGACCTAGTGTGAGGAACAGGAAGGGGGGTGTATTGGTACAAACACACATGTATGTGCAGGCTTATACACAGATCAACAGTTACCACTTCAGGGCCACACGGATAAAAAGTTTTCACAGTCAGTTGAGCTTTGCAAGTGCTCTGTTAATGCCAGCGTTGCTGATGAGTTTGATGTACTGTGTCACGGCAGTGCTTCTTCTGCTGACACAGTACTTAATGCGCCAATGCTCAGGCCCGATGTCACTTCTTCAGGCTCTTCACTCTTACAATAGCGTGACTAGAGCTGCTTTTACTTAAGCTTGATTTACATATGGCAAATTCCATTTGCTTTGTGTTCCTAGATAATGTTACAGATTGCATTACTTAGGTAAAATTATGCATATGTACATGTCACTAGCTGTGGCTTCAGGGTACAGTTTTTGCATATGCTTGAAATTTTAACTTCCTCTAAACCTGAAGCAAAAGCTGTTGGCCATTCTAGCATGCTCAAAGTCCTCTAACATTAAGATGGTTTGATAGAAGAGTCAGTTCTGAATGTTTTTACTCAGCACCAGCAGTGAGAAGAGCTCTCATGTTTCTTCGTCAGCAGCAGTCCTGCACAAACAAAGGGGGCCAAAGCCCAAGCTGACGCAGTGTCTCCCAGCACCAGGCTTCTCTCATGGAGGTCCTTTTAAACAAAGATGAGAGAGGATTATTTACACAGTCCAGACTGGATGCCTGTTCTTCAGTTTGTGTTGAAAGATGCACAACTTCAGTACTTTTTTAAACAACTCTTCTTAGGGCTGCTGGCCAAGATTTAATTATATTTTTGGTTTGTATACATGAATCTAGCGATGAAGCACTGTACTTTTGACTCAATACAGATATATAGTCCAGTAATGTACTGTTGATCAACATCACAAGCACTTTGTTACAGTGATTAAATGTTTAGTGTAATCTCTTAATTGGATCCATGCTTGAAATGCTTGTAGTACAAACGTGGCATGTTCCCTTGTGGCGCATTCTGCACAGAGCTGTTCACAGTAATGGCGCATGTTTGTCAGCGCTGCCTGGGACCCTGGTGCTCTGTAGACAGGATGAGACAAAGCCTAAAGTTAAATCTAAGATTCTGCTTTGTTTTCTTATTCAAGCAGGAAATAAAGGAACAATAATCAACCCCACCAGACAAAGTAAACAAAGCTGGCCTCCATCTTTCCTTTCTGGCAAACACTCACCCATTCCACAACCAGCACCAGTATTTGAATTTATGGTTCAAAACTTCTGAAATAACACACAGAATAAACAATCCAGTTTTATCCAGACAGAGCCTCACTTTGCTTTCAACTCTAAATATTATGTAAAAAAAAAAAAAAAAAAAGGAGGGCAACATGGAACTTTTATTATCCATGTGTCATGAAATGTTTTCTTTGTTATTTGTTATGACTTCAGATTGCTGCTTGCTCTCAAAGCCAGAGAAGCGTGTCCACTGGAGGCCATTCACTTAAAACAACAGAGAAAATGGCGAGAAACGTCTTCTCATGCTAAGCACAACAGTGGACAAACACAGGCTTATCTGGATTTACTACTGACTGCTGTGTGTTGAGAAAATATTTTCTTTGGTCCGTTTTGGGAAAAATCCATAGACATAAAAAAAAAATGGCTGGAACATCCAACCCTTCGTTCTTAGTTCTGGCTGCATGTCATGTTTTCTCCCCAGTGCAATTGTACACAGTATACTTGACCTGCATTTTACCCTGCAAATGCTCCTAAACACATTTTGAATTTTCTGGAAAATGTTACTCTAGTTTCATTTGTGTTTTGCGGCTTTTATATAATAAGCAGCAATAATGATTAGCACAGCAGTATTGCAGAAAACTTACATACTACAGGTTCAACAAGGTTAAGATGAAAATAATGATAGAGGACAGTTTTTTTACAGATGAAAAAAAAGCATTAAATAAAAATGTGTCTGAAATTATAATAATCAGTATTTTACCAGGAAGTGCTATGAAAGTCTATTGGTCTTTATGCTGACCTAAAAAACCCATGGCATAAGATGAAACAGCTATACACTATTGTTCAAAATCACCCAGAGGCATAAAGTGATCAAGTTCGACAATAAACTGTACACCAAGTATTTAGTGCAGATGGTTGTATTTAGTGCAGATGGTTAAGATCCGTTTTCCCAAGTTCGGTTTTCAGTCTATGCCCACACCTGTTAACTGTAACTTACTCTCTGAAAAAGAAGAGTGATCTTTCAAATCTTGTTTGTCATTCCGCCTCTGTTGTAGACCAGGAGTGCCTTCTCCACAGATTATTATCTTGTTAAATGCTTGCTTTGACAGGATTTTAAGTACTATGTACACTGAGGTGTGACTGTGTGTGTGTGTGTGTGTGTGTGTGTGTGCATGCTTTTTTGTGTAATGTGTATAGAATGAAGCTTGGTCAAGTTCATGTTTATTATCACAGATGCTGTCACAGATGGTTACAGAGTGATTTTGCACACTTCACTTTAGTCATTCAGGTCAGCAGGAGGACACTGACCAGAGCAGTTTAGCCACTTCAGACTCTTCAGAAGGCTAGCTGTTGGGCTATAAGGCAATAAAACTCTGAAAAGTTACTTCTGAGATGTTTAATGAAAATCTTAGCATACCTTATAAAATATGTTTTAATTGAGGTTCAAATATACACCAAACCCACCAGCACAACTATAGGTCATCAGAGTTAACATACATGCTAGGGTTTTGTTGGCTGTTGGCTTTGTTGGCTAGATCATGTTCAGTGAGAACATTTTTAGAGAAGTAACACCAGATCCAAACGTATCTAGGTCAGGATTTTAACAAGCATCTCATGGCAGGAAGGAGGTGCTGTCTCTTTCCTCTACTGATGTCTTCGTATTGTATATTAACTTTTGTATTCAACAGCTAGTTCACTACAAGTTCTTTTTTCTGTTGTGTTGATTTTAACAAGCCTAGGACAGACATTTGTTGTAAGATGAAGATCCGTGAGAAGCTGATGTCAGCCTACCCAGCTGTAGTGCCCCATCTATTTCTGAACAGCTGCAGAGGGCTAAGAGTATGAAGACTCAAGCATCAGGCATTCAACATTACTCTTCCAGACCACATATATTTTGTTGTGTCTGTTAGGAATTCTGCACGTTTGATGTTTTATAAGCATGGTCCTCAGAGACTTTAAGGCAAATAGCAGCCACACTTACTTGCAAGGAGTGACCGTACATTTTAATGGCTTAAGCAGAACCACAAAAAAACGTGAGAATTACATTCCATCAAATGAAAAGCATGTAATATTAATTGCTGAATCAAGCCTTTATTTCTTTTCTTTTTTTTTTTTTTTTTTTTACAGTTTAATAGCTAGTTTCCATTTTTATGTCCGCATTTGTCTTTTTGAGTTCGTGCAAGATCATGTGTACCATTTTTCTGCATTGTTAACACCAAGTAATACTTATTTATGAATCAGTGCATAGATTTGAAAGGATGGATGTTCGGACCACTGGGATGTATAATATTCATCATCCCTTAACTCTTTATTGTTGCATCCTGTTTAAAGAGATGTCTCTGTTTCATTAGATGTAGAGATAAGCCCCCTGCACTGAATGACATATGGAAAGGAGGAAGGAGAGAGGGATATCCTCTGAAACTAATATCATATTTGGAGTGTGGATGAGATTTTGGATAGCCTTCACCCCGTCACCCTGAGTCCTCTTCACCCAGAGAGAGGCAGAGATTTATCCTTCGAGCAGGAGGCTTTGATGTGCAGAGCCAGGCTGTCGTGCTAAGCCACACGCCAGAAGGTCCTGGCTCTGATGTCCCAGGTGGAGAAGTGCAGCTTTAATGGAAGATCTCCTGTTACAGTCAGCCCACGGTTGGAGAGGTTGTGCCCTGAGATATGTTTGAAGTTGAGCTGCACTGAGACTAGAGACCTTCTGCCTACATATGTTGACAGATGTGCATCATGCTTCCTGACAGCGCAGTGTGGGCTCCCTTAAGTTTTGGCTTTCGTTTTTTAAAAAGGGAAAATCACTGAATATATGAATTAATTATTTCTAAATAGAGCTGCAGAATGATAATGTAAATGATAATCAGAATTTCTTTGGTCAACATTGAAATCTCTGTAATTTATTGCAGTTTAGGAAGAAAGTATGAAAACAAGGTTTCTTTCAAGCATTTCTGTTCCTTAGGCACAATAATTTTAAATAAAACACCATACGAGTTGAAACATATAAATTAATAAATATGCCACGGTATGTGACCGAACGTATGAATAGGAAGCCTGTCATTTACTGCACCAGGTACAATACGCAGCAATATGCCATGAAAGCCAGCTCTAGCTATTCATTACTATCACAATCCATTATGGAAGGAATCAACCATGGTGGACCATGCTGTTATAGGAAAAGGCAGAGAGCTGTTACCACCCCAAGGTTGATTATTTTCCAATAATTGCAAGTTCCAAAGTGTTTTATTCCTTTTATACCACAGTGATTTGCCACCTGTTACAAGTTTTATTTTAATAATGAATAATACAGTGGATATAAAAAATCTACACACTCCTGTTAAAATGGCAGGTTTTTCCATGGTAAATCAAATGTTTTGGAAAATTTTTACCTCTGTCCTGATTGATACCTTTCGACAATGGGACTCTGTACAGGCTTTGTAAGCTCTTTGCAGACCATGGCTTCAGAAGTCAGATGAAACCAAGATGATGTCGACAAAATCCTACAGAAACAGATGGTCTTTATTTGGAGTTAATCAGAATAATTTCACTGATGACAGCTGTATGATAATGACTTTTGAACATGAGATTTTGGTTGATTTGATCGGTTCATTCTGAACAAAGCCACATCCCAATTATAAAAGTGTGTGCACACTTATGCAACCAGGTTATTTTTCCTATTTTTCCCTAAAATGTTTCTGATTGTTTTCACTTAATTTTTATACATTGTAATTTCATATTGAGGGTGAAAAAAGCTCTGACAAGATTTATCTTGGTTTCATTTTTTACATCACAAAAACCTGCCATTTTAACAGAGGTGTGTACACTTTACGTCATACTTTATAACCATTTATAGTTACATTTAATGTTGTGGAGGCCCGTGACAAGTTAGTTGTGATTATCATTTACATTAGATTCAATTCAATTCAATTTTATTTGTATAGCCCTTTTAATAATTTACATTGACACAAAGCATCTTTACAGAAATATGTAAATTCAGGATATAAATTTTAAAATTATAAATTTATCCCTAATTTAAGGCCCAATAGCAAGCCAGAGGCGATGATGACAAGGAAAAACTCCCTTAGATGATATGAGAAAGAAACCTTGAGAGGAACCAGACTCAAAAGGGAAGCCATCCTCATCTGGGTGACAAAGGATAGTGAAAAAAAAATTCCCTTCTATAACTGTGTACTACATGGACAAAAAGTGCAATTGTGTAACCAGGAAATTCATTATAGTTTTAACATGCAGTCTGTTTTGTTGAAGTTATCAAACTGTTCACTGATTGAGACTTGAGTGCAAAACTGTTTGTGGCAAATTGCAGTCCTAAAGCTATCTTAGCAATTGCAGTCCAAAGCCATCTTCATGGTTCTAAGTGGTACCATCCACAGTAATCTCATGCGTCTTTAGTTTTTCCCTCATCAGCCTCTCTTTTTTCTCTTTCTTGAAATTAATAAGATAAAAAAACACAGCTTATCATGATACAGTGAAACTGGAAAGCACAAAGTCCTCTGTCTTGAAGATTATCTCATGGCACAAAGCTTTCTGAACATTATAGAGCGCTGAAACTTGCAACTACTTCCATAAACCTTACAGAAACCTTCATCATATCAATGATTACAGATTTTATTCTTTGTTAAACAACACATTTTAATAAGTTTATTATTAGCCCTTGATTATGTAGAGTGTCTGCCGTACAAGTCTGTCTGAATCAGCTGTTGCTACGAAAGCCTACCATTTGGATCACAGCCTGCACTTCTGTCAGAAAAAATTCATCACATTCTGACCAATCAGATTCAAGAATTCAACAGTGCTGTCATATAAGTGTAAATAACTGACACCCAAAATTATGATAAAAATGGGATTAATTGTGCAGACCTAATTGTACCCTTTCTCTCTGATTCTGTTGTGCCTCATCCATCTCCAAGACTAGCAGAATTCTGTGTACTCTCATGCAGTCCAAAGTTCTGTACTGTCTACATACTACTGTACATGTACTATACATCCTGTAAACATGGCACAGCATTACTTATTGGGCCAAAAGCCTGTGTTTAAAATCATATTAAATACTATATAATAAGGCAAGCTGTTCTCTAGTGGTAGCTAGTGGTATTCCAACAGGCTGCCACCTATTCCTCTATACTCAAGATATAATATTTTTGAGGTAGATGTGTAAATAGAAGCTAAAGCATTATTTGATGAGCCATTGAGTAGATTAGTGCCCTTACCTGCACCCCCAAGATTGTGAGTGATAAATTTGTGTCTCTGCCATATGCTAGCCTTATAGGTTTATTCTCCATTCTGCCACAGTGCAGAAATGTGTTAAGGATTTAAGGTTAGTGTGTATCAGGGAGATGTTTGTGGATAAAGGGAGTGAGGCCTCCTTACAGTTAAACCAATGCTGTTTTTCTTTTGTCCCAAACAGCCCTGTTTCTCTCATTTCTCTCCCTCCTCATCTGGTTTCTATCAGACCTGCTCTCACTGCCAGCCAACCTTCTCCATCACTCTTCTCTCTCTCTCTCTCTCTCTCTCTCTCTCGCTCTCTCTCTCTCTCTCTTTCTCACCCCCCATCTCTCTCTCTCTCTCTCGCTCTTTCTAGCACATGGACACATTTTTGTTATGCACACACACACGCATTCACACTCTCTTCCTCATAGACATTATTATTAACTCTCTCTCTCTCTGTCTCTCTCTCTCACAGACACACACACACACACTATTATTCTCTCATTCTCTCACCATCTTCCTCGTGGTGTGGAACAGGCTCCGGCCCCCTGTCAAAGCTCTGGCACTACTCTAATTCTCCACAGCTCACACCAGCATCTTGAATCCATCAGTGTTGTCACATATGCCCAGCTCTTCAGTATGGCGCAGCCCCCTACCAGGAACCACTACTGTAACTGTCCCTCCTCATATCACTCTTTGGAATCGTCTCTATTTTTCTGGATCTGACGTTACCTCTAGTAGGTTTTTCATTCAACATTTGTGAGAATTCAGAAATTGTGCTTAAGAAAGCGTGAATGGTAATTAAAGATATTTGAAATCTATCAAAGAAATAGCGCTTAGCTGAAGTGGAAAAAGGGTTTGGCTGTGCATGTGAACACATCAGCTTGTTGCTTGCTCTGCAGAATATTCCTATATCATTCTTTTCTTGCTTAACATTTTGAAGACTCCTTTTTTTTCTGCTCACTTTATCTATATATCTATCACACTCCTTTCTAGTTGTCTGTATTCTTTCCTTTTTATAATTGTTGTCTTCTTCTGTTGAGTATTAATGATGAACAAGTGCTTTTTAATTTATTTCGTGTGCCCCTCCTTTTTAAGTACTCATTTTCATGACCATCTGAAGACATTAAATCATTGCACTAACAGTTTTCATGGACTTCAGTGAGATTTGATCATACGTAATTAAATAGCTTTGCACATTGATGCTATAATGTGTTTTCTTGCCCTGAGTTCATACAGTGCAGCATTTAGCTCATAATTAAATTTACCTCCTTACAAGGGATGAAATTAAATTACTGTATGTTGAATCAGCCATCGGTTGATTAGGTAATTTTAATGCATCTGCTGCAGCATTCAGCCTCAGCATTTGAATGTTAGCATGCTTGTATATTTTAGCATTGTGAGTATAGCTTCTTGTGTTAAAAAGTCCACTGTCGATGATGGAGAACATTTCCCTATACTGATTTATTTAAGGCTACATATTAACTGTCCTGGACTAAATTTAGAGACTAGTGATTTTCTGGCTGACCCATCCGTATTTCTATTCTGAGGATTATTCTCACACCTGCTAATGTTTCCCTCACACCTTCCTTTCGTAATATTATTAAACAACAACCTGGCCCAATACCATTTCACACTGAATGCACAACACTATTTTTACATTAATAATTGCACAAAAATTGATCAATCTCAAAAGCAAATACCTGGCATATTGCTCTATGCTAAATATTTCTCTCCCTCCCACTCCTCCCCTTTGCTAATTATTAGAGCTCCACAGACAGATGCACCCCTGTTCACAGATGGATGAGATGCTGGGCAGGTTGCCCATGGATGTCCAATTTTCTCTCTCCCCTCTCTACTGATTATAGCTCATACACATTCCCAGTCATACCTGAGCTACACTCATTACAAGGCAGAGTCATTGAATGACACAGATAGAATCAGTAGAAATAGCTAAAAGCTTCTTATGCAGTGGTATGCACATTATTCTGTGTATGTGATAGTGATTTGGCGTGTAACTCTTTTTGTTGCATGTAGCACTGTTAAGAGCTAGAAAAGTGCCGTACATTTAATTATTGAATCTCATTTTGGCACCATTTAGAATTCTTTGCCATATTAGTGTTTTTCTGTACAATATTGTACATTTTAAGAATTAATAAATGTATTATAAATAAATAGTTTTTGGCCAATGAAGACTGTAAAAGTGAAATGAAATTTGTTTAAATAGAAGTGGTTGAAAGAGATTACCAAGCTTCTGTGTGGTCTGATCATTACTATCTTTCTGTGGTGTACTCTTTAATACCCCCCAGTTGGCAGTTTGATCCAGTTGCTCAAAAGCAGAATTATTTTGGGTGGTTTTCTTCTTCCCGTCTCATACAGTCCTTCACATTGCACGATAAACACATACTGGGATTTTTGTCTGCAGTGGTGGTGTTTTTAGAATGTGATTCACTTGTGAAGCCTTTTGGCTTTAGCATTATTCCTTTAAAGTTTGGTGGTGTTCTTCAAAACAGACTATGACCTTCCGCTAAGAGGCTTATTAATATGGAAAGTATTGCTTTAAAGGATATTTCTTTAAAGTTGCTTTGTGCCTCATTTCAGGAACTGACTTGATTTCAGAGTCATTTCACCTCTAGGCTTGACCTTATTGAAACTGGTCCATGTGAAGTCTTTTTTGTTTTTTCTCCATCCTTTTCTGAAGCCTGGTCTCTGAAGGTCCCTCAGGTCCTCTTGGGACACATAACCCACTTCTCTAAAAATAACCATTAGTACAAAGCGGTGGGGTTACAGCAGTGCACGGTGAGTGGCCCCATTTTGGCATGTTACTCTATAAGCACTGATCGATTTCACTTCTGCTAAATGCATCAGACTGCCTATTAAAAAAAAAAAAAACTGCTGAGCATTAAGGGTGGAAGGTTTTGTATTTGAATATCCTGTTACTCTGTGTTGCCAAAACTATAGCTCACAAGCCTTTAACAGCAGATTTCGGTTCTCCTTCCATAGACCAGGTAGATGTATGAGACTTATAACAGATACATGTTGCCACTATGTATGCCCACTGCTCAGACTAGGCTTATTTTGTCTGGTCCAGCATTATCTTTCAAAATATCACTCAGCAAAACCATGCACAGGGAATTTCAATGTCTTTTCCAGTCTCTAGCTTGTGAAAAGTATTGAGACATAGCTTGTGCTCTCCAGAAATAGTATGACTGACATTACAAGAGACACTGACACTACCTGTCTTATAGAGGGCCCTTTTTAAACAAGCCTTTAGCACCACCACCCCTCCCTCATGATGAAGATGGATAAGATTACTCCCTTCACTGTCTCTGACCCTGAGCAATGGCCTGGCTGACCCTCTCCCCTCTCCACTCCTTGACCTCGTTTTACGAGGGCATGGCCTCGGTCACTGAGCCCTCGACATGGTGGTTCTGCTCCTTCACGCACGGCTTGCACTCTCTCTGAAGCCAGCACTACATACATCCTCCTTAACCATCTCCAGATAAAGGGAGCATTGAGGGACACTCTCCCATCCTCTCCACCCCACCCCTCCATGGCCCTCCCTGTATGGACGTGAGCTAGGGTAAGGAGAAGTGAAGGGGTGGATGAAAGCTCTCTTTGGCTAAATGCAAATCCCCTTTACTCCTGATGCTGGAGTTTTCCACTCACACAGCTGCCTTTCCCTCTATCAGTGGGAGTTCTGCAGAACAGAAGGGACTTTCCATGAGATTCTGGCTCTGAACTGAACCCAAGCCCCTCTCCCTCTAAACCGGTGCAGCCTCTCTCCTCTCCGGGGAGCTGGGTGGGGTCGTGTGGCCCTATATCCAGAGGTCACAACCCCTGACTTTCAATTAGCACTTTTGGTATTGTGTCCCCTCTAGTTTCAGAGGTAGGACCTGGTTAAAAAGAAGAGGGGGTGGTTGCTTTGCAACACAATGCCTCAATAAGCAGTCCATACAGTTTTCCCCATCAGTGGTGTAAACAAGCATGGAGAAAAGGATTAGTTAAGAGAGCCATTGAGGTCTTTGATTGACTTAATCTGTCTTTAGGGGATAGGAAGTTCGATGGGTTCCCAGTACTCTAGGGATGACCTCTTCCTGCTCTCCCTGCTCCACCACAGAACTCCCTCCCTCTCTGCTCCTGGTCATAGACTACTAAGTAGGTGCAATACATTTGCTTTTACCATTGCTCAGCTAGAGGTCTTCAGAAAAACCTTATTACTTCAAACTTTTCCCAATAGTTTCCCAATGGTTTCCCACCAAAATTCAATTCCTAATGAGGTGTTCAAGATGTGTTTTGACAATAGATTGTTGAGGACCATCTCACACAGTCACTTACAGTTTAAACTGTGATACATTCTGCATGTTTAACTCACATTCTACCTTCTTTCCATGCTGTACTCCCTGGGTAAATACACTGAGCCAAAGAGCTGTTAAATGCATTTGAACCAGCTCAAATTCATTCATACAGTTACAGCAGTGGTCACTTCCTGTAGAGTACCTAAATCCATTTGTATTGCTGCCTGTCGGGCCAAGCAGCAGCTCCTTTGTAGGTCTATGCTCAGTCCCTGTAGTCTGCACTACCTCTTTCACTGCACACTATCCACTTTCCTCCAATAACCAGCATTTACTCTACACACTCTGCATCAGACAGTATAGACCTTATTAGAGCTTTTTGTTCATCTGGATGGTGCTGCAGATGAACTGCAGGGATCTGCTCTGGCAAATACCTCCAGTATTAGTAGGAATGACAAAGTGCTCTCTCCTCTCTGGCCACTGATTTACAGTCAAACAAAGCATGGCCTTTGTCCACTGAGTCCATTGTGTTCCATGATTGTAGGATGTTCAAATACCTCAACAACAAATTCTTGTATATTCTAGTCTGCTGAGTTGAATTTACATTTATGTTTTGGTGTTGCCTTGCAATGGGAAGAGTGTAAATGTGAGCGTGTCTCTCTATCGCATACCTAGCTATGCCTTTAGGGAAGGTGAAAGGTGTGTGTGTGTGTGTGTGTGTGTATTTTGTGACTGTTTCTATGCCAAGCTGTGGCCTGTATTTTTCGCCGTGTGCTGAAGGAACTTTGGAACAAGAAATAAAGATTCCTCCTGAGATACCTTTTTTGGACAAACCTCAGAACTGAGATTTCGCGAAGAGACTTTGTGTTTGGTGCCAATTTTAAACCACTTTGTGCTCTGCTTAATGTTTTAACTCAGCAGGTTAGCGTGTTTATCCTATGCCTGTTTATCTTTTTCTCAGAATTGCTCCACCAAAGAAGGAGCTCGAATGACACAGCTGTCTGCTTTGAGGACATGGATAAAGGTATTCTGTAAATAGTTTGGTATGTCCTGATTGTTTTCACATGTTTTTCCAGCAGAAGTCATTCTGGCCGTGACTTCATTCTCATTTTATTGTTTCAGCATAGCACAGCGCCTGTCGTCATTTAACTGTTCTCTCAGCTCTGGGGTCTGGTTAAAAAAAAAAAAAAAAAAGTCTATCAAACACTACCTAAAGAGGAACGTTCCAGAGGCTTTAACTCAAAATGAGCACTAAACAGTCTCATGCCACAATCCCACACACACTCACGCTCCCACCCTAGAAGCTGGAGAAAAGTGGAAGAGAGAAAGAAGAGCAGAGGGCAAGAGAGTAAATGGGGGAGAGTGAGAGTGGGGGTAGACTCATCTGTCAGTGCTGAAAGCTTGGAACAGGGTGGAGAACATGCTTAAGTGTTTGCAGGTGTCTTTGGAGAGAAGACTTTAGAAAGCTTCACAGAAAGCTTGTGTGTCTTATCAGATATTAAACACAGTTGCAGACTTGAATCAGACCTTTCTCGTAATCTACCACTTTGGAACATGTCCAACTGTTGCTGATGTCTTTTATTTTTTGTCTTCCTTTATTCTGGGTGTTGCACCTGGCCTCTCTCACCTCAAGGTCATCCAGTAGTTGGACACTTTGACCTGCGTTATCGTTTCTTTTTATCCAAAGCGTGACATTTAAAAGTTATGCTGAAAGACGAGAACTTCTCACACCACCTGGCTTTCTGTGTGAAACCTCTTTTCTGAAACCTCTCTTCTGTCCTTTTTGGCATATATAATTCTGTTTGTTTGTAGAGTCCTGGAGAAAAGAAGAGATGTGTGAAATTGCTGAATAGCTTTGAGACATGAGTAAAAATAGTGAGCTGCTTTTCATGTCAAAAAGCATGTGATAAGGAAAGGGATAGAATGACCTGACCTCTGAAATAAATATACACAGACATGCTCTGGGTGCTTCTAATTCAGGTTGTACCTTTTCATGCCTTGTAAATACAAATAACCTGTTATTGAAAGTTGATCTTTTCATATCTGATCAAGTCTGCAGCACACCTCTTTCCATATTCATTATTGTCTGGCTGTGCTGTTTGATGCAAAGAGGGTGCACCACAGACCTTTATTTGAAAGGTATGGCATGTCATATCTTCAATCTCACTCTTACCAAATTTCAAATGAAGCGGTGGTGTACATTAGACTATATTTGCACTGCCTCTTCAAAGATGTCCTTGAGTTTCCTAATAGCTATAAGGGCATGGGAACAAATTTAACCCTGCACTTACCAACAAATTTAACACTGCACCTATTTCCTGTGGAGAAGCAATTTCCTATCTTCAGAGAGAAGCTTATCATAATAAGTGAGTAGGATAGACAGGAAACCCATGTCCCAGCTATAACACTCCTTTGATATAAGGCATCAAGAAAAGATGGAGCTTTTAGTGTGTATTGCTCCTGAAAAGTAATTTCACAGGACATTCGAAGGATTCATTTGTCTGGTTCATAAACTGTCATTCCTTTCAGCAAGCTGAGAAGACACTTGACACTCCAGTGTGGACGAAACAAACACATTTTAGCATAGTTGCAAGAAAAAAGGGAACACTTTGGAATTACTTGTATGAATTACTCATAAAATGTAGTCTGATCTTTATTTACGTCCATAATTGTTGAGATGAGACTTTGTGCTGGTAATGGAAGGACATTACAGAGGAAGTCACTGCTTCTGAGAGAAAAAAAAAACATCTCAAGTTTGCAAAACATCACCTGTATATTCCACAGCACTTCTTGAACAATGTTCTGTGGACAGTTTCTGGCAGAAATGTACAATGCAGTGTTTGGGGAAAAAAAAAGACCGTACACACCAACACCAAAGTCTCATCCACCTGTGAAGCATGCTAGAGGGAGCATCATGGTTTGAGTCTTGTTTGCAGCCTCAGGGCCTAGACAGCTTGCGCATAGAATTGAAAATTGTATCAAGAATTTTTACAGGAGTGAGTCAGGGTAACATCTTGGCGCCTGAAACTAATAGAAGTCGGAGGACACAAAACGACAATGACCAAAAAACTCAAGTAAATTAACAGGGGGAAGGAGAAAAAAAATGGTTTTGAATGTCATGACCTGAAGAGGGCTGTTTACACAAGAAATATTAATGATTTGGGTTTACATACTTTTTTCCAGCACAGACTGTGAGGATTAATTAGTGTGTTCAGTAAAGACATAATTATTAGTTGCAGTTTTATCTGTTGTTAGTTTAGGCAGAATTTGTTTGTCTAGTATCTGCACATTATTATCAAATGGAGGAAGGTCAGACCATGTTTCATGAGTAATTAATGTACAGGTAATTTCTGGTTCCACAAAGCGTTCACAAAACTTTTCTTGCAACTGTACAAGAATCAAACATCTGTCCTATTGTTCCAAATGGAAGTTTTCAGAATAGCTGCTCCTACAGTCAATTCAAAGGAAAAGTTTAAACAAATGTTTCTCAGTTTCACCATGACTTCAAAACAAACTCATAAGCACATTCCTAATTAGAAAAGCAGAGAGCTCTTCTTAAAAGTATTAAAGTGTCTGGTCTCTTCCTCAGCTGAGGACACTCTTCTCAGCAGTGTCTGTCTGCTTGCTTTATTCTGGATGTCTTTGCCGTGCTGTTTGGATCCTTCTGCACAGCTGTGAATATTTGCTAAGGCCCACATAGAAAGTGAAATCATTGCCTTTGCACTCAGACTTCAAACACTTGGCAGGCCACTGGGCATCATGGCGTTCTCAAGAGGAGCAGCAAAAAGGCCAGAGCTAGCTGAAGAGGTGAACAGCTGCCTGGGGGAGACTCTTCTTTGAAGCATTGATACTGGGAAATCTTTTCAAACAATAAGCTCCCTCTCCCTCATTCATTGCCTCATTCATAGTCTCTAATGGAGCCTGTATAAAAGTATCTTTAGAAACATATCTATGGCAGTTTTGCTGAATGCTATATAGTGCTCCATGTCACCATTACCAAGCCTATTTGGATCTGAATACCTGAAGGCTGTTTACATGCATTTCAAGCTTCAAAGAAGTTCTTTTTCCACCAGTCTAACTCCCACTCACTCCATCCTTCTTACTCATAAGCACACACTGTGCATTTGTCACTTTTGCCTCCACTCTGAGGTGCTGTAATCATACTAGATTGTTTGTAGCCCCAGGATTCTCATACAGGCCTGAACTTTGTCCATCCGCTCGCCACAAACAGGCCTCACTGTATGCAGCTTATGGATGTTGTGCTGTGGTTCCTGGAGGTCCTGCTCTCCTCTGAACCCCCAGCCAGTACCATTTCACACACTCCCTCCTTGTTTATCTTCTCTGAGTGTTCTCTCAGAGACATGGATCTGGAATTACATTGGTTTCAGCTTTTAAACAGCTTTTAAACATTGCCATGTTGTCTGGATATAGTTATTGTGTTTGCCATTTTAATGTCTTTATACAGTGTGAAGTTTATTTTCATATTAATTCTTCTAGAGCCCTTTTATGTATGCAGTGTTTAATATCCATCAAATAGAAGTGGTCCCATTTCAGAACTGACCCTGATTTGACCCAATTGCAGAACGCAAACCGAGTGTATTGCGGTTTGCTGGCAGCATTTTTTTTTTTAAATGCAAGCAAAATAAGTGTCATGCTATGCAGAATTATGATGTATTCTGGCTATCAGAGCTGAGGAACACAAAAAAGTCATGCTGAATACAGTTCATGAAAATATTGATGTTTTTTAGTTCTTAGTTCTGTATTCCTTGTACTCTATCATCATTATTTCTATGCATGCTTGCAAAATTTTCTTTACATTTATCTTTGCTAATATCTTTCCTAATCTTCCAATAAATGAAAGATTTCTGCAAGTATTGTTCCAACACTGCCCCTTTCCACTTGCCTCTCTGCCAGTGTTTTCTGGTTTGCCTAAATCTATGCAGTCTGAAACTGAATCAGACTAAGTTCTCTGATTTGTACTGTGTAATTTTAGTAGGTTATTTTTTTGGTAGCTTTTGTGGATTGTATTGTACCTCTAAAACTTCAACACAGTTTTCTTTAAAGGCACATTGATACATTAAAGGGGATGTTTCTGGCCTGTGAAACACTCAACAGCTACCACTATGTAACAACCTCTACCATGGCCTGGGCTATCAGAGCTGATTGCAGATACTGGATGCTTTCTGCAGTCATGGGACTCTCCCTGCATTCAAGCAGTCTTCTTTCTGGACTCTCTGTGTGCCATTCGTGTACGCTTCACTGATCAGGCTAAGTGCCTGCGTGGCCTCCAGGTCCTGCCTCCTCCCCGCAAATGATGTTTGTTTGTTTAGCTTCTTGAAAGAGTTGTTTTATAGCTTGTATAACAGTGGTGGAAAGATGATAAACAGCCATAAATAATTGTTTGTATAGTAAAACGAATATTATATCAAATCTGGGCATTTACAAAATTGTGATTATACCTGATGAACTGCATAAACATAATATGAGTAATTGTGATCAATTGTTTTAATCTTTTAACAAACCTATCAATAAAGCATGCCTTTTTCATTATTCATTTATTATTTATTCATCATTAATTCATTCCTTCATCTTCAGTAACTACTTTATCCTGGTCATGGTGGATCTGGAGCCTATCTCAGGAACACTGAAAGTGAGGCAGGAATAAGCCCTTGATGGAATGCCACTCCGTCACTAGGCGACATGCACACACACATTCATTCGCACCTAAGGCAATTCAGAGCTAATCCTCCTACTGGCAGGTTTTTGGTAGAGGAAACTCACATGGACACGGGAGGACATATGAAATTCCACACATAGTAAATTGAGCTCAGCGACCCTGGAGCTGTGAGAACGCAATGCTGTCTGCTGTACCACTGTGTCACTGCTTTCTTATTATAGTGCAGATATTTTAAATAATGTCATCGAATTTTAAAACCTGGTATCACATTGCTCTGACATTGTACACACCTTGAGATACATTATGAATGAACTTTTTCCATTTCATATCACAGGAGCTCAACGAACAGGAGCAGGCCTGGAGCTAATGTCAGTTCAGCAGCGGTCTGGCCAAAGGGACAGCCAGTCTCCCACTATCAGCATCGTAGAAAGTGATTCAGACTCATTCAGCGACGTGTTCTAGCACCTGTGGAGCTATCCCTGTGTCATGTCTCCTGCAGGTCTCAGTGGGCAGGAGCTGAGGAAATCTCTATCAGACTGAGTGGAGCTGTGGGACCAGGGTGAATTATTTATCACTGTGCCTTGGGAAAGGATGAAATGATATGTCTTGTGGTTAGTGTGAGAGTGTTTTGCTTAATGGTTTATGGCACCACACTTGCCATAACTAGATCTGCCTGAACATGTGATACTGTGCCATTCAGGTGGTTTTAATTGTGTGAAAAGGAAAATGTGCTTATTGGTTAGTCATACATATAGGTTTTGCACTTTCAAACCAATAAATTTTTTTATCACTAAAGATCACTGGTTGTTTAATATCTGTTTCACTGACATTTTGGTGTTTTCCATTCACGTTCATCCTTAATTTAACGACATCGCGATTTCAAGAAATGGTTATTTCAGTTTGTGTTTGCTCTCAAACACATGGCTTCGTGGAATGTACCCTATTATGATAATGGCCAGAGCATTACATTACGTGACTGGGTTTCACCTCATTACTGCCAGGCAATTATTCTTCTAGAGAAAGCAGTACAGTTTATCAGATGTTGCTTTGCAGCCTGCTGCAGTGATGATGCCCGTCTAATGAGCATCCTGTTTACTTTCCAGCAGCTCAGCCAAGATAAAGAATGCCTCACGTCTTCACCAGCAAACTGAACAACAGTGTTGGCAATTAAGGCAATTATGAGTTGAGTTTCTCACTTAACGTGTGGAGAACTATTACATATACAAACATAAGCAGCCTGTGTAATAAATGCTTTGTATCTGAACATAATGAAAATATTTAATATAATGTCAAGACATTCTCCAAACTACAAAGCATATTTCTCATACTGACAGTGAAGATATGCTTGAGTACATTATGAACTTTTTCCTGCTTATTCCAGGTTTCATCAAGGAAAGAGGGTGATAAACTGCTGTGTTCTATACTGAGAGACCCTGCGAGAATGAGATTTTTTTTAACAGCTTTGTTGCAGCCTCTGGTCTGATAAAAGGAGAAGATCTAGTGAGACAGGAAGTGACAGGTCTTGAAGTGAGCAGATACATGTGGTAAAGTGAGACTGACCAGCACTCCACATACCACAACAAAATTGCTTAGTGTCAGCATGCTTTATTTAAAAAAAAAAAAAAAAAACCCAATTGTATAAAATGTGGTTGTAGTACTGATGTCTTTCTCATTTTAACACATAGACAGAAATTCTCTATGATGCTAAGCAGCTGTTGGTCTGAAGTAAGAAAAACGTCTTTGTATAAAACGTATCTAATTGATATTTTCTGTATCTCTGATTCTTATTCTGCTCATACACTATTTGATTTAAAGGATTTTTGTTCTTTCAAAGAGCTGGTATTTGATGAGCACTGCATTAAAGCCAGAATACTGAAGGATCAGCCCAATAATGAAAAGCCAGCCTTGATCTGCTTGATTGGATTATAATGAGCGAGCGGTGATGGAGAGGGTCGGATCAGGCTGGTCTACAGAAGAGACTAAGCCACTTTTAAAAACCCCAGTGCTGGCCTGATATCACACACACTCTCTTAAATGTTTTCTAAAGACTAGGTTATGAGCCAAGAGTGGAGTCAGTTCATATCCACCCCTCCTCCTATAGCTCTTTCCAAAAAAAACCCTTTCAGTTCCAGTTAGCCAGCTGTTTATCAAAGCCAGATGTGTCAGTCAGGAAGCTGGTGGAAATCGAGCGTGACATTGACCACTCTTCTCTTGCGTGATGGAACACTGGGAAGACACCAAAAAAAAGACTTCACTGTTCCTCTCGGACAGCTTGGCCTTTCAAACCCAGGGGAGTTGGCCATAGCGTTTTAGATCTGTGCAGTCAGTCTACAGCCAGTGTAGAAGTCTAGGGTGAGCTGCAACAGGGATGTCCGAGAAGGATGTCCTTCGACTGAACCTTTTTTTATTAGCCTCGGAGAAGAAATTGAGCAATTTGCATTTAATCAAAGGGAGGGAAAATAAATCATGGTTATAGGGAGGCTGTGCAAATCTTTGCGTTTTATATTATTTCATCAACGCTGAAATGACGGCACTGTGAGAGTGCAAAATTAATGAGTAGATAGCCATCTACTGAATATATTAAGGTTTCAGATTTGCAGAGTTGGAGCTACATGGAGTGCTGACTGAGGTGTTTTGGCAGTATGCTAATGTCGCAGAATAAATATTGGAAAATAAATTAAGGCCACCCTTCATTAGAAAGTGCCGATGTGTGTGTTGCATGCCTGTCTGAGGACTGAACGCTTAATTGATGCTGAAGCACCTGTTAGTCATTCATATGTATGACAGCGGCGCCATGGTTTCATGAATAAATTATCCATATGCACAGATGCTTTAAAACCGCGTGGTTAAAAAATAGTGTTAAACCACACCAACAGGGTTTAAAATTGGCCAGAAACCTTCCTTAGGTAAATCTTGTTTTCTCCTTAAGACAGTTAACCTGAAACCAGTGAGATAAAAAGTAATATGTCTGTCACATCAGTGTGGGAGAGGCACAAGACAAATGGCTTTCTTAAAGGATTTTGGGGCAGTTGTGCATGCCTTTGAATCTGTTCCAGCTACTGGACACGAAAGCTCTGAAAAATGAGTGCCATTTGCACCAAGCAGTGATAAATAAGAGCACTTACACTTTAGCAGGATGTGAGTACTCAGACGCTCTGCCCATGACGTAGGAAGGGTCTGTTATCTTTTGTACTCTTTTCTAGCCAAAATCTTAAGAAAACTGAAGAACTCAATGTGTGTGGAATGCCACACTTTTTATGAAAACTTTTGAACACCATGAGCATTTCTGAGTAATATAGCACGTGGCTGTACAGGAAACGGTCAATGGTTGTATCTGCCATGGCAGTCGAATGGCTTCTTTTTTGTGAAAATTCGTTTTTGACCATGTTTATTGATGAAACATACCAAAATAACATTCCTTTCATTAAGCCTGGAATATTCACCTGCTCAGAGGCTCTTTCATTATTATCACACCCTGACATGCTAGGCTCATCTCTAAATCCTTCATTCCCCAAGACCAGGGGGCATCAATAATGAGTTCCCAATGCCAATTAGAAATTTATATGAAATGCCATTTTTTAATTAATAATCTAGAAACAGTTGTATACCACTTTCGAGGAGTCTCAGCACCGTGGGGGAATATAAGCACATCTTTAATGATGCTATTAAAGTTTCAGAGTGTGTGAGATGTGAGATTTTGTTTGGATACACACACCAGATTTTATCGCCATGCTTGGACGGTGTGGTTTTGAGCTTGTTAATTGATGTTTGGGAGACATCTGATAATCTGGCATGGTGTTTTAAGGGAGGCTCGCTGGGGATGCAGGCAGTGGGGGAGAAAATAAACTGGCCAGGAGCCAGTCAATTTTAAGTGCTGCGTTTTAGCACCAAGACTCCAGAATGTCGAGAAAGTTGATGAGTCCTTGTTTTCTAACAAGATAGGCATCCTCCTTTGTGTAATGCTGCACCCAAATATTTATCTTTCTGAATTTGTACAGTAAATGTTTCCCCTGTTTGGTGTGACAGTAATTAAGGTTTAAAGTTCAGACTCTGGGTTTCCTCTTGCTTCTCTTCTGATGGATAGACACTGATAGAGTCTATTATGGCTCCCCAACTGCGTCTTGCAACATGTGAGAGCAGAATGGAATTAAGTGAGATTATACAGTAGACATTCATTTTATGGCCGTGACCTTAGATAGGACAGGGTGTAAGATAAGGCCAGGGAGTGAAGTGAAGAAAAAAGACAGAACAAGAGAGACTGTGTGTTCTTTTAATGTAGATGACCTTGCTATAATAGTATGCATGGTATCTATTATCTAGTCATCAGTGGTTTAAAAGCAGCAAAGTTTGACCTCCAAACGTATTCCAACTGGTGTTGCAAATCTTTGGGGAGTTGGAGGTCAGCTGATATGTAAACAATTTTGACTTGAACTGGATGATTGCTTTATGACAAGAGGATAAACTGACTTTTTTCCCTGAGTCACCTCGCTGGCTTGAAAATGCAGAAATTTCCAGTAAAATGACCTTGAAGTGTTTCTGGAAATGCAACCGTTGCTCTTGTAAGGCACATTCATCAATCCACTATTAATTCTCTCAAGTGTAACAACAGCACTTCAGGATTTTGTTCAGGATCTCTTGTTTCCTGGCATAGGCACACAAAAGCAGCTGTCTCAAGATGTCTATTTTGAGTGGATTGAGCGACCCTCAGCGAGCTCCTCAGTCAAAAGGCAGGCATGCTGAGAGGAGAGGAAGTAAGACCGTTTTTATTCTCCACCCCATGCACACACCAACACAGACACACAGCTGTTTCAGCAGCTGGACACAGAGAGAGAGAGAGAGAGAGAGTGCTGGATGTGGCCTCCACTCACACAATGACCCTTTATATGATCTGAGTTGGACTTTTACTACAACCTCAAGCCTGGTGATGATGGAGGGGCTTAAACAGGAAAGAAAAGGTGTAATGCACACCATACGCTTCACACTGGAGCAATTTTGGTCTCTGTATAATGACCTAAATATTGGTATGCTGCATGAAATATAATCATGTGAAAATAAGAGATTAAAAACAGACACATAAGAGACAGAAATAGCTGAGATATTTTCCATTCAGGCAAATAAAACCGTTATATACAGTATATTTTGTGTACATCACTGACACTTTGCCTGTAGGGTGATAATAGTGGAGCTGTATGTGGAGGATTTATTACTCATTCAGACGAGTCAATATGTGCAGGTGGGGCAAGTTTATAGGGCAGAACAAAGTCATGAATAACGGGAGTGAATACACACCCACACAGGGAATGGAGAAAAACTGTTAAAGTAATCCTTAAACACAAGGGAACAGAAAAGAGGAGTCGAATGAATGTTTTCCTTCCAGCGACCCGAATCAGACAATGTCGTTAAGCTTTGCTGCAGGCTCTATACCTTGTCTGGACGGATGAACAAAAGCTTTAATCACCACAGAGCTCAGACTGTGAATGCTTGATGGTAATTATCTTGCATTGTTTTCTGCGCTTACACTTTACTAAAGCAAATTTGGTTACAATTAAGGCAAGGACAAACCATCCGCAAAAAAATTCTCTCTTGTGGTCTGTTGTTGACGCAATAAGAAATGCTGGCCTGAAATGAAAATAGTGTTCTTGTCCTCAAATAGAACTTGTTAATCCAAGGACTTTCTCTGCATCTGACAGCCTTCGGGAATCTGCCTACAAATTTTTATTCCCAAGTCTTAGTCATTGAAAAATATTGTGAACTGTGACATTTTGCACAAAATATTCTGCAGGCGGACACTGATTGCATTAGATACATAAATGAGCAGTTATGTATAGTGCAGAATGGGTCCTGGACAGAAAGTCTGTCCATGCTGGTTAAGTGCTCTTTAGGGAGTCAAAACTTCCCTCTCATTTCTGCTTTCCTTTGGTGACTATCCAAAGTAGAATAAAAGTCTACTATTCTATATTCTCTAGGTAGACTTGAAATATTTTTTTTTCTCTCCTCCTTCTTTCCCTGCCTCTTCTTGAGAACAATACTTGTGCTATTTTGGGTGATTTGATTAATGGTTGGAAAACCATAACTGAGAGCATAGTCTTAAAACTTTCATGGAATATGTAACGGCTGTCATGCTCTCTAAACAATGGCAGTGTAAAACTTACAGGTTTACAGACTAAAACTTGGACATTCTGACTGCTGTTTCTAAATAGCATGGTTTCAATCCCAATCTCTGTGAAATATGCATGGTGTATTGTGGTAAGCCTACTCTAAATCTCATTAAATTTTAAATGTGTATTGACTGCTTCATATCCAACAGGATTATTTATGATGGTATTATAAGTCCTGGAGAAAGTTTTAACATTATTCTGCTAATGCTTCTCAAGCATGATAGATGATATAAAAGCCAGGGGACAGGGAAATGTTTATATGTTAAGTGGTCCTCAGAACAATCTATGAGGAAATAAACAATAAACTGAAATGAATCAAAAATCACCTTCAAAATTCACCTTCTAATGTTGAGTAATGTTTATGGAGGAAATGGTGTTTTGCATGTTCTCCCCAGGCCCATGTGCATTTCCTCAGTGTTCTGTGGTTTCCTCCCAAAATATGCCAGGAGGTACATTGGCTAATCTAAATTAAATGTGTGTGTGTGTGTGTGTGTGTGTGTGTGTGTGTGTGTGTGTGTGTGTGTGTGTGTGTGTGCATGCATGGTGCCCTGCGATAGAGTGGGATCTTGTCCAGAGTGTATTCCTGCCTCTCACCTGGAATAAGCTCTGAATTTCCTACAATGAAGTGCTGAAGATGAATGAATGGTCTGCATTTAAGTTGGAGTACTAATAAAAAGAATAGACTCTTTCGTAACACCACCATAGTATCATCCAACACTGATTACTCCCGCTTTGCCAACTCCATGTGCATAATCTCTGCGCTTATGTTATTTAACTATGGAAGTCTGGAAGCAACATTCAAAAGAGGCTCCGCAACTTTACAGAAGCCTTGTGTTAATATTACATTGGGCAAAGAGAGAAAGGCATGAAAACCGCACAGTTTTTCTAACTTACATCAAATCGTTAAACAGTTAAGCCCTAATGGAGCCCATCTTTTACTTTTGGTTGCTTTTAGAGCCTGTCTTTGAGCTGACGCTGGTGCCCACCCATCATCACACACACTCTCACTGTGCAGATGTTTGTTTGATCTGGCCCAGAGATTGGTGGAACATTGAAATTATCTTTGGAACTGAGTTGCCATTTAATTAAAACGATTAAGGGATACTGGAAAAGCGAGGGAATGTGGTCACTGGAATGATTTATGGTTTTGAGAGGGTGAGTGATGAAATGGTGAGAGAGGAATATTACACAGAATAAACCCAGCTAAGCATTACTGAGAGAGTGCTGAAAGTGCAGAGCGGCTTATAAGTGGAGAAATTGTCTGCCTGTGCAAAGTAACTCAATCAAGATAAAGATAGAAATTTACATGACAGGCTCTGAAGTTTATATTTCACAGGCTCTGAAGTTTATATTTCACTGTATGAATATCATTTAATTTATGTATTTGGTATAATAAGTGTTACTACAATCTAATACTTGAGGTTAAATATTTTATACAATCTGTCATGATAATGTAATTAAGTAGAGTTGTGTGTGTTTTGTTTCTTGCTTACACTTCTGACAACTCACAGACTTATAAATCATAAACCATACACCTGCTCATTTATGCAGTTATCCAATGAGCCAATCATGTGGCAGCAGCACAATGCATAAAATCATGCAGATACAGGGCAAGAGCTTCAGTTAATGTTCACATCAAACATCAGAATGGAGAAAAATGTGATCTCTGTGACTTTAACCATGGCATGGATATTGCTCCCAGATGGGCTGGTTTGAGTATTTCAGAAACTGCTTATTTCCTGGGAATTTCACAAACAGCAGTCTCTAGAGTTTAGACAAAAAAAAACCTGAGTGAGTGACAGCCCTGTGGGTGGAAATACCTTGTCAACTTATTGATAAGGTCAGAGGAAAATGGCCAGATTGGTTCAAGCTGCCAGAAAGGATATAGTAATTCATATAATCACTCTTTAGAAACGTGCTGAGCAGAAAAGCATCTCAGCATGCACAAATCATCGAACTTTGAGGTGGATGGGCTACAACAGAAGACCACATTGGCTGCCACTTCTGTCAGCCAACACCGGAATCTGAGGCTATCATGGGCACAGGCTCACCCAAGTATTTGTGAGTTTTCGCACCATTCTGTCTAAACTCTAGAGACTGTTGTGCATGAAAATCACAGGAGATCCAGTTTCTGATCCAGTTTCTGAAACCAGTCCATCCGGCACCAACAACCATGCCACGGTTAAAGTCATAGACATCACCCTTTTTCCCCATTCTGATGTTTGCTGTGAATATTAACTGAAGCTCTGTATAATTTTATGCATTGTGTGCTGCCACATGATTGGCTGATTGGAGTGTATGGTGGGTGTAATTGGATTTTAATGTGCAATGTCAAATTACTGTTTACATATGCTGTAGCCTGTGCAAATATGTGTAAGAATCAAATGATTATAAGTTATCTAATAATAAATGTGTTATAACTTGTTTGGTTTAATGTTACTGAACATTTTCATTTTCAGCAGACTCCCATTTGTTCCTCTTTTACTGCTCTCTTGTGACATGAAATATATAGCAAAATCTTCGTTCTTCATAGCTGAACCACAATACAATCCCTCGTTCTTCATAGCTGGACCACAATACAATCCCTCGTTCTTCATAGCTGGACCACAATACAATCCACCAATTCACGCTTCATTGTAAAGCCCTAGAGGCTTTATGGAAAGGTTGTATTTAATTACAAGCAAATCACTGTGCTGAATAACTCAGACATTGTGGGTTGAGCTTATTAAAATATTAAATTATTAAAAACAATTAAAATATTGCTGTGGCAGCAACAGATGTCCAGCACACTGTCCAGCACACTGAACTTATTGAAAAGTGGCAAATCCTAAATAGTTCCAAGTGCACTGTATAGAGTAGGCTATATAACCTATTATTCCAAAGCCTATATATTGAGTAGGGATCCATCTGGGATTCAATCAATTGTTTACCACTTTCCAGGGCAGTGTTGCGACCTGTCACAGTCTGCTGTCCACAAAGGAAGGCTGGCTCAGGGATAATGTCTTAAGGGAATACACTTCTGTCTCTGGGACTTAAGTTGAATTAGCAGGAGATTATTCTACCCTCGTGTGCTATAGTAATTATCATAAATACGAGTTCTCAATGTAAAAATTGCACTTAAACATCAATTCAAGTTGTAATTAGCCTACAAATGAGCTTTCTGATATGAGTTTCCCCCTAATGCTGCCTTTATGCGTCCTTAGCATCTTATATGGATGTTGTTATTTCCCATTTGTGAAGTGATAATAGTCAGTGCAGCAATAACATTACTGATCTATTTATTATCATCTTCACATTTCACACTAATGTAAATATAAAGAAAATTTAACCAACAGAGATATTAGCCAGTATGTATGGCTGAATATGGGACTACTGAAACTGTGCTTTCCTAGTTGTAAAGGTCAACACCATGAAATGTGGGTATCAAAATTATTTCAGAAGATAGTCAGGATGGGGTTTTATGACTGAACTAGATCATGTAACTTGCTTACTCATCAGAATGTGTAAGGTGCCCTGAGAGGTCTCCAGGCTTCCACAGGTTGTGGAAATGTGTTTATTCACAAAGGGACTGTTTTTAATCGAGGAACTATCAGTTGTTGTGCCAAAACAATCTTTCACTATTTTCCAGTTCACTATTTTCCAGGTATTTATCCCATGGGAAGAAGGATGAGCGGAGACCCCTCCCCCGAGGCTGCACCGTTACGCAGTGGTTGCCTGGCAACGGCCTGAGTGAGAGACATGGGAATGGTCAGTGTGCAACGGGATTTGGTCTGCACTTCCTGGGTTTCACACCATTACATGGGTGGTACAGTGAAACTGCTAATGATGTACAAAGTGGGAACGAGAGTGGAGTGTGCTACATGGTGAATTATACCTGAAACTGATGATGGATACTGCCATGCAAAACTGCCATGCCCTTTGAAAAGCTTTAAATAATACATAATGAGTGTGGGGATTCATAATGTAGGCTTTATAAAGAGTTCAACCTTGGCCTGACATTTGCAATTTTCTATGCTTCCTCCTGCTTTCACATACAGAAGCTGTACTGCTAGACAGCCATTTTGTTTGTCTGTGTATGTGTTTCATTGTCTTGCACAATGGCTACAATCTCAACTGCAACTGTCTTAGATATCTTACCCAAATTAGGAATACTAACAAATTACAACATTGCAATCAATGAAAGAATGTAATCTTGAATCTTATCATGTTACAATCTTGATCTGCTAGACCTGATAGAATTGACTAAATCTGATTTGCTGTGTTGTACTTGAAATGGAAGGCCTGAGTCCAGTGTAGTACAAGACACCAGCATTTGGAAGGTTTTATGTAGCTTGTGTGCTATAGATGTACATGGCTTTTGCATGTTTGCGTAGGTCTGCCTGTGTGTGCATGTGTGTATGATTGCATGAGTATCTCCTCGACTCAGGCCATAGGTTGAATGTGTATGAGAAAGCTTTTGAGAGGAAGCTATGAAGCAGGAGCTAATTGGCACTGTGTGGGCCCACATCACTCGGCCATTAAAACTCTTAATGACCGAGACTCTGACAGTAAGGAGCTACTTATAAGAACTGCCTGGCAAGCCAGAGCAGTGCTCTATGTATGTGCGTGTGTGTGTGTGTGTGTGTGTGTGTGTGTGTGTGTGTGTGTGTGTGTAAAGAAATGAAAGGGCCTCACCAATACCTCATCTTAGTTCTTTCTAAGTGAAGCATTGCTCATTCTTTTTCTGAATTTTCCATTTGGCTGAAGGTTTTGAAAAGGCTTTTTGATCTGAACATGGAAGGTAATGTTCATGGACACAGCTCATTGGGTTGCATAAAGTTTGTATTATGGATTTATATGGTTAGAGGCTGTATGGGTGCTCAAATCTAAATCTCTTGAATAAAAAGAGTTCAGTAAGCATGGAACCACAAACACTTTTCCTCACTGTATATCCCTGCAGGGATATTGTTTACAAAGCTAATTGTGTGCACTGCTACTGTTTATGTGAGTGTATAAACTTGGGTTATGTGACATCATTGCATTGCCTTGCTTTATTACCACTGCATATGTTTTCTTTTTGATGTAGTATAAATATTATAATGCTGCAGACCTGTTAGTATATTATGCTCTGTTATGACATTCTTTTATTTTATTACAGAAACAATTAAAAAGGGGAGTGTGTGCATTTGCTTCTTAGGAATTAGGGTTCCATAAATGGCAAACTCATCAGCCACTGAAAACTAGAGCAGAGATGCAATCTCAGTGTAATCTTGCACATACTGGATAGAAAACAACAAACATGACCAACCAGGTGAACACCTAGCGAACAAATTGGTCTAATTTTCCATTTTGTGCCACGTGAGAGCTGTTAATTAGCAACAGTGTCTGAATGCATGTGCTGATTATTAGCCACACATTATCCATTGTCTGCTAACATGAAGAAAAAGAAACCGAGTGTCTCGGATACCTTTTAATGATTCATATATACATGCTTTAAAGCTAAAGTTGAACTAATTTAAAATGACTTTCTTCTTATCCTAACTATAACGATTTAAATGATACATGCTCATCAGTAGAGTCTTAAATTCAAGAGCATAGGTCTGGCCTTGTCTCCCATTCTGTCTGCTGACTGTTGGTGAGAGCACACAGAGTTGCCTTTCTCACAGCGTGATGAAAAGAATCACCATGCCTTTCAAATTACAATCACAAAGCTGAGATTGATTCAGCCTTCACACCCACTGTGCTGTTCTCTGTACTGAACACACAATGTAGGGCTGAGTTCAGGTTTAGACTATTCTCAAAGACATATACTCAATCTGTAACATAAAATTCCTCCAAGTAATAACAAAGGCAAGTTTTAAACATCAAAATCTTTCTATTTCCATGTAAAAAGAATAAATAAATAAACCAGCATTATGCACTAGAAAGAATTGGCTCCTCATTGAAGCGGTTGTTCTGTTGTTACTACAAGTGTATGATTTATAAGCATAGAAATTGCTTTCTCAGCTCGTGATGACAGAAAGGCGTAGAATCTTTCATAGAATGATTATAAAGAATCCAGAGCTTGAGTACTAACACATCTTTAATGCACCAAGCTTTATTCTTCATTTTTTGTTTTGTCAGCACCACTTAATAGGGTTGGTTTCTCGTTTAATGGTCTTTGCAATATTGTTCTGATAATTACTGTAAATTATTGTAAAATTTTTTCTAGCACATCACAGCCAGATAGGTGAAACCTAAATATAATATAATAATTTTAAAAAGTCTGAGATTGAAATATGGCTTTATGTGCATTTGGCAAATGGATCCCCAGTTCATGACTACTCTTTTGTTATACACTTCACAGTGTCTGGTACTGAAACTAGGCAGAAAGAAAAGTGTAAATGCAAAGCTAGAAGTTATTTTTAAATGATAGAGAACACAAATGACATCCATCTGAACCTGGGATTGTGGTGCTAGACTTTGTTACTTAGTCATAGTCATTTTAGATTCACTGACATGAAAACATGGCATATGTTCCTGCTGTTAGTTAGAAACTTGACACTCGCTCTCTTAAGTCAGTGAGGAAGTTCATAGTCTATAGATTGGGTTTATCCTGTTTGTTTCAGAGATTTGATTAAGACGCCACAAAGGGCTTTTGCTTTGATCCAATTACAGAGCGTGTTTACCTCGGGTCACTTCCTGTTCTGGGTGTCACAGACCCCGCCTGGGGGCACACAGTTATCATGACTACCTCATAATATTGCAGGACGTGTGTGTGTGGGTGTGTATGTGTGTGTGTGTGTGTGTGTGTGTGTGAGAGAGAGAGAGAGAGAGAGAGAGAGTAAGACCAATAGGTCCAGTCTAAAGTTTCATTTAAGGATGTTTGTGAAGGGTCAGCAGCTGGTTTGCAAACATCTGTTCCTCATAGAACTGCCCATAGATCCAATTTCCTAAAATCCCTGTCATGTTTAGAAAGAGAGATTAGCTTTGTGCTTGCCTCAATGTCTTTCTGCTGCATGTCTAGCTGCAAATCAAACAGAGCTGCCAGTGCCATTAGCTGGAGTTGATGGACAGACACTTTAGAGGTGCGTTTGGTTTTAATTAGCTGCTGAGCTGCAATGCCCTGCTGCAGAATGAAGCCATCCATCAGTGATTAGAAGCAACTAAATTATTCAATTCAGGGACACAAAACCCACAGAAGCCAGAAGCTGTTTCTGCCGTAATTTGCATTCATCTTTCTGAAAGCCCCCTTTCTCCAAACTGAGAAATAATCATTATTATGGGGATTATGGGGACATATCAATATATTTTTTATTATTACAATGTTACAATTGGTATATTTTTTGTTAAACAACATATCAAATTTAGATTTGAATATTTCCCTGGATGATAATATAGCATATGGGAATAGTGAGGGGGAAAAGGTTATAACATGAGCAAGTAAATATTTTTCAAGTGATTATTCCACTCATTCACTTTTCATTCACAATTTATTCTTCTGCAGAAAGTGGAACTAATCATAATAGGTTTAGCTGCATCCAGTACCACAGACCTAGATTGCATAAAAATATATGAATTATCATATACATACATACATACATACATACATACATACATACATACATATGATCGTGGTTAAAATATGTGCACACTGTTCTTTGTCAGATGATACAGTGTCCAGAAACATTACCAGCAAACATAATTCACTTACTGAGCTTACTATAGCACAAATGAATCATATGAAAGTTTGAATCAAATGATTTGTAGATTATATTATTTAACATATTTATTTATTTTACTACTTTCTATCTAACTTAATTGAATTACTACATATAGGCCAGGAGAATGTCATGTTCAAATACCAGGAAGTGACAAAAGCATTTAATCCAGATATTCCATTACATTAAAATTACTTAATTGATTCCACAGATTGGCCAAAGTTGTTTTCAGTGACTCTGCTGTCTGTTTTGAGTTCTCGACTGGTCTAATTATCTGGTCAAGATATTGCTCCATGTGGTAATAGTATTAGGGGCAGCTGTGTGATCAGAGTACCAGCGGTGCATGCATATGTTTTTTTTTTTTTTTGCTTCCTGGATTTACAGAATTAACAGGGGGCATGTTAGATCATGGATGGAGACAATCCGTAAATAAATAAATTATATATATGTATATGTGTGTGTGTATATATATATGTGTGTGTGTGTGTGTGTGTGTGTGTTTCTTTTCTTATACTCTTGGTCTGTAAATGTTGTCACAGGCTGTCATAAGAACAGCAGAGGGCAGGCATTCTTCCTCTTAATTTTCACCTACCCTTTTGTGTGAGTGTATAATACTGATATGTATGCTTTATTATACATTTTAAGCTGGGACACACACATTTTGCGTGATGAAGTTCTGTGTAATAAAGTGTTATTATTTATTTCTCATGGTCAACAGGAGACTATATATGCTATCTTTAAAATGAGTAGGCTCATTGTTTTGATCACCAAAATGTTGGAGATATGTGAACAGAATTTTAGGTCATCTAAGTAATCAGTAAATAGTGACCTGAATCTCACTTTTAATTTCAGTTGCTTTATTTTTTACATGCGTGAAGGGAGGAGGAGGCAAGAAGACGATGATCAGGTTGGTGATGTAACTGGGCGGACACTAGGACCTCCCCGCGCCTGGGAGTCGGCAGGGCACTGCATACAGAGTGAGTGCGCGCAGCTTCAGACCGCTATATTGACCCGCACACTCACATCCCGCACAGCGCGCGTGCTTTCTCTCCTCAGGACTGCACAGTTTGGATACTTTTTTTGCTATTGCATTGGGAAACTATTGTTGCTTTTTTAAAGCAGCGATAAATGAAGTGAAGTGGAGATACTTATTCTGCGGACATTCTGTGGATACTTCAAAGTTTTTTGGTGTTTTTTGATGGAAATTGTGCGGCAATGTAAGTAAATAGAAGATATACAAATCAAGGTCGTGTAGTTTGAACATCAGCAGACTTGCTGTCGTAAATGTTGTAGCTTAAGTGGTCTGACCCACGGCTGTGATGAGGCAGACCACGGCTGCGCTTGCAGAACTGTTTATTTTGCGGGACTGCGCCGGGATGCGGGACAGGAAGGATTATGAGAGCCGCTCCAGAGAGCGAGGGGACGCCGAGCTGGAGCGCCTCAGAGCCCGAGACAGAATGGAAGCCACACTGGCTGGCCTGGCAGAATTGGACTATCTGAGACAGAGACAGGAGCTGCTGGTCCACAACGCCCTGAATCATCAGGACAATATCAGCACAAGTGGGGAAGAAGATAATCAGCTGTGCTCCGCGCTAGAGGACAACTACCTAAACAACGAGGAGAAACTGCTGGAAGAGAACATTCTGCTGCTGAGAAAGCAGCTGGTATGTAGTACAAACCAAATGCATTTGCATATATAATGTTACAGTGTTTCTGTGTGTGCGTGTTCTGCGTGAGTGTGTGTGCGCGCGCGTGTCATTGTGCTTGCGTGTGTGGCTCTAGGTTAGGCTGTATCCTTAGTGGGTTTTCAGAGCAGATTTTTCTTTAATGATCATTATAATAAATAGTATAGGAATTAGTGGTAGACTTATGCATCTGAGTAGCAAAAGCTACAGACAGACGCGCTTTAGTAGCAACAAGGCACTCACTCGTTCATTGGCTGTAATAAAGCACCAAATTAGGGCAAAAATTTGTTCGCTTGTGGTGAAGCTGAATTTAACTATGAGTACAAAACCAAGACTTTCTCAGTCTCTGCGCAGGCTATGCACAACATATTACCATTATTTAGGCATATAAAGTGTTTGGTTTGCATAATTATGTTAATCTATAAGGACTAAAGTTGCTAAGTGTACCGGACGCTGCGTTGTCTTTATCCAGGCATGAAGGAAACCAAACTAATTTCCGCAAATGATCATTAAAATGACAGGAAAGCGATGTAAAGCTATGTAATGTTATTTAAATGGAACTTCCTGAATGCGGTGAGTGTACTGCTCCGTGCTTCGAGGGGGTCCCGCCGCTTCATTGAGGCTCGCCCCAGACTTACAATAGACCAAGCGGCCCAGATGAAGTTCTGCAGCCCAGCAGCCACTGACACCCTGCTGAGCTTAAAACAGGCCCAAGATCTGCTCCAGATTAAAGTTATCTCTCTGTTCACACACACGCCGTTTCCATGTAACAGAGTAAAGATAGAATCATGCTTTTTCAAAGGAAAAAATCCCAGTGAAAACAGTATGCAAGGATGAAGAACAGCAGTTATTTCTTGCTGTGAAGAATGTTGCACTTGTTTATAATGCAATATTTAAACAGAAAATAGGAAAGGTAGACACTGACATTTTCTCCTAAAACAATTAACCTATAGACAGAACATACACATTGTTTCTAATCCTTGTTAAGAGGCTATCACCACTGCCCAAGGTTAATTTTGTACCATTTCAAAATAACTCTTGCTCTACTCTGCAAATGGCGCTCTGTGTAAAAATGGTCTCCACAGCCCAGCATTCTGCGAGCTGCGAGCCCATAAATCACCACAAGCCTGCCTGTCAGGAGCACACGTTTTTACTGCCTCCCAGTCCCTAGCAGAGCCAGTCCCATTCTGTTGCTTCATATAGCACTGGAATCCGCTGCTCCTGTCAGCAAACAGCAGTTCAAATGTGCAGTAGATAAAAAAACCACTGATTATGAGCCATTTGAAGTAATGTATGTATGCTTTAATGGATCTTTCCCTTGGTCGGCTGTTTCACCACACTTTAAACTGGAATGCTGCACATGATCCGGGTGTTGTCAGACGCGGCCAATTCCACATAAGTGGCGTGTTTAAGCTGAATGCTTCTCCCCCACCAGGCCTGACTCTAATTTAGTCCATTACACTTGTCTGATCCATACCTCCAGGCAACCAGCACTCAGACAACTATGGGAAATAGACTTGAATTCCAAAGGGGACTGATTACCTGAAACAGCTGAGCCACAACTTACTTCATCACTGGTCTGAATACCAGAGCACTAAAAACAATGTCTGACTATCTCTCTGCGTTGACTGACTCCAGTGTTGATTTTCCCCCATGTAGCAGATGTGGTTTTGACCTCACTAAATTGTTTTTCTCCTGCAGAACTGCCTGCGGAGGCGAGATGCTGGTTTGATTAGTCAGCTCCAGGAGTTGGACAGGCAGATCAGTGACCTGCGACTGGACACAGAGACCCTACATGAGCATCTGGAGAGTGATAGCCGGCCCAGTTCAGGTTGGTTCTAGCCTGGGATTAGTGGAGGACTTGAGGCTTTCGACAGCTTTAAAGGCTTTGGAAATTATTTGTGTAGATAATAGGATATAAAAATGAAGTACATGATGTTACACCAAACACAATCTGATCCAATCACTGCACTGCAATTTCCTTGGTTCTTAGTTCCCATTTCTTATTCCCCCAAAAGGCTATAAACAGAGATCATAATCAGGTTATATAATTTGGTATAAAAGTGCTTTGTGAACACAATAATGCTAGTGGCAGCTTGTGTGCCTGCCAGGCCTAATCTCAGTTGGAGACTGCTTAGCCACACTGTTTAGGCACTAATTTGGTAATATGAACAATCTGCACCCTGTGCTTACTGCCTTCCCAGCTGAGTTGGTTTACATTCCAAATACGAGAGGTCATTTTAGTGCTGAAGCAGACTACACTTTTGTTTTGTGAAGTGTGTATAAAGCAGAAATTGATTGCACATGTGTAGGCTTCTTTCTGAATGTCACTATTGTTTAAAAGGTTTTGCTCCTAATAGCTGGGGAGATTGCTTGTGTCCTTAATTCGGTATTAGCTGATTTATATTACAAAGTAATACAACTTTTATGCAAGCTATCTTTGAGAGCAAATTTATATTACAGAACAGAGTGATTACAGAACAGAGTGATGCGTTTGTAAGTAATGAATATTGCATTCTGGTAATGGTTTCTTTTTCAATGTAATCAGTTTCTTAAAGTTCTGCTTTCTTTATCTCTCCTTCTCTGCTAGGTTTTTACGAGTTAAGTGATGGTACTTCGGGCTCCCTCTCTAATTCCTCCAACTCTGTCTTCAGTGAGTGTTTGTCCAGCTGTCGTTCCACATCTTGCCTGTGTGCCCCCATTGACACCTCGCTCTGTGCCTCTGAAGGAAGACCCAAGTCTTCAGGTGAGAGCTTTTAAATACTTTAGGGATTTATGTAGGGAGGATTTATGCAGATCCTCACAGCCCGCGTCATCTGGGTGATGGTGCTTAGCTGAAACAATGTGTTCTCTGACATTTTAAATATGTAGCACATTTTAATGAGTAGTCCTATTTGCGCCTTAAACTGTTATCAAGAAGAGGAAGCCTACATTCAAGCATCAGACACTTATCTCTGTTGCTTGCCTTGTTTTGTTATCATTAGCTGAAAGTCCTCTAAAACAATTAAGTCTGGTAGAATGCAAATAGAAGAGGACAGGGTAAGAAGACACCCAAACATAAGAGATAGAAACAGTTTCACAGCTCTGCAAATGCCACACCTCTGATAAACCGAAAAAGACAAAAGGCTCATTTGCATGTCAAAGCTAATCAACCATTGACCTAGCTCAACAATTCAATTAGGGTTGAGACTGCTCTCACAGAAACAATCAAAGAAACACAATATTTAGATGAATTTAGAAGCTAGGAATGGTTTTGGGGTGGAGTATTTGTGATCCTTTGTGTTCCTTTAGACTTTTTTTTTGTTCTCTAATGCTAACTGTCCCTGTTCCCTCTGCAGATGAGCTCAGTGTCTGTGCTGAGTGTGAAGAGCAGTGTGAGGACTCGTGTTCTGGTACAGTCCGTAGGTCACTGTCTGCTCCATACTCTCCTTCTCCAGATGGGAACTGTGACAGCGTGTCCAAGTTCCACTGTGACCTGATAGCCAAAAATGGAAGTGATGTATATCGCTACCCTAGCCCTCTTCATGCTGTGGCTGTTCAGAGCCCCATCTTTTTCCAATCTATGGTCAGCCATCTGAAGGAAGACTCTGGTCTGTCCAAGTCTGGAGAAACCCTTGACAATGGTCAAAAACCTGAACAAGCCCTTTTCTCCCAAGCTCAAGCTCCCCTCAACAAAAGACTGGACAGTTATATCTTTGGACTGCTTCAGAGGAGAGCACAGCCAATAAGGACGAATAAACCTCGAACAAGCATAAACACAGACCCCTCCAAGAGTGTCTTACGACAGGGCAGCCTCTGTGTTAGGCCTGCTGCTGCTGGACAGACCCAGCCAAGGACTCCTGAACTCTCACCCAACTGGCAAACTTGTTTGCAAGCAGCAACAGCTCCTTGCACTGACCCCAGCGCAGTGTCACCTCAAAGACAGTGGCCTGTTGAGTCCAAGGGAGAACACTTAGAGAATAACGGAGCCTCCTCTTCTCAGAATCAATCCTCAAATGGATTCATAATCAAAAATGATGTTAACACCAATAGCCTATTAAAGAAGAAAGGCCCTGGGGCCAATAAAGGCCAACCATTAACTGTTGTTGCTAAGGAGTGCCAGGACTTGGGTAGCCCTAACGCAGTGTCGTCCCCAAAACTTAACAAGCATTCTTATTACCCTGCTGTGGAGGACAGTAAATCAGCACAAATGGTGAAAGCAGGAACTCCTAAGAGAACTCCTAATGTTCAGACTTCAATGGCCTGCTCTGCTAAAGTGGAGCAGCCTCTGCCAGAGGTGCTCAGCCTCGGCTCCTCCTCTCAGAGTCAGGATGAGGGGGGTCAGATGGTCAGTGCTCAGTACATACCTGCCCAAGAGCAGAGTGTCAAACTTCGCAAAGGTGGTAGCAAAAACGTGAAAATTGTCAAGGTGAAGAACACTAGCAGCATGAAAAATAGGACCCAATCCAGCGAGTTTGTATCAGAAGCAGGCCGTGACAGGCATCGCACAGGATCCAGGCGATCCAGACCGGCGGAGGACATGGCTGTTTCATATAAAGCCTCCAAGAGGGCATCTTGTAAAGCCAAAAGGATCCCAGCATCAATCCCTGAGGGGCGAATCCTGGAAAAACACACCAGCTCCACAGGCAGGTCAACTACCCAAAGACACCATGGCCACCACAGGCATCATGAGGCTGTGCTGGCTAAACCCAAATACAAGCGCAATGACTACCATCGTAGGCTGCGGGGCATCCCAGAGGTGCCTTATGAGGAGGCTTTCAGGAGGGTTCACCGCAGGCACAAGAGGGAGATGCTGGGCCACATGTCAGGAATGTATCTCCCTTCCAACGCGCACGTCACCAGCCCTTATGCCTATGTGGGCAGTGACTCAGAGTACTCTGCTGAATGTGCTTCTCTCTTTCATTCCACCATCGTGGACACAAGTGAAGACGAGCGGAGTAACTACACCACCAACTGTTTTGGGGACAGTGAGTCAAGTGCTAGTGAGGCAGACTTTGTTGCAGAAAGCACAACTAGCACTGACTCTGAAGGCAGCAGTGGAGTCAACTGGCCTCAGTATAGTCAAGCATCCCGTGAAATGACTTCAGCGCAGGCCAAAGCCTTTGTCAAAATCAAAGCCTCCCACAATTTAAAGAAGAGAATCCTACGCTTCCGATCAGGCTCCCTAAAACTCATGACCACAGTGTGAGAGACTTAAGGGACTGGGGAGTTTGAATAGGGATGCAGCCAATCAAATTAGCTGCTCTCAGTACTCACCCAATAAAGTGCCTAAGCAGAATTCACTCACACTGCTTACAATCTGTACGAGTCATGTTGAAGAGATCTTTCACTACAAGTGGATTAATTGAGTGATATCCCCCACGCACTTTCAGCATCCTTATATCACACGTTAAAATCATTGAGAAGCATCTCAATCCCCCCATTGTGTCATTTTCTGTAGACATATTTATTATAAACTCAGATTTTCATGTGATGCATTTACATGGCAAGTGCATTTGTAAATGTGATCAATAGACATTGTTGATTTTTTAAATAAAATATTTAAAACTTAATATATTTGGTTAGTCATACATGAAATAAAATAGGAAGTATGATTGAGAAGAAAATGCATTGTTTCTAACAGAGAAGAAGTGAGATGGAGAGATAGACCAAGTCTATTTGCAAAATCGAACAATCTTTGGGCAAGTTCACCTGCTGACAACAGGGCTTTTGTTATATGCACAATAAATATGCATGAGTGTTGACATTGCTATTTACCTTGTGGTTTTTTCCTATTGTCTGTAAATTGCAATTTGTGTACATATTTTTCATTTTTGGTGTCCTATCTTTTTATGCTTTATTAAATGTTGCCTTTGATAACAGCTCTAAATCTCTTTGGAACTATTACTCATATGATTAAATTATTGTCATCAATATCAACTGAATGAGTCATCAATTGAATGTGTATGTTAGTGAGTGACAGGTTAAGTTTACCCTTAAATTTGTAGTGATATATAAATATTGAAGTTACAACATCTGAGTTTATTTTTTCAGTAGTGCTAAAATTACAGATTATTTTTTTTATGTTTATGAGATTGTTGTGGTCTTTATATCAGCTAAGCCAACAGAGTCAATAGACAAATACATGCCTCTTTTTAATTGTGGCTGTCTATAAAAAAAATCTAATTTACATAGGTTATAACTAATAATTTTCTAATTCCAAAATAATTGTTTTTGGAGACAGAAGTATTTAGTTATATAAGAACAATGTCTCTTTTTGTTTCCTCCGGTTGCAACTAGCACTTTTCCTTACATATGTACTACAGTATGTTACTACACTGGTGGAGGAGCCCTACATTGTGCTATATTGTTTTCCCTGATCTTCTCTACCGATTATTTTAACATCATCTGGTGTGGTGCAACAGAAATGATATAATAGTTTGCAGTGCAGACACCCTCCAGGAATAAAAGCCAAAATCTAAATCACTGTTTGAGTACAGTTATCTATGGGCCATGCAGCAGGCATTGACTAGTAGGTGTGTTGAGCATTGTCCTTACATGATTTTCTGACCTTTTTTCATTGGCCTGGTTCCCCAGCAGACATGGTGCATGAAGAATTTTCCTACTTTGTTCTGACTGGAGCAGAGCTGCTCTGGAAAGCATCTGGCTTTGTAAAGAGGAGTGGGTCTGTTTGGATTACTGCAGCTGGGTGAAAGAGCAGGCAGGACTTGTCTCCTCTCAGACACTTGGCATGTTTATGGCTTATTTTCCTGCTCAGTCACAAGCGTTTCATCCAAACAGAGTCTTCATGCACTGAACACTAAATCTCCATTGTACAAGCTGGTCAGTGATATGGTTTATTTAAAACAACCAGTAATAGCCTGTGTGTCAAAGGGCATGGGAAGGAGAACTAAAGTAGAAGAAAGTGTTTCAGGTTCAATTTTTTTTTTTTTGCTTTAATGGAGCACTAATCACAGAGAAAGACAGAAATTACATTATTAAGTTTGATATGTTGAATCTGTGGGTGAGAGAAATTAGTCAATGTTCAAGAAGTTGTTTAAATTAATTTGTGAGCTGTCTTTAATGAGTTCAGGAGGAGCTCAAATGTCAACAAAAATGCTGACCCAAAGTGGTTTTTATTTTGTGGCTGTAACCATAATTGCTCTCTTATTACATGTTTCTAGCACAGAAATGCTGACTAGGAAAAGTTCATTCTATCATTCTGTGAGAGGTGATCACCGATGGGACGTTTACTCAAAACTAATAACCTACTACATTTTAGTGATAGTTTTATAATGTGTGTTGGGTGTAGGTGGCATTTTGCTGCTTTGATACTTTAAATCAGTATACAAAGGTGTAGCAATCACTTTTAATTTGCAGTTGAAAGCCACAAGCTTTAAAGAACTTTTGTGGTTTGTTACTGCAGCAAATTTCTGCGATGGAGAATTTGGATACTTGGTCACAGCACACTTTTGCATACAAAGAGGACCCAGATGAATGGTGACTTCTGAAGGGGCAGGTGATGGGAGCAGAGGCAGAAACCCCATGCCTCTGTGTATTTGCTGAGTTATGGCTTACACTTGTGTGGAGTGCAGGGTTGGTGAGCATTGCATCCAAGGTCAGCACTCCCTGACAGGACAAGAGTGTGTGGCTGGGTATGGATAGAGGCTACTCTCCAGAGCAAAATGTCTGTGAGAAATGACATTGAAATATCCATATCCTCCTTTGAAGCATCTTGGACCACTATGTGACCTACTTAGTAAACTTAATACCAGGACAACTGGTCATTAACCCCCATAAATGTTTTGTATGTCCAGCACTAATCAGACTACCCCTCTCTCTCCATCTCTCTATAGGAAGAGTTATTCAGAAGTGGCGTGATCTGAGGTTATGTGTGCAGGGGATGGGATGGTTATCTAGGGGCTTTTGAAATTCAAATTTGTCCAGGGCATAAAAAAATCTTCAGCCATCTGGTGAAAATGTCACTTCTTTTTTTCCTGTCTTTAGCTCTGCCTTAAAACGCCTTTGTTTTTTATTGATTGGTGAAAGCAATGTGTCTGTGTGGGTGCTAACTTAGAGACCTGCCACTAGAATGGATAGCAAGAGTGAAAGCAGTGGTGCTGCATTTAATACCAGACTCATCCCAAGATAAATATCTTTTATCTTTAAAGTATGAGTCAAGTGCCATTTTCAAACTATAAAAAAGTTCTAGATTCATATGTCCCATAGAGGATAGTTAATCATAACAACTTCAGTGTGTTCATCATAATCTCAATTCTCTTAATTCTGGGAATACATAAGACTTGGCCAAGAAATGTACATTATATACACTCCATTTATTTATATTGTGAATGTGCTTCCCAGTAAACATTCTCCAACTGGCACCTCTTTAAATGTTTGTCATTAATTCTGTCTGGGCATGGTAGTCAGTAGCAAA
The DNA here is from genome assembly GCF_027358585.1 of Pangasianodon hypophthalmus. Lineage (NCBI taxonomy): Eukaryota > Metazoa > Chordata > Actinopteri > Siluriformes > Pangasiidae > Pangasianodon > Pangasianodon hypophthalmus. The sequence continues at coordinate 13,239,261 of NC_069719.1, forward strand.
TAAGAGCTGTTACAGTAAACTCCTTCTCATACCACTCTACTGAAATACTTTCCTCTATTGTGACATTTGCTTGTGCTGTATATATATACAGTTTTATTCAAACATTTGAACATCTGGGAAAAGCCCAAGTTAGTCATTTCTAGTGAATCAAGAGATACTAATGAGTAATGGACCAGTAGAATGTTAAGTTTCCCCACTTCACCATCTTTCCTTTACCACATATATGTCAACTGACATTCTGTTTTCTAGAGTATATCATTGGTTGAATATGTTTCAAGATATCTTGCCCCAGTGTTTCCAATTTTGCCTCATCTCTGCTCTCTTCTTGTGGCTGGCCTTAACACTCATGCCCTTTAGAGCTCATCTGCCCTTTCGCTATAATTACAGCTCTTTGTTTGTTCAGTACACTGCTAGCCCTTCTTAGAGAAATGACTTTTGAAAGTACATGCTGGTGTATGGGTGTGTTTGTGTTCATGTGTCTAAGAGACAGACGTATTTGTGGGGTTTTGTCTCTCGTCTCCCTCCAGCAGTCTGTGCTCCATCATTGATCTTCAAACAAGACACTAGAAGCCATAAACTTAATGAGAGGAAATGGAGGAAAGATATGGAGAAATGGGGTGTGTAAATCAAAAGGGGCAGGCCCAGACTGCCGTGTGTCTAGTGTCTCCACTTCCGCATTTCAAGAAACAGATCTAGATATTGATTAAAGGGTTTAAGTTGATAGTACAGGTCTCATCTGGGTTGAGGTCCAAGCAGTTCATAAATACGTATAAAACATATATAACACACATGGATATTTACAATAACACACAAAACTGGTGCTGGTGCTGAGCAGGAGGCAGTACCATCATTATTCTGTGTCCTCAGGCTCACGGCTGCTCTCATCCTCTGAGATCAATAAAATGCCGTAATTTCTGCTTATCTTGAATATTGGGAACCAGTAGAAATCGTTTGTCCAACAGCAGTACCTCAATCTGACAGGCCATAACTCTAACAAATGGATAAACGCATCTATATTTAAATGAGCTCTCTGGCTGACCTCTGCTAGAAAGCAGCAGGACGGCAGGCCAAGTGTGGGGGAAGGGAAGCAGATCAGGTGATTATTGTGAAATGCATTGTCTCGTTAATAGACTTTTTTCCCCCTTAGCCTTTCCCCGGTGTGTCATCATAGCCGTTGTCCTGCTGCGGCCGGCCAGGAAGGGGTCGTCTGCACCCTGGGGTTGGGGGAGAGGGCCTCTGAGAGGTCACTGGAGCCTGTGGATAGGGGAGGGCCGAGAGAGGCTGGTGGTCTCAACAGGACCTTTTATTTCATTTACATGTAATCAGAGCTATAGAAAACAAGCTTGAGCGAGTCAGTGGATGCTCTTGTTCAGAGCCGTATTTGATGTTGGCTCTTAGTGGTGAGTGGGCGCCTGGGCAGTCGTGGGTGGTGGAGTGTTGCGCGTAATTATGATTATCATAATGAAGGTTGCAGAATAAATCTCGTCACTGTAGGTCAAGCAGAATCAAAAAAGAAATAGGTCATTAATATTAAAGTGAAAAATCCTCTGATTCTACACAGTAGCAGAGGAATTAGTCATAATCCAAAAACAGACTGCTAATTCTGTTTGCAGCATAACTGTCTCTTTTTGTATGGCTTAACTTGCCCTAAGGAGTGCTTTTAAGAGCACCTCAGGACTTAAAAGCACTGATGACTTTTTTGATAACACTAAATAGAGTCATTAGGCTCCCTGCCTGATCTTTAAGCTCATCTCACTGCAGGAAAAAGGCTTTCTGAGCCTCATTGACTTAAAGAAAAGGTATTATTATGACTCATACCCACTTAGAGTATTAGTTCTGGAAATAACTAGTGTAGCTGCAATTAACCTACTTAAACACCCGAATTGTTCTTTTAAACGCGAAAACCTAATTTAAGCTGTCTTCAGTTTTACATTTTTAAACAGTCCAGGTTTATTCAAAGGCCAGATTTAGTGATGTAGTTTATGAGGCATGAAACAAGCTGTGTGTATGAAGAGGCAAACAGAGCCAAAGCAACAGAATGATGCTGCAGGGGAGGAGTGAAGGGCTTTGCTGAGATCTCGCTCCTCTCCTCCTGTGCACGCAGAGAGCAGACTGGAGGCATGGCACCTCCACATAAATCTCCTTCTATGACAGGCTATGAGTCTGTGAGTGAACACTTTTGACATAGACAGTTAAATAATAAACTCCACTGTCATGAGCATCTCTGATATGGATGTCTAACTTTCAGTCTACCTAGCTTTTAACAGCAACAGCAGTTAACAGTTAATAGTTTGGCGTCTGTAAGTGTATGGGTATGTGAAGTATGTTTGCTTTAGGCGCAACACACACACATGCAAGTTCACTCTCATTCTCTTTTAGTCTCTCGCACACGCAGGCTGCAGATAGGTCAGTCCTTATCTGCCCCTGTGCAGCTATGCCGCTCATTATGATAATGAGAAAGTATGGGATGATGACAAATGATCCTACAGAGCAACTCATAAACAGATCCATCTTTCTCTCAGTGTCTTTCTGTCTTTATTCTGCATAACAAGTAATAGAATTCAAAGGGAGTTGTTTCGAGTGTTGTACTGAAAATTAATAACGGTTTTCCATATTAGCTATGCATACATGCATTAAGGGTGTAATAATGCAAATCTTTGTTGATTTTTCTTATATTAAGTATTATTTTTGTAAGTGTCATTACAGAAAAGTGACATGAATGTTTCATGTGAATAATCACAACATGCACATTGATATTTGCACATGTGGTTTTTAGACACATATATTACATTTAACACAATTTTCACATGTGTACATTTTACATGTAGTGCTTGTGTTTATTTCTCACCTGATTAGTTTATTTTGCATGTATAGGGCATGTGGTTTGGTGATTATCACATATTGCTGGGTATTCAGTAAGTGGGTCTTAGAAAGCCAAGTACATCAATAAAACAAAAAGCATTGTTAAAACCAGTGTTAATAGTGAAGTGCCCTTTTGCACTAGTACATTGCACTTTTACGTATTAACAGGGGAATGCATTAGTGCAATGCATTTTTAATATTAATATTAAAAGTACATTGCAATCTACTAGATATGATACCAAAATATAATTCAATTAAGAGACAGACATTACTGGTGAATATGTCAAACTGGTGTTGATTAACTACATCTGGGTGTAGGAGGTGGGATTTGGCATTCTCAGGGTTTTTCTGGTAGCATTCCAATTATTGCAATAAGGATCACATACACATGTTGAACAACATCCATATGATATGAAGTAAAGTAAATAAATAAAGTAAACCCCAAAAGCAAGATAGAATTCCTCTGTAAGTTTATCCTGACATTCAATGGTTTTAGGCTGAAGAGCAGCGAACAGTATTGTTACTCAGAATCCAGTGCCAGCTTCTCAGACCCTCCCAGGAGTTGGCTTGTCGACACGGGCAGCACTGCAGTATGTGGCCACATATGGAAAATTCCATCTGTCTGATTTATTTGTAGATTCTGCAATAATCTCAGTTTGAGTATTTCAAAGAAGCCTGATGGGTGTTTGTTGTGCCTGCATGTGTGTATTCTTCATTAACATCTGGACAAATTACTGCACTGCACTTTACAGCATGCTGAAAGGGATAAAACCCTCAAGTGCTGCTGATTTATGAGCCTAATGCTAAGTTGGAGTCAGATTCTATGTACTGCCCCGCCATTCTAAAATGAGCAGGAAAGAACAGGGTATTTCCTAAATCACTGCCTGCTAATTAGTATGATTATAATTCTGAACATTTCCAGAAGGTGTGCTCTTGCCATCAATAGTCCTTTTAACATTTGTGCTCCCTTACATTTTAGAAAAAAAAAAAGAGTCGTATTTGTGGCTAATTCGCTCACAATGTACTAACTAACTCTCAGGCATTCAAACAACTTAGTGTTCAACCAAGCCAGCAATGTGCGTGCTGTGAAAAAGACAAATGGCTGTGACATCTACAGTGTTCAGGCCTGCCCAGCCCAGTGAAAGTCTGTTTTTGTTCTTGTTCTCTTTTTTATGAAGTGACTCTCCCAGGAGGATCTTAAGTGTCTGAAATGTGTTTAAATGTTACTTGAGGGCTAAAATCTGCAAGTATTTTGAATGTTTTCAAATGATCTGTTTATGGCTAACGCAGCCTAAAACTGAGGACACACAATTAAAGTCAGTGACAGTGCAAAAATGTTTCTATTAAACAAAGATGTGATGAAATATTATAACTGAGAATTGTCCTGAGAATGCAATCAGTTAGAATAGATTTGTCTCAGAATTAAGGAGCAGTGAAAGATGCAGAGAAATTTGTATGGTGTGGCTTGTAACGGTGAAAGATACAAACCATACTTCTAAACTTTCATCTTCCATTATTCTTGTTATTGAGCTTACACAATACAATAGTTATCCTAATGTTATCTAGCTTGGTTACTGTTTAACACAATAGCCAAATTTTTAGTTTGGTTTTAATTACGCAATACTAATTACAATATATAATGAACTAGCAAGTAGGTCTTGAATACAGTCAAAATTCTCTAGTATTTACTATTTTAAGATTACAATATGCTGAACATAAGATTATTAAACCTCATCTAAACTCATCTAAAAACAGGCTGAATAATCTTATATTTTATTTATAATAATCTCATAGTAAGAAATGTTAGCTACAGTTGCCCATATTCAAGATGTTCACTCACTAAGATATACTTTTTAGCAGTGAAAAAGGGAAAACCCTTTAACTGTGTGTTTTTCTTGCTGTAATTTATCTCCAACAGGGTTTAGCTTGATAATATTCTTAGACACTTACTTATTTATCATTAGTTTACCCAACTACTTAGCTGGCAGTACAGTTCAGGGCACTGTTTAGATAACTGAGTTATTGCTAAATAAGAACATTCCAAATATTTTAGCCATCCATTATTATTATTATTATTATTATTATTATTATTATTATTATTATTATTATTATTATTATTATTATTATTATTATTATTATAAAAGCTGCTGTAATGAGTTTTTGCACACACACACACACACACACACACACACACAGGCTAATTTCACCATGCCCAAAAAGAGATAGAGTTCTCTACTATTCACATTTCTGAATGTTTTCACTGAAAAGCTGCTATGATTACATGCACTCCACAGGTCATTTAGTCTGTTTCCGAACCGCTATGAAGAACCTAATCAAGCATCCGTCTGCTATTGTGCCGAGCTGTGAAGGACTTGATTGCTGTCTGCGTACCTGAGCAGGAGCTCAAGGTTTCCCCACTCTCTAAAAAATGAAATGAATTACTTTACAAGCCCTTGTCACTGTGCAGAACACAAAGCAGTAGTGTGCAGGCTCGGTTTATTCAAACAGTGCGACATTTCAGCAGCTTCAAGGGCAAGACCTCTGAAAGACGGCAAGCACTCAGCTTTCAGTTATTTCAAAAACAAGTTTTTGCAAAGAGGTAAAAGGAAAAATATTGTTCATGCAAACACAGAGGAACATTCAGTATTTAGAGGCTTTGGTGGAGAGGTTTGTTGCACAGAGACAGGAAATAACCTGTGCTACTGGTGTTTCTGTGAGTCTGCACTGGATCACAATCTACTTGCTTCTATTCACTCGAAATATGTCCCTAATGTTCAATGTGTTCAAAGAAACTAAATACATGGACACTTGTCTTAGAAGAATGTTGTTTATTTAACATGAAGACCAGACTTGACAAAGGGAAGGGATGCATACAGTTTAACTTTCAAAGCTGCTGAAGAAACATCAAATTTTGTATATGTAAACACATTGCAGTTCACATATTTTGGAGCAGATTCATTCCAATGATTCATTCTGTGTGTTTACTTGTTCCAGTAAGTTGGTTAGAGGGTGATTTCACTATGGGAGTCCTGAGTTATTGTGTGTTCAGAGGTGAGGATTAGAAAGAAGTACTGTGGGAAGGGGGATGGCAGGAAGACACTGCTGTGATGGAGGGAGGAAGCACTCAGTTGGATTCTCCTTTGATTTGGATGCCTGGCTTTGAGCAGAAAGACAAGTCTAATTCTGTAAAACTCTAACCCTAAGAAAACCTCATACCACTCATTAATATATGAACTAGTACTCCATTTAGATTAACCAAACCAGGAGCTTTATTTGCTCCTCTGTATAATGTCAGTTGCTTATTAGAATCAATGTTTTGATAGAATATTGAATTAATATTCTGTCCATTCATGCAAAAACAATATCTGTGAGACCTTTACTTAACTGAACTGGCCTCCATTATAATGAGAGGATGAGAGGGCAACACTGTAGGCTGAAGTGAATATGAACAGTCAGAAAGAGATATGACTTTGATGTGGCCTGTAAAGATTTTGGCCACTCTTAAAAGAAATGGCTGATGAAAGTGTAGGGCATTGCACAATTTTCAGTTTTACTACAACTGGAAACCCTAGGAGATCTGAAGAAAAGGGTCTCAAATACTATTCCAAGCCTGGCTCCAACCTCTTTTTTCTTGTAGTCTTGGAAATTCCATTTTATTTTATTTTATCAGTAATAGTTTGCTATTACCACATTTTTCAGGACTAACAATTTACAACTTGGCAACTTCACAAATAATGTAGTGAAACAGCAAAATAAGGAAAAGAAATTGCAGTATTTGAGCTCCATAACCTTGACAATGTGTCTGTTGACATCTTTTGAAGTTTTTGTCCTTGTGGTGAGTGATTGATTTCCTGGCTTGTTGATTTTCTGCTTTTTGTGGTTGTGACAAGACAAAAAACATGCGCTCATCACTTCGAATGCTTGTACATATTATTGTCAGTGCAGATAATCCTACCAACATAAGACATTTTTAAAGAAGATCAACCATACCTCAACTTTCATTGTTATAGATTTCAGTGAACTTGACATAATTTTTTAAGAACATCGTAAAAGTTTGTACCCTCTACATGGTGCTAGAGAGCTAACTATGGGATAGAGAGCAATTATGGGATTAAGAGCATAAAGTTGGATGGTATCGCTTTTATTAAAAAATTCATTCAATATGAAAGGCGATCTTCAAAAATTAAATGTTGCTGAAATCCTAACTGCATATCCATTTTACTCCCAAGCTCCTCAACCAAGTGGATTTAAAGCTTATATCACCCCAGGGCATTGAGCTTAAGTTCGGGATCATGATTGAGGAGAGATTTTCACATTGACAGAATTCCATTTTTCAATGCACCGTGAAACGGTCACAACAAATCCCTTTTTATGACCGTGGGTCCTGGCTGGCTCAGCGCCTCTGGGCCTCTCGGGATGAGGAGATAAAGGCTCATTAGTGTGGTCAGGAGATCTCACTGGTGGAGAACCTGCAGTTTCTCTATGCTAATCCCTGAGGTTATCAGTTCACCTGGGCTATGATCTGAACCATCTGAGACTGGCTCACCCTATCTCTCTCATCAGCAGGTGGTGACTCAGCTTTTCCTACTGGGTACTATCTGAGATTAAATAGCATACAGTTTGTTATGTAGCATCTTGACTCTGAATAGCTGTTGACGGTGACTAGCGGATGAGCTTGGACAGATGTATTCCATATCTCACAATTGTAGGGTTACAGTAGTGGATTTACTGCATAATTTTTGACAGAAGTTAATGTGTGAGGTTTTCAATCAGGGCAGACAAAGAGAGGAGCACGCACACACACACACACACACACACACACACACACACACGCACACGCACACACACATACACACTCACACACACTCTTTTTTCAGAGTGATCTCCTAGGGGCTGATTCAGGGGTCATGTAGAGGACAGAAGTAACTGACACATTTGAGTGGTTCGTTCCCTTCACATATATGAATAATCACAGTGATTTAGCTTTATGGTTTCACTAAGTTAGATTTATGATTTTATGGATTTAGGTCAAGCCTACATTTATAAAAATTTTAAATATTCAGGGAGCACTGCCAAGCACTATTATTTGATAAAATCTGGAGTTGTAACTGTCAAAAGATTGTGTTTGTTTTGGAGCTGTGCTAATAGACCCAGAGGAGTATTGCTTATCTGGGTTGACTAAACAGAGATTTTAATTTGCATACAAACTAATAACCTCTACCGTTTTTGAAGGGTGTGATTGTTAATATTATAACATTATAACAGGTTGTGATTATTATATATGTACAGGGAGACTGATAGCAAACCTAGATTTTATTGTTTCATAATAGAGGAATACAGGCACTTTTAGATATATGTGGTATCTTAAATGTAGTAAAGATCTTGTCTTTTCTCTGTGTTTAATTTTAGGGATAAATATTAATTGCCTCTGTTATTTTCTATGAGGGTGTCAAATTGGAAGGTTGTGGTAGGGACATGGTCCCTACAGACCTTTCTCACTGTAGCAGACCAGATGGCAATGCAGACCTACCTGTCTGCACAAGCTCCCTCGCAGGAGTAAGTGATAAAGCCAGGCCCAGGCCAATTTACTCCCATCTCATTGGGACACCATGCTCTGTCTGCTCTGCCAACACAAAGCACCCAGAAACTTTCATCTTCTCTTCCCTGTAAGTTAATTAGGGATGTGTGGTTTGCTTTTCTGCCTGGGGCAAGCTGCAGCATGCCCCGATGCACGGTAGGAATATCAGATGCATTTGGCACCAAATAAAAATGGTTAAAAAAAATGAGTCACTGACATGGTCCCTCCAAGATGTGTATAGTGTGTATAATGTAGCATGACTTGATGAATTGATTCAGTTGCTATAAGGACAATAATCAATCAATAATGTGATGGTCTGCTGCCTCAGTTGCAGTGAAAAAATAATAAAAGTTTTCAACAGGGACCCTGCATGACAGCCTGAAGCGTAAGGTTATTTCTTATTGAGCGACAGAGATTGAAACACTCCATATTTCATCAGTGTGTCCCCAAATGCCCTAGTGTGTATCAATGTCAATGAGCAATGGCTTCTGCCAACTCCTGTTAAGCATGCACCAGCCATCACCAATAGAGAGCAAAGCCCCATATGTTTTATAGACAAGGTGACCTAGCATATTATTACCTCATCTGATTAAAGAGAGACTACTGCAGTCATCCACGCTGATTTCCTAGGAAACAAACCCAAAGCAGGATTACTGAAAATAATTGTTGAGACGGGGTAAGAGAGTAAATAAGTGTAACCTCCTCTGCAAATATGAATGTTGAAACTTCAGCAGTTGAGTCGGTCTAGTGTTTTTGCTGCCTTGTTCTGTTTAAGTATTCTGTTTTTCTTTTTGGTATTAGAAGAGGGTGGAGGCCAGCTGGCAGATTTTGGGGTTGGTCGGCGGGTTGACTGGGTGGGGATCCGGCCTTTAATACTCAATTCCTGATGCAAAAAGCAAACTACTTCCACTCTGCCACGGCTCACTGCAAGTCAAGCCTGTCTTCTCCATAGCCTGAACAGACTAAACAGTCTTCAATTAAGGTTATTAGAGTAATTCAAGTGATTTACCATGCTCTCCCACACTCCTGGGATTTGGAAGGGGCTCAGGGAGTGCAAGCATGGTGTGTTATTAGCAGTTAATCCCTCAAACCTTGAACCCTGCTGCTCAACTCTAGTTTGGTGTGCCTCTTTCCCTTGCCCCATGGCTTACTGGTATTGAACTGGATTTTGTATATTGAGAAGCCACACTGAAAATGAATCATAGACTCAGTGGCTACAATCAGGCTCAGTCAGCATGTCTGTTCTCTGACTTCATCCTCTTGTCTGTGGTGGAGGGGTTCAAACCAGTGGCTTATGCAAGTTGGAGTTCTAGTGGTAATATCAAATGTACTCAGTAGTCTTAAAATGCATGCCAGGATATGTGGCCTTTTAAATCAACCTAAAAGTAGCCCTTGTATTAGTCTGTCATAGGAGCCCAGACTGTGAGAACACTAGAGTGGTTTCCAGTAATGAAACAGGATGGAAGCAGTAGACGAGGAAGGGCAGAGAGTGTAGATGTAATGATGGTAAATGATAAAGATAGTGATTGCTGTGGGAATGGTGAGGGAGATGGAGGAAATACCATGTGTGTATGTCAATAGTTTCTTATGCTGACTTCTCTCCCTGCTTGATGCAGATCCATTTCCTGCACCTGAAAAAACTTCATGAGCACTGCCCTGATTTTTTTTTTTTTTTTTTCCTCACTTGATTAGACAGGCCGGATGCTAATTAATGTTCTCTGGGTTTAAATGACTGGTCAAATCTTGTAAAGCCTCATGGGAGCCTGTGGGAGGAACATGGAAAGAAAGTAATGCAGACCTGAGTTATTAATATACTGCTGGTCCACTTTTCTGACTAGTTTTGTGTAAAAATTAAATGTCCTGGATTGCTTATAGAGGATTAAGCTACATGAGGCCATATGACCAAATTAATTTGGATATAATCACAGCCCAGATGTGTTCATAGTAACATAGCCTCTGACAATTAAACTGCAAAAGTATATTTGCATAAATTACTGATGGATATACATTTTAGATACAACAGTCTTAGCTATAAAATATATATTTAGAAACCAAATTATTTTATGTTATATAAAAATAACAGGACAATAAAGCATATAATTTCATATATAATGACGCTTTCAATTGTGTGTCCAAAGATTAATTAACGTAACTAGTGGAATCATAACTCTTCATTAAACTCTCACAGACACTTGGGTTAATGAGACACCAAAAGAGGTGCTGTCCACTGGACAGATGGTGTCCTGTATGCTCATCACCTCAGCGCTCACTCCTCAGCGTCAGTTCAGCTTAAAAAAAAGAGTCTCCTTGAGCAAATGAAGCTGCACTGCCATAATATTTATCTTGACACCCATAGCTTCCTGAACTCTTTGTGGGAGAGGAGGCTGGAGGTGCTGAAGGCAGAGAGGAGAAGGCACATAAAAGGCCTCTGTGTGTATTTGTTGTCTGATGTCACTGTGGGGTGAGAAAAGCTGTGCCTGGCCTGCTGTTCAGCAGCACACAGCCAAAGGGAAGTGGGATTTTATTAGTCATCCCCAACCCCACTTTCCAGAAAGGGTGTCCACACATCAAGGATGCCCCTGTACTGATTAACAACAGAGGATGAGGACTGGATTTGTGTCAGAAGAGGTGCCAAATAAGGGTTAAAGGATGATCTTGTGTTTTGTGTAGTGAGCTGTATGTCTTTGTTGAATGGTCATGGTATAGAGCAATAGTCAAAAATTTTCAGATTAATGTGACACAGTAAAGTACTTGTGGAGGATTTTAAGCAAGAGACATTTAATTAGCTGATTCCAGTTATCAAGACTATAATGGCATGTCAATCAACTCCACTGCCTGGCAATAACCTGACTGCCTGATGTACAGTTTAATAATAGGAAAATAACATTATATATCTATAAGTAGCATGTTCTGAAAGAAATATGCAGAAAATGCAGTCACGATGAAAACGAATGAATCAACACAAGTCTTTTATAGAATATGGAGATTAGTTACAAGCATTGATTGTTACATATCTTTCACTAGAGAGGTCCCTATGGAGAAATTTACTTTGTAAATCATGTGGAACTTCTTTTGATTTCATTAAATTGTGAATTAAGCCAAGGCAACAGCCAGTGATTCACTGCTCTTACTATATTCTCCAGCACAAATCAACTTGTAACCATGGTTTCTGCAGGTTTATAACAGGTTTATCTATTATAGGGTTTGTGGACTGAGAAAAACACAGGCTGTGCACAGTGGAAGGTGTGGAGATCATCTATAGACAGCCTGTCACTCATGATGGCACAGTGCTGCACACACTCCAACATGGCAGGATTCTCACCTGTCATGTTTCTTATTATCACCAGCCATGAAGCACTGTCATGTGCCAGGGACTGCCTGAGTGTTCATCATATTCCGCCTGAAAGGAGATATTCCTTCCCCGGTGAACATCCATAGAAAAAAAAGAGGGGAGGAAATGCATTGTTAGTGTAAAACAGAAATAAGATGTTTTGTTTTGTTGGCAATCATGTGTGCATCAGCGAATAAGAAATGCTAGATAATAGAAAAATACACTGATGTACAATGAACCCATTTTCTAGAAAATTGAACTGGTTGCACTACTGTCAACCTAATAACTCAGGTCTGTATTGCTTTGTATTGATTTGCCTTAAGCAATCAGTGGCACTTAATTAAGTGCAAATGCCTGGTTTTAGAGCTTCTTTTCATTTGCTTCTGTTTGCCTAAATGCCGGGGGTGGGGTGTATGTGTATGCCTGTGTTTCTATGATTTCTACTACTGTGGAATACTCTTTGTGTATGTGTGTGTGTGTGTTCTTATCCCTGATCTATTCCTAAAGTCCTCTCAAGCACCCTCACTATTAGTGACAAGACAGCTTACTGCGTTAGGCTTTGATCGGCCAGTGAACGGCTCCAGAAACAAATGCCTTAATTAGCACTTTATTGACTAATGCCTTTCTGCAGGCCTTGTCTCACTTTCTATAGTGGCCGCTGGCCTATTCTCTGTGGATTAACCTCTCTTTCTGTGCAGTTTAACTGGGCATTGTGCGATGGTAATGTGAACAGTTCTTGCAAGAGTTTCTGACACAAAGGCCTCCTCAGTGCATGGGCAGACCTCAAAGGGTTGTTATCCCTCCATCTCCAGCTCTTCAAAGCCTCCTTCATCATTTTGTTTCACCGCATGCACTCTCTGGCCCTAATTTAGAATCGAGACCTTGCCAGGCTTCACCACCTCCCCCACTGGCCACACTCACCCCAGTGTCCCCTGGGAGCAAGTACCCCATAAGTAAAACCTGGATAATGATTTTGCAGCTTTTGGAAGAAGGAGAACAGTGTGTGTGTGTGTGTGTGTGTGTGTGTGTGCGCATTTTTGTGTGTGTGTGCGCGTTTTTGTGTGTGTGAGACTGTCTATTTCTGTCTGTCCATATATAATATGCTTGTGTTGGGGTGTTGAGTGTTGGGATGGACCTCCCTCTATAGGCTAAAGCCAATTAAGATCAGCACCCTGCCTTAAAAAATGGACACCTCTTGATGTGGACTCTGGTAAACCTTTCATCTCAGAGGAGCTCTAATGATGCACTATAATGAGCAGACCTTTGCCATGCTAATGAATGTTCAATTGTCCCTCACACAGTAGTGCTCCATCAGGCTGGGGGCTTTACATCCAGCCCAGAGCACAAGAGAGATATCTTTGTCTTGATATCTATTCTTATTTCGAAGACTGTGGTGCAGATTATTTATTGATACAGTGTTTGTTGACTGTGTGTTAAGCCAGATATACCTGACACGTCATGGGGGCTGGTTAGCTCACTGCGAGATAGTGTAAGTCAATGTCTTATTGATTTTTTTTTTAATGTTGATGGTATAGACAACAGACAACTCTAGATATTTATGTATCATAGCTACCTTACTATTTTAATGACCTTGTTGCCTCTACAAGCCTATTTTGGCAGCCCAGGGGCATATGTCTGCACTGAATAGGGGTTCGAAAGCCCCCTTCTCCACAGTTACATCCCCTAAAGCACATTCTTAAGTTGCTGGAATACCAGTGTATCTAAAAATGCGCTAAGTCAATAGTTCAATAGTCCGTCTGTAGAGGACCTGAGATCGACAGTGAGAGATTTACACAGCTGGCCTGTGGGTGCAAACTCACCTTTTAAAATGGGCTCTCTCTCTCTCTCTCTCTCTCTCTCTCTCTCTCTCTCTCTCTCTCTCTCTCTCTCTCTCTCTCTCTAGTGGAGCATGTGTAGTGCCTGTGACATTTTTGGATGCCCCTTTCCCCACTTTCCCCACCTCAACGTGTATGATCATATATTGAGTGTGTCATTCTTTGAAATTCATCTATTATCCCAATTCCCTCTGTTGAAATTGTGTTTATTTTGTACAAGCTATAATGTTACTAGTTATATTGCATTTCTCATATTATATATATTTTGAAATTTTATTTTGTTCATTTATAGTAGTACACCCTTTGTTTAACTAATCAGCTATTTTATAGTGGTATGTGGTAGTGGAAGTGGTAATGCCCGGTTTAAACAGTTGTGCATGAGGGAATCTGGATCAGTAGGAGCAGCTGTGTGTTCCCTGTTTGGCAGAGAAGGAAACACACCCAGCCCCCAGCAGCTCTGTAGTCAAACCAGGCCACAGACCAGCACCTGAGCTAATCATGTAGATTATCAAAACAGTACTCTCTCCAGGGTCTGTTTGTTGCTCCTCAGGGTGGCCTGTCACTCCACCCTGCTCTGGCCTCTCTCTGGCACTTAGATGGGAAACCCCACTGTTCCAGAGATGATGAGCAGATCATGAGTGCTAAAGAGTCGAGATACCATGGGTTACATACAACTTCCAGGAAAGAAAAATCCATCATATTGGATTACTTAAGCTGAAGTTGGACAAACTGCAAAGAAATAGACGTTTGTCAATTAAAACAAATGAGGAGAAGAATAGAAATTGAATTCTTATATGAGGCCACACATTGCCTTCTGATGTAGCACCAAGAGCAAACCTTATATTTCTAGCTTTCACTCATCACATACACATGCATTATAGTAGCATTATATTATACATTATATTTGTTGTATTATCTAACAAATTAGATGAGCTGTCCAGCTAACAAATTTAGGAACATTTGGCTCTAAGAAAGTTCAATCTGCCACAGTTTAGGTGATTTGCATTTATGAACATTCCTGTAACATTGCTATATTGCTATTCTAAAAATCTTCTAAAATTAAGCAAATCTTAATTATAATAAATGTTTTTAGAACATTACAGGAATAATTTTTGTCATGTTCTTAGAACAACTACTAAGAACTTCTTAGACAACTACTTAATGAATTTTCTAACATTCTCTGTTAGCTGGGAAGACATTATATGTGGCCTTGAATGCCCACACATAACTGGCTCACGTATAATTTTAACACATAAAACAAAATCTTTTGATAGTTCATCTCATCATTCATCAGTGAGACGGTTGAGATGATGGTTAAGACGTTGGACTTCTGATCGGAAGGTTGAGAGTTCAAATCCCGTCACCACCAAGCTGCCACTGCTGGGCCCTTGAGCAAGGCCCTTAACCCTCAACTGCTCAGTTGTATAAATGAGATAATTGTAAGTCGCTCTGGATAAGGTTGTCTGCCAAATGCCGTAAATGTAAACTTTCTTCCAAGTTTTTGAATGTGTATATGCTATTCAATTCAATTCAATTTTATTTGTATAGCACTTTTAACAGTTGACATTATCACAAAGCAGATTTACAGAAATATATAACTATTATATATGTTAGAATGTTAGAAAAATATTTATGTTATTGTTATTCACATGTCACATGTACCACCGCAACCTAAAGGTTACATAAAGCAGCTGTAGATGTGTCTGGCTCCAGGCTGAAGCACAGACATCTTGGCCTACTTATCAGGGTCTGCTGTCTGTCTTATGGTGCTGATTTCTAACAGAGCTTTTGGATTATCTGATAAGAGTAGAACCCACTATATTAAATTGTCTCACTCACTATGTTTCTCTTCTACATACTGATACTGCATTTCTACTCTTTTACTTTTCTACCTTGCATGCAAGCCACCACATGTATCACTGATATTTCAGCAGTGTTCGGAGATGCCTTAATGAGTCATACAAAACACGAAAAACAGTGCAATTATATATTTTACAGTTCTTTTACACGCTTCTACTGGGTGGTCCTGATTTTTAATTTCCTATAAGGTCCCATAAGGAGTGTGTACTGAAAGAAATGCAATGCACAAAGAGAACTAGATGCTGTACTGTGGCAAGCCTACCATTTTTGTTCAGAGAAAGGAATGTTGATAGCGTCAATGACCTGCTTTATTTGCAGGAGAGCCATCTCATAAATCAGGTCAAGGCCATTTTCATCGACCTACTGTTATAGATTCCTTCCAATAGGCCATAAATAAGGGTTCTGTATTTATCAATTCTTTGATTAAATCTTTCAAATAACTTGTCAGAGTAGTATATCAGCTAAGGGGCAAGGTAGTATATCCTTGGTGGTGTATAGCTAATGTAATTACTGTACCAAGTGTGCATGACTATATATGTGTGTTTTAGTTGAGATACTGAGTATAGGCTGTTAATTCCTAGGTCAGGGCATGACAGATAAAATAACACCAGTTTCTCAACTCATTTAACATTTAATATAATAAATTTTTCAATGTGCTTCAACAAAGGCTCCAGATGTATTACATATCAATACAGTTAAAATGGAAATTATTACTTTCAGTGAACTTGAAACTACAGTGTGGGTTATGTTTAAGTAGGATAAATGTGTGTACAGTATCATTAATTCTTTACTGGTGTCCAGTCAGCTGCTGCTGGTCAGAGCATAAATCTAGACTGAGCTTTGGGATACGGTGCCTAGAAGACAAATAACTGCAGCCGATGGGGAGCAGACAGTATCTCACAGTGGAATATATACTACATTCAGTTTCTCATCCAGAACACACACAGTCAAGCACAGACAACCCACTGACCCTTTCCAGAGGCTGGTTTTTTTTTTGGGTGGCCAAATGCCTCCATGTAAAAGCATGCACACAACTCCAAAGCAAGCACTGAACTAGTGCTATGTGTAGATAAATGTTTACTGACTTAAAGACGAATTCACCTTTGACCTTGCCTAGAGTAACAATATGAATGATTGATTTACATATATTCAATACTGTCAGCTCTTAGCGTGAGACTGCTGTGGTACAGTCATAAGACGTGCAGATTTCTCAGTTTATGTGCACCTTTTTTTTGAAATTCAATAGTGGTCCCTGCTTGTTTGTGAGTTCACATGGGTATCATGTTCTGCTATCTGTTTCAGACATGCTCTTGATTCAGACTCTTAAAGAGACTCGATGTCAGGTCAAACAGAATCGGGTGTGGCTGGAATCAAAAAGTGGCTGGTGAAGTCTTGAAATACTGTATCTGACTGTAATGGAATTAATGTTCTTTTTTTAGTACTGGATTTATTAGAGGTTAAATTCAGGAGGTCACTGAGACTTGCTGATGAGAGTTTTTTTTTTGTGGCTTAGAGGCTTTTGGCGGTCTTCTCATTTGGTTTTGGAAAAAAAGATCCTTCCCTCTTATATCCCTGTCTTTTTTTATTTCCACTCTCTTATTGCATGTGGACACACCTACATCCCAATCTGATCTCTATCATAAAGTTCATGTGCAGACTTGTGATGTACTCAAAAGCGCTTTTCCCACATTAAATTATTCATGTAGTCACGCTATATTTCACACAAGGTTTCTGGCTTCTTCTTCACTCACAACAATATATGTTACCATGTAAACATGAAGTGAGGAAAAAGAGGAGAAGTAAGATCCAGGGAATTCTGAGACATTCAAATAGTTAAAATAACTGATTATGGCTGTGTACGTTACAACGTTGCAATCTTTGATGTTCTTCTCCAGTTCAACTATAGACCATCGGTATATAGGTCACTGCAGAAATCTAGTCCCGATCTGATGTTTGTTATGACACTGATATGAATCAGAGAGAACAGTGTTGACATAGTTTCATGCATCTGTTTTTGAGCATTTCCAAAATGCCCCTATGTCAATCCTTCTGTTCTTGGATCACTGTGGGCCTCCTTTCTCTTTTTTTTCATTTGCACAATTACATTACAGCAAAATTCCTGCCATTCCTTTCCCTTAGAATCGAAAACACCTTTTACTTTGATCAAGCAAACCATATACTGTCACATAAATGTGATTAACAGACTATTAGCTTATCTGGCACAACTTTAAGGCTTTGAGGATTGTTTTCACAGTGTTGTTTGTTGTCATGGCAACTGTGCCATCTGTCGTATAAAGAAGAGCGCTGGATGTAGATATTGAGTTTCTTAGGAAAAGCACACAAGCCATACTAGGGCAAAAAAAAAAAAAAACCTTGGGGTTCTTTTGTTAACAGCCATGAGCGTCAAGTAGCTGTTTCAAGAATATTAACCAACCGATTAAGAACTCTCTCTTTTTTAAGCAACCTCACCCTTGGCTAAAGTTATAATCATCTAGTAATATCTGCAGCCTTAGAAGCACTGTGCTTGCACAGCTGATGTCCAAAATGTCCTGTTTCTCTGGAAACTTTGTGTACTATGCTTAATTTGAACTACATCCACTATACATATGTAGAGGAAGGTGCGTTTGTGTGGTGAGTGTGGGTTCATGTGGTTTCATGTAAGAGAATCAGGTAATCATGGACAGCAGACTGTCTGGCACCGAACTGCTAGTTAACCTTGAAGATGTGTGGAAGCAGACAAGTGCAATATGGAGCCAAATGAGGTGGAACTTTAGGTCTCTCCATTGTCCAGTCACTCCAACCTCATTCCTCTGCTCTCTGCCCTTCTGTCCTCCCACAATATGAATATATTAAGACAATATGAAAATTATACTGAGCTCACAAGCTCATCAAACCTACACCTTTAAAATATTTGACTCAGAATGTACTAAAAAGAGAACCAGGAGAGGTGTTGTTTTCTATGTGCAATTTCTATGAAACAAAATTTTAATCATTTAAATAAAGAGGTGTGTGTTTTGCAATTAAAACTGTTCCTGCAACTCTTTTTAAAAGTGGGTTGCAATTTTATTTAATCCCTGTTCTGCTCTCCATGTTTTGGCTCTTGCCACTCTGTGCAGTTTAAAGTTGACATGACAGTGAAAGTTCACTCATGCCAACATTCCACAGTGCTTATGCTTTCCACCTGGACCAATAAGGCCTGATCTGAGTTCATCTGTGATGATGTTATCAGCAGAGGTGTTTATTTTAGCATCCATCACAGCTGCAAGAATTTGCCCTAACTAGAGTACGCATCAAAGCACACTGCTTTGTCAAAACAAGCTGAGTTCTTTTTGGGGCCATAACTGGTGGTGCACTAAAATGATCTATTTGATTGGATCTGTAGAACTCCTAAAATTACCATTTTCACTTTGTCATACACATTTCACACATGGAAAGTGGTTTGACTTTGTTAAGTAGTATTTTATGCTACATCATTGTCTAAGAGTGAGTGTTGAAGGGTCATGCCAATATGAGCTTTTTCCCATAGTCAGTCTCTACTGAGACTCTGTCATCTCTGCCTGAAATTGATTTTATTCCTCTTATTCAGCATTATATTCCTGCTGTGACTTCCATAATGAGAACTGCTGCTTGTTTTGTGAGAACGACGTGGACATGGCGTGAAAAGAGTGACATCCACTTTGTCAATGCAGAGCTGAGTGCTTTTGCCAAAGAAAAGCAGACAGCACCCCATTTCACCCACAAACAAGACAGCAGCAGGACATTGCTGCTGGCATTGAACTTTAGACAAATGATTCTTTGTGTCCAGTTAAAAGCTATTGTTCTTGTAGAAGGGTGGCAAATTCAATATGATTGTCAATCACTTGACTTTTAACCAGCAGATCTCCTGCAGTGAAAATCTGAAGATAGGCAACTAGATGATCAGTACTAAAATTAAATTAAATTAAACTAAAGTCAATATAATAAACAGGAGGTTTACCTATGCTAATTAAGAGCATTGTTATTTTGTTATTTTACTTGCTATGATTCAGTGTTTGGTAATAACCTGCAGTCTTTACCTAACATTGATTTTGGAAAGTAATGAGTCCAAGGGATTTTTTTTTTTTTTGGTTGGGGGGCGGGTGGAGGGTGGCATTGTGTATTCCGCAGCACTTCAAATGATTGACACAAGGAGACTGCTCCAGGAGGGTTATTTCAAGCCTGTCTGAGACTTTTATTGTATTGTTAACATTGGCTATAAAAGCTGTTGATATTTAAGGGCGACTCAAATGGGACCTTGAAAGGGACAAAGAAAGGCTGGGATCATTGCCATTTCCCAAAGTAAACAACAACACAAGAAATCGCCTCTATGTGATTTCTATCTAAAACAAAAGAATGTCATGTCAGACTTAAACATCTGCCCAAATGTAACTATCTTTAGTGGAAGTTATCTTAAAACCTATTCCCCATTTGGTGAGTCATAGCTAAATGAATTAGGAGCTAAACCCATTTTGTGGGTGTGGGGCCTATTTGACTAATTTGCGGTAATTCACACATGCTTGATAATTACCTAAATGGCTTAGAAAGGCTATCCATTAGATTAGTCTGTTGATTGGACCCTGAATAAACTCTGCAAAGACCATGTCCTCTCAGATACAAACTTGTCAAAACAGAACCTTTCATTGGGGGTCATGTGCCTTTTAGGGAGAGTTGCTGCTGTTATGGTTGTATTGCTAGTGAAAATAATGTGGACTGAAGTTAAAGCTTATATGTGTCATCAGCAGCTGCTGCTCCATCTGAGCAGGATGTGAGGCAAGAGGGAGGAGCAGAGGTTACTTCAGTCTCCTTCATAGCATGTAAGAACACAATGGAACAGTGACTGGTCTTAGCCAGTGATCTTGCTTTTACTTAACTCTCAGTTGGAAAAGGTTTGTATCTTCAGTTGGAGCCACATGCTTCATGGGGTCTTCCACTCCTCTTCTGGCATATTAAACACCACTATGAAGTGTTGATCCGATTGTATTGTAGTTGAAAATTCTAAGGAGTATCATAAATATTGTTGACTAGGCAAATTCTGGCCTAATGAAATTAGGAGAGGAGGTTTATCGTCCAGAAAGAGGCCAGTAATAAAAAATACTTGACATCTGGGAATATGTTTTCCATATTTTTTCCTCAGTGGTGAAGTGAGGATTGTTGTACCAATGTCAGTTGATTTGCTCATATGGAAAGTTATTTTCTGTGTAGAAGTAACCACTGTAATGTGCATTAAAATGACTCTCCTTCAGTCCTAATATACTAAATTCATTTCTATCTATAAAATGCTACAGATTTCAGCTGACATGGCCAAAAGCATCTCACCACTGTGCTCCCAGCCAGGAAAGGAATACAGCATGAAATAAAAGAGTCAGGAACAGAAATTTTCCTTGACGTCTCTCTCTAACTACTTTTTGCTATGTTAAGTGTTTTTTCATGATCAAGGGTATTTATTGGCCAGTCAGCCACTTTGGCTCTGCAGATGGTATAGTGCTCCTGCTAAACCACAGAGGGATTCACAGTGTGTTATGGTGCTGAATTCAGAAGCTGGTTCCCTATATAAATTTACCATATGAAGTCAGACTTGTCATCATGTGCTAGAGTTAGTGGAAAGTGAACAAGACTTGCAGCAAAATCAAATTGCTTTAATATTTAACAACCATTGCTTTTAACCAAAATGAATGCTTTGCTAATA